>NC_142597.1:46037565-46393398 GCF_965207765.1 Zootoca vivipara | reverse complement strand
TTGCAAAGGCAGGCCTGAGAGGTCCCCTGGGAAGACAGGACTCTGCCTGGGCTCTCTCCTAGCAGGCCCTGTGTCCTGCCTCCGTTGAGGGAGGGCTTTGCCTTTGCTCTGGCCCTTGCATACTCCCACCTGGCGTTCTGCCTCAGGCTCCTTCAGAAGCCAACAGTGTTCACAAGTGAAAAATGCTGTGTTCAGCCCTTTTTCTCTCCCTTCCAGCCAGCTTGGTGAAATAAAAAAAAACAATTTTGTGGAGGGGAACAAAAATCTCCTGAAGCAGAGCGCCCTCCCCTCGCTGCCCTGACGGCTTCTTGCTGCTGTTGGTGTGGGCTGCTGCTTCTCTCTTTTTCTCTCTCCTCTGTTTCTCTTTCCGCCTGCGGTACCCGAGAGGTTGTCACTGAGCCCCTCTCCTCTGCCCAACGTGAGCGGCTCTCTCGCTTCCTTGCTTGTTAGCCGTGCCTGATGGGTCTGATGAAACAAAGGCCAGCGTTTCGTGCTAGAAAACAAATTAAACTGCTGTGCTGCTTGTTGGTGCAGAGGTGCTAGCAGTGGCTTATCTGGTTGGCAGAGGGGCCGGCTGGTTTTGACTTCAGGCACGGGATCTATTGAGCTCTCCCTGCATTTCTCTCCCAAGCTTCTGCAAAGATAATGTGAGCGTGTAATTTAGCTCTCACCGTGCAAATGTCCCAGTGCCCTCAGCTCTCCTCCAAAGCGGCTGCAGTGCTGAGCCACGGCCTCTAGTTGGTGCACGAGCGAAGCGGAGCGTGTCCCCGTTTTCCAAGATTATAAAATATTGCACTAATTAAAATGGAGTATTAGCATATCCTGGAATGCTATTTTGGTGAGTAATATACACAAGTTACTGTAATTGTTTCCTGTGCAAGCCATTGATAAAAATCCCTCTTGCATTGAGCGCAGGAGGGTACAAATAAAAACCCTGGTATGTTTCTGTTTCTGCTTGGAGTCGAGAGAACCCCCCCCCCCCAGCCCTGGGCTTTGTTTTGTTTTGCTTCCAGGTTTGACTCTGAAGGGCAGCTCCTGGAGCCCACCTCCATCTCAGGCACAAGGAGTGGGCCTATGGGAGGTGGAGACACCAACTGGAAGAGTCTGCATGAGGCCAAGTCTGAGAACCTGGGGCAAGGAGATAAGGTACAATGGGGACTCAGCGTTTGGGGCTGTTCCCTGGGGCTCCTGTGGTAGAGGTGGTGGAGGCCCAGCAGAGCCCTGCAACCAGAAGGGTCCCCCTTGCTGCCCACAAAGTCATGCGCAGAGCCTTAGACAAGTTCCCCCTTCAGCATCCCTTCCCTTTCTCAGAAACAAAAGTAGCCGCTACGTTCAGGGGAAGGGCCACAGCACCTGCCTGACAAGCAGAAGGTCCTCAACAGTATCTCCCGGTGTGGCTGGGAAGGAGGCTCCTGCCTAAGACCCTGGAGGATGCAGGAGACGCTCCTGAGCTGGCTGGGCACAATGGTCTCGCTCAGTCTGAGGCAGCTTCCTGTGCTCCTTGCAGAGTCACTAAGGACAAAAATTAAAATAATTTAAAAATTGCATATTGGAATTCCTGAAATGTTTCATACTGAAGTGGCTGTATTTTATTCTTCAGAATGCATCAGACATTCCTAAACCTTACAGTAAATAACCAGTTAAAAGCAACGCAGTTAAACCACATTAAATCATGCCGTGTCTGGAGGCAATTCAATTCCAGTGGAGCAGAAACTTGAAGGAAACACTTTGGTAGCCTAAATGTCAGTCTTGATAACAGCTCATTATCTTTTAAAATAAGAATTAAGAGCAATAACCCTGGTGTCTTGAGGTGTTGGGATGTTAATAAGGCAAGACAAAGGGCCTCACATTTGCAGTGGAGGGAAATGTCGGCCTCACAGCCAGGCAGGTTCCTCAGCCAGCTCAATTAGTTCACTCTCTAAACGGTTCGTCCATTAATCAGTCAATTAAAACACACATGCGCAGGTTACAATATCTCAATTCAGGTAATGTGTTGGAGGATATTTAATGAACACAGTTCTTTATCTTGACTCCTAACTAGCACAGGCGCATTGTTCAACACACTGTTGGGAGTTTGGCTGATTCTGCGAAGGAATGATTAGCCAGTGGACCTTTCTGGTTTTGAGCAGGGGGTGTGGCATGTTGGGGTCCCTTTAACATTGGGGGGGGCAGGTGCTGGGAGTGTTCATTCCAGCAGGGCTGCCTGTCTCCCTGAGGTGCTGCTCTGGGGGTGGCTTGTCGGGGTTGAAAAACTAAAACCCATCCACAGCATTTCCTGTCCCCCCCCCCCCAGGCGGACTACTTCAGCTGCTTGGCCACAGTGGTGTACCTGCGCAAGGAAAACTGCATGTATCAGGCCTGCCCGTCCCCGGACTGCAACAAGAAGCTGGTCGACCTGCAGAACGGGCTCTACCGCTGCGAGAAATGTGACCGGGAGTGCTCCAGCTTTAAGTACCGCATGATCCTCCAGGTGGGTCCATATTCCAGCAGGTCCTGCGCCCTTCACAGACAGGAGGAGCAGAGAGCGCTGTGTGTGTGTGTGTGCATGCGCATGCCAGCCTGCTCTTGCTAAGGGGAAAGATGAGCACCAAAGAGCTTCTGTCTCCTGCTCCAGCGGACGAGGAAGATTATGCTGAGCCAATCGGCATTTGCAGTGGTCTTTCCCAGACCACGTGAGTGCACGGAGACCACCTTCTGTTTCTCCCTCTCTGGAGTTGCGGGAGAAGGCTCACTGTCAGAACAGGCAGGCAGGCAGGGAGAGAGAGAGAGAGAGAGACTCCCATCCAAAAACCTGGAGAGCTGCTGCCAGTCAACGCAGGCAATGCTGAGCCAGATGTCCTGACCTGGCATCAGGCCGGCTCCTCTGTCCCTAAGCCCTGCATTCCCATGGAAAGGTGCACTGTTCATATGCCAGGCAGAGGGGCCAAGCAAGCCTTCTTCCCGCTCCTCACGGCAGCCTCTTCAAGGAGCGCAGCAACGGCTGCTCTGATGCCCACCCAGGCCAAACGGGCCCCTTTCAGCCATGACCGCCCATTAGTAGAATTTCCTTTATAAAGAAATAAAGTGATAAAAGGAAAAAAGGTAGGGAAAAGAAAAGGGCAGAACGTTCAGTGTAATACAGTTAGTAAAATCAGCTACATTTCCATACATTTTACACCCAACACACACACTCGTAGAGTGGCAAGGGACACAAAGGGCCATCTAGTCCAACCCCCTGCAAGGCAGGAATCTCGGCTAAAGCATCCATGACAGTGATATTATTACCTTAAGTGCTATTTTAATACACCTGTGGTCATTAATAGTCTACTACATTCTGTATATATTCATTCCAAATGTCAGTATATTTTTCCAAACCAAGTCAATGTCTATAAGCAATATGACCATCTATTTCTTTGTGCTAAACCATCCAGGCTATTGCTCTGTAAGGGGCCTTGCAGCCTCTTGAACTGTGCGCTCTGTTTGTTGAATTCAGTTCAGAACATGCCCCTTTTTAATGGCTAAGCTTTTAAAGTTGGCCTTGCCTCTTCATTGTGTGTCTTTCCGGTTGCTCATAGTGCTGCTGTTGCTGCTGCTGCTGCTGCTGCTGCACAGCCTAGATGGTGCTGTGCCGTTAAACGTCCCTTATCCCTGCTGCTCTTTTCCTACTGAACTGGGAACTGCTCCATTAGGATCTCTGCCGCTGAGAACTGTGTGCTCACAACACCTTTGTGCGCTTCGCTTAGTGGCTGGTTTTGGAGAGCGTTTTCAGGTGTCTGACTGCGGCAGAGGAGGAAGTAGAACTCATAGATCATTTTTGCCCCCACTCAAGGGAGTCCTGTTCAACTGACTCCTGCGGTCCTTGAGCCCTCCCAAGCCCTCTACTCTCCCTCCCTCCCCACCCCCCACCCAAAATGCCTCTCGCCCAGCGGAGCCACTTTGCGAGCGCCGCACCCTTCAGCGCAGGAGCATCTCTGGCCCACGTTTCTTTCTTAGGAAGATAAGCTAATGTGGAATGGCATTTCTGGAGAGCTGTAATTGCACTCATTCAGCTGCTCCCTATATTTAGTTCTCTCTTTTGTGGCTAATGTTCTGTGTCTCGCGCATTAACGGGAACCAGCTTTGGAGCAGAGCATCTGAGGGCTGCCATTGTGACGCCTGCTTGCACCTCCAGAGCAACGCCGCTGCTTTCCTCCTTCCTTCGGTTCACAAAAGTGCCCCCAAATTAGGGCCCCTGCGACTCGCCTTTAGAAACTCCCATGCAGGGAGCCTGCAAAGGGGAGGTTGGCGGCTGCTGGAGGCAACACTTCAGCTAATAGAGCGGCTAAATGAACAGCCTCTCCAAATTGACGGCCTCACCTTATTAGAATGTTTGAGGACGTGTCGGTGGGGGGAGCTGTCCCCCGGGGGGAAGGATTTATTGTACGGAGTGGAGGTGGGAGGGCAAGAGGGAGAGAGAAGCCGGAGAAGTGCTTCTGAATTACGGGCCACTCGAGTTCTCCTTCCGCATTTGTTCTGCTAGGCTCTGCGGTGGGCAAGAGATTTTGCCTGGTGTTTGACAGGAGCTCCTTTTGAAATCCCTTCTCTGCCTGCCCCCATGCCCCAAATGGTGAAGATAGTGAGGAGGGGGAGAGAAAGAGGGGGGAATATAATTGCAGCATGGGAAACGACCCCGAGGGTCTTCTAGTACAACTCCCTGCAATGCAGGAATCTTGGCTAAAGTGTCCGTGACAGGTGACCAGCCAATCTCTGCCGCTAAACCTCCAAGGAAGGAGAGCCCCACACCTTCCGAGGGAGTGTGTTTGGCTGTGAGGCCCAAGCAGGCAGCGGGGGGCTGGGCCAGAATTAGAGAGAGATGCTGGTGGTCCCAGGAAGGAGCTGCAGAGCAGATGAGACCCTAACCCTGGAAATACACAAAAGTGTCTTGTCTTGTCTTTTTCAGAAGGCATCTAAATGCTCATCAGGCATTATCAGCCTGCTTTCTGCCACAACCAAAGCCCCAGAGCCCAGCCTCTTCGCCTTTCAGGTCATAATTGAGGGCCAGGCTTGCCCTTGACCAGGCTCTCCTGACTCGCCTGTCCCGCCTCTTCCTTCCTTGTTATTGGCCCCACCATTAACAAGGCATTATTTGCTTCTTCTCCACGGCTGGGGATGGCTGCAGAACCATCCAGATTGCGCCCCCTAGTCATGGGGGCTCTTCTTTCCGTCTCTCCTCCAACCCAACACCTTCCACCCATTCAATTCACCCTCTATTTAAAACCATTTCTTATGTGGCAATAATCAATATTTATATTTGTGGACATATTTTTAGCCGATTTTGCCCCCCCCCCCCCGGTTGCCTGCACCCCTGGCCACACCCTAGCTACAGCTCTGATTCTCCCACATGGTCCCAGCAGGATGCGGCCAGTTGAAGTGAAGCCTCTTGGCCAGGCTCCTACTCCCCATCCCTACCTCATCTCTCTCTCTTTCTGTTTTTAAAAAGAAAACAAACTTGCTCAAGAACCCCTGAGCTGCTTTCACAGCACAGAAACACTGCTTTGAATAATGGATGTGGGCACTGATGGGGATAAAATGGAAGGACTTTGAAAGACAGAGGTTTGGGGAAGGGCTGTGCAGAGGAGCCCCGCGCTCTGCCCTGACTTGTGGCTCTGGGCTGCCTGGTTGTGCGAGAGGAGCTCCGTTCTGCCAACACCCCCCCCCCGACATGTCGTTTTCTTTGGGGGGGGTGGCCGCTGCCCCCTGGCATGTGTGCCTCCACTTGTGGTGGCTGCCTGCAGGCAGTGGAAACAGGAGGGGTCAAGGCTTGGGGGGGGGAGGGTGTTGGAGGGGCTGAGCTGGGGGCTCCAGGCTGAGGCCATGCTGCTTTATCATTGCTCTTCTTATCTCTCTCTCCCCCCCCCTCCAGGTCAACATTGCTGATTTCCAGGACAATTTGTGGTTGACTTGTTTCCAGGAGTCGGCAGAGACCATCCTTGGGCAGAACACAGCCTTCCTGGGAGAACTGAAGGAAAAGGTCAGGCCACTTGTGTCGCTTGCCTTGGGGGCTTCTCTTCCCTTAGTCACCTGGATGCTTTAGCACTCATTACTGGGTCTGCAGAGGCCTCTCTGGGGAGGGGAGACTGGGGGGCTTGCCCTGGGGGGGTCTGCCTACTGGTGGGGGGGGAGGGCTGTGTCTGAAATGCCAGGGGCAGGAGGACTGCAGGCAAGGCAGCGTGTAACCATTTTGTCTGAAAATGGGAGGCACTGAGGGCACAGCCCTGCTTCTGTCTGGAGAACGCCCCCCACCCCCACCCCGGTGAGAAAATACCTGAAATCTGGAGTAGCTCTGCAGGGCAGCCTGGACTGTTTGGGGGGGGGGGCGTGAGGAGTCCTTAGCAAGAGCTGTGCACTGCCTTCCCTGGGATCCATTTACTTTGGGAGGCCTGCGCCCTGCCTTTCAATCAGAATACTTCATTTACTTGTTTATTTTGCTAGATTTCTTAATGCGCTTTTCACCACAAGGTACCTGGGCAGTTCGCAGCATACGTAAAATACATACTTATGAAACAAATGAAGCAGTTACAACGAGAATGGAAATCAGCTCCACTTCCGAAATGAAAGCAGTTCTGTATAAGAGAACAATACTGTACAGACTTTAAGAAATAATGTAAATACAAACAGTTAAAAACAATTACACCTATAGTGACAGTTTAAGATAATAATAACAGATTGTAACAATGCACGCAAAACAACACACCAGTACACCAGTGGTCCCACAGCGGATGACTCTCCCTGAAGTCTGCTTCCCTTCTACTCTGCAGTCTGAGCATTCTCTTTTGCGGGGAGAGCAGCCGTCTCCCTGCAGCTGCTCTTTCTCCAGCCCATAAATGGACCCAGGCTTGTCTTTCCCTCATAGTGATGCTATTTCTGGGAGGTGGGGGGGCTGAGCAGAACCCCCCAGTGGCCTGTGGTCTCTTGGCAGAGGCCTGTGTGCTTTCCTACTGCTGTGCTGTCCCAGATCAACTAGCACTCTCTCTCTCCCAGCAGCTGACATTCGGGGCGTATTGCCTCCTTGAGGTTGCCTCTGCCCTTCTTGCCTGGTGTTGCCTCTCCAGGGATAACCTCCTGTGAATTCCTCTAACCCCTTCTTGTCACATGGAAGGATGCTCTTGCTCGTTTTGAAAAGATACCTATCCATATTCTGCAAGTAAATAAATTATTTTGATACTATACTGCACTACACTGAAAAATTTAAATGTTTCCTGGATTGTCCTTGCATCTTCTTGCCACCCTTTCCATCCACTCTTTCTATGTCCTATAGGGATCACTTGGGGGGGGGTTTGTTCCTTAAATTGCTTTTCATATATGTAGGAGTAGCTGGATGTTTGATGAGAAACCAGAGTTGGTTTCCAGAAAGGGCTGGCCAGGAGCCTGGCTGACAGGAGTTGTGCTGGCTCTGTGCTTCCTCCAGGGCCAGAGCCCCTGCGCCTAGCATTAGCAGGCGCTCTCACATGCTGCTTGCAAGCTTCCCATTGGGGCAACTGCTTGGCCACTGTGAGAACAGGATGCTCGCCTAAATGAACCCCATCCCCACCCCGGCCTGATCTGGCAGCAGCTTTTCTTACTAAACCTTTCCAGATTGCAGCCGGAATGCTGTGCTTTTGGAAGAGCAAGTCCTTCGTGCCCTGAAGAACCTGTGTTCGTTTAATGTGACAACCCCCCCCCCATCCATTTCCTTCCTGTGGTGCAGAGTCTGCCTTTGCGTTAGCAGCTCACCTGCTTTCCTGAACTAGAAAAAAGGCTTCCAGCTGACACAGTTAAAGTTCCTGGCATGCGGTTTTGCTTCTGCGACGCGATCTGCCCTCTCGTCGGGCAGACTCCGGCAAGAACGAAAGGTTTTGCTGTGTCTTAATTTTGGGGGAACAGAGATGTTGTGGCTGGCAAAAGAGCCGTGCTCTGTAGGGGTAGATGGGCAGCGGTGCTCTCTAGCAAGGCGCCTTGCCTCGCTGCTTTCAAAGCAGCCATTTTGCCAAGGAGGACGCAAGCTGTGCGTTTAGCACAACAAGATAATAGCATTTCCTTGTTTCTCTGCAGGCCCCTTTCCTGGGCAGCCAGTGCCTGATCATTAAGCTAAAGCTCTGAGGGTTGGGCTAGCCTTGCTTAGATCGGCACAGATGATGAGCACATCTTGAAAGGCTGTGGAGAGAGGGAATATGCAGATGGAGGGGAGGCAAAGGGTCATGCAGTGGCCAGCTAATGGAGAGCTCTTTCGGAGCCGGAGAGTTTGGCTGCGTTTGGGGTGGAATGAAGGGAAGCAGCTCCCGTGAGGTGTGTCCTGGGCACAAGTGCTTGGCATCCGAGCTGCTAGTCCATTGCTTTTCTCTCCTGCGCGCTGAAGCCCGTGGCTCTATAGCGCTGGTGCTATGGATGACCAGAGAGCATTCAGCACCTGCCCATCCCCTACCCCCCAGCTGGAACAACTGCAGCTTCAGGATGTGGCTTGCAAGATAAGCAGGGACAGCTGACTGCCTCTGATAAGGCTCCTGGCAACAAGGAAAGGGCCATCCACGCTTGTGTTTTAAGCACCCGCCTTTAATCGCAGCGGAGAAGCCTCCCACACCTTCTGCCGATAGCGTCTCATGGTGAACCTGCCTGTCTGTCTGGCTTGGGAAGGAACTTCTGAGCTGGCTTAGGACTGGAGCTGAAGGTGCCCCAGTGCCTTTTCTGCTGTGCTCCCCAGGCTCACTTCCAGCTTAGGGTTGATCTCAACGTGTCTGTTCTGCCGTTCTTCCACAGAATGAGAGCGCCTTTGATGATGTGCTCCAGAAAGCCAGCTTCACCACCCATGTATTCCGGGTCAGAGTCAAGCAAGAGACTTTCAACGTAAGACGGACACACGCAGATCTGTGTCTTGTGGGATTGGGGTGTTTGTTTGTTTGTTTGTTTGTTTGTTTGTTTAGCAATTTGGGCTCTTCTTTGGCAGAGCTGGAAGAATGAGCATTATAATGAAAAAGTAGGAGAGAGGCGGGCCTGCCAGAATAGAACTGGAGGCTGTCCAGTGGAACGTCACACACAGAGCTTAGACAACATTAAAGAGGGTTTGAAAACCAGCAGCAGGAAATGCTGCATGGTGAACAGTAGCCGCAAGGAGTTAAAACTATATCTGGGGGAAGTCCATGCAGGTGTTTTTTGCTTGGGGTTGAGGGGAGTGTCTGCACTAGAAACTGAGATGGGTTTGAAGGAGGTCCCACCTCTGTGGCTCTTCCAAAAGAATCCATGTTTGTGTGTGTGTGTTTTATATATATAAAGACACTTTCCCCCTTCTCCTCTTTCCCTTTAAGTAGAGATCTTCCTTTGCTGGAGGCTCCTGCGGGGGCCTGAGAGGCTTTTGCCTGTGGCCACTTTGTGAACTTGAGCCAGCTCACAAGGCAGGCTGTTAACCACTACGCTGCTCCCTCGATCTGCACGCAGTGTAGGATTCTGCCTTTGCCAGAGCATTAGCCTTTGAGAACTGGGCCTCTCCCAATCAATTCCGGGTTTTGCTTGCAATGCCGGGAACTGGGCAGCCGCGCCAGGTGGTTTGCTAGCAGCGCAGCCGAGCCCAGAGACAGAACGGTGTTCTCACCTGAAGCCTTTTCTCTTTCCCAAGGACGAATCGCGCCTAAAGGCGACAGCGTTGGACGTCAAGCCTGTCAACCACCAGGAGTACAGCAGGAGGCTGATCGGGACCATCAGGAAGAATGCTGCCCAGCTGGGGTGCTGACGAGGGCAATGAACATCCTGGCACTGGTGCCCCCGCTCCCCTTGGCAGAGCCAGGGTCCTTTCTGTAGGATAACTGTTCTGTAGAATAACAAATGTTTGAATTGGTTTCTCCACACTCTTGCACAGAGCCAAGTTCCAGAATGTTTTGCATCTCCTTCTTTGCCTCCCTTGACTTCTGTGTTCCTGTGCCTTGGCTGAGTGCCATTGTTGACTGGGGTGGGGGGTGGAGAAGACCTGCCGGCATGAAGGGAATGCTTGCAGCCTGAGCTGGGGAAGGGGAGACCCCAGGCTGCGATAGACCCCCCTTGCCCCCCACAAACTTGGGAAATGCTCAAAGACCTGGGTGGGAGGGGTCAGGACGCCTGTGAGGGGAGCTGGTGTTGTGTGGAAGGGGTCCCTTAGCTCAACAGAGGCTCCCCTCCGCCCCTTTATGTTCAAAGGCTTCATTTCTTCCACAGGTGCCAGGCGACTGTTAATGCCTGGAATGGCAATATGGCAGAATTATTAATCAAAGACGTATCTCTTATATCTGAAGAATATCCTTCCTTCAGGGTTTAATAGACTGAGTCAGATGGGCCCGATATTAATCAAAATTGTCTCTTCTGAGAGAGGCTGATAAGCGTTGACTCTTCATCCCCCTGGGAAATCTAGGCAACTACAAAGCAGTGCTTTAGTTTTGCACTTCAATTAATATTGCATTTTGGGGGCTTCTGACTGCGGTGGCTTTGCTACCTGTCCATAATTTTTGTGTGTGAATGAAATGCCTTCTCTGTTTGTATCACTGAGGACATAGAAGCCTCCAATGGAGGATGTGCCTGGGCCCCTTCTTCCTCCTTTCTCTTTCTATAAACAGCATTTAGTTCTATATTGTGGTCTCTGCTTTCTGCAAACGCCAGCGGATTCTCATTACTGGAAAGCAATTAATTAGTTTTCATAATACGCTTTCACTTGGGGGAAAGACGCTGGGGCTGAAGTTGGCGAGATGGAAGAGTGGCAGTTTTTCTCAGCCTTGTGTCAGCGAGAGCCGATAATGTGATCTTGTTTTGGCTGGGGAAGGTGGCCTCTCTGGCATTTTGGGTTTTTTATTTATTTATTTGTTAACGTTTACCCAGCAGCCTAAGAACTAACCAGGCTTTACATACACGTGCTCTGCGTGAACTGGTCCTGGGAACAGAGGTGCTGTTGCTGCTGGGCTTTCCAGTTAGCAGAGCCAGAGAGCTGCGCCTGCCTCTGGTTGCATGAATTATGCATTTGCCAGCTGCAGCAAAGCGTTGGCTGCATGGCCGGGCAGCGTTGCAGCTTCCCTGTGGGGTGTGAACTGGAAGGCGGCTCTGGAGCAAACGATGCTTTTGCCCACACAGGTCGCCCTTGTATAGCGCGTGTCCTCTCTGGCGACGAGCATGAGAGTGGGGCTTCCCTCGTCCCCTGACCTCTTGGCCCTCCTCGCTCTCTCCATGGAGCAGAGCATCCCTCTCTGGCTCTCCCAAGCAAGCTCTGGGGCCTAGGCGCTTCTTCCTTCTGACCTTGCTTAGGAAACGTTGGCTGGGAAATTATGGTCTTCCACCCGCTTGGCGATTGACAAATTGCAGGTTTGGTGTGAGCGTCTTTCTTTCTGCTCTGCTAAGCAGTCTCTACTCCTTCCTGGCTTCCATTCACTACCACAACCACCCAGCCCCAAATTCAGGAAGGAAAAGGGGACAAGGGCTGAAATGGAGTTTTCAGCGTGTGCCGGTGGCTCTCTGGCCTGAGGCTGAATGTGGGGCAAGGGGAGAGAAGCAGCCTCCCCTGCAAAGAAAACACCAATACTGTAGGTTTGTTTGCAGACAACCATAGTGGGAGTGCTGTGACCAAGGTCTTCTATGCAGCCATATGTCCTAATTAGGTTCAAGCATGGAGTCATTAGCTTCCTCGTAAAGGCTGTAATAAAAGGCCAATGGTGGCGCTCCGCAATCGAGCCGCTTTTTCACTTAACTCTTTGGGAGTGGTGGGTGGAGAGTTGTGTTCCTTCTCTTCCCCTTTCTCTCTGTGGGAGGGAGGGAGAAGTGAACCGAATCATTTCGCTTCCAGTTCTTAAATGTTCCTTGAATTCCCCCGTGCCTCGTTGTTCAAGGGACTGAAAAACAGATAGTGATAATCTGGCTCCTGTCTCTTTCCAGTGCTTTATGCTTTCCATTAAAAGGCCCTGGCTGGTCCCTGGTGGGTTCCCCCGGCATTTCGAATCCTCCAGGTCCAAAACGTCCCCCATTTCTCTCTCTCCCCTTCCCTGCCCCCTACTTAAGGCTGTCTCTGTGAACAGTATAAATATTATTGATCCAGGTATTTAATACACTAATGAAACAGACAGATATCGACTACGTAATTAATACACTCCCTTAAAGTGAAGTTTGGCAGCACAGACAGAGAAAGCCCTATTGACTGGGCTGCTCTGGCAGGGAGCCTGCCTTGGCCATCTTATTTATAGAAAGGGAAGACGGTTCCCCTCCGTGGGGCGAGTCTGGCCCCCACACCAAACACAAGAGAGGAAGAGAACTGCTTTTTACTTGCTCAAAGGCTTCCATTTATCTGCGGGGGTGCTAAAATTCCCAGGCATTTAGCTTTTTCACCTGTTATGCTATCTCTCAGGGCAGCAAGGCAAGCGGGTAAGTTTGCGCTAATGGCTGTGTTATTCGCAGCCTCCCTTGATGGGCTGCTGTGCATTAGCAGCACATTGAGTGGGGGGGGGCAGGGGGACGTTCTTCCAGAGAAAGATGGTGCCTTCTGCTCTTCACGGGAGCTTCCTGCACTACCCTGTTCATAGAATTGTAGAGCTGTAAGGGACCCCCAAGGGTCATCTTTTCCAGCCCCTGGCAGTGCAGGAATCTCAGCTAAAGCATCCCTGATGGATGGCCATGGAAGAGAGTCCACCACCTTCCAAGGGAGTCTGCTCCACTCTTGAGCGGCTCCTGCCACCAGGAAGTTCTTCCTGTTGTTTAGTCAGAATCTCATTTCTCCTCATTTGAATCCGTTGGCTTGGATCCTCTGTAGCAGCAGAAAGCTTCCTCCATCTTCCACATGACCTTCAGAGATAGGAAGGTGGCTGTTTGGCGCCGCTGCCTAGCCCAGCTGTTAAATGCCCCACTCCACACCAGAGTCAGCCTGCAGTTTCAGGAATCCACGTGGCCTCTGGGTTTTGAGGCTGGCTGGCTTGTTTTTCCCATTGTGACAACAGAGAGGGCCAGCTGCTTTTATAGCCCGGAAGGCCACTGGCCCACTTCACCCAGAATCGAATCCTGGCAGCCCTTCTCCAGGGTTTCCCAGCTCTCCCTGGAGATACTGCCAGGGTTTGAACCTGGAACCCTGCAAGCAAAGCAAAGCCTCCCACCCTCTGGGTGGGAACTGCAAATGGTGTTTGGCCTCCAGCAGGAAAAGCCTTTTATGATGTACCACTGTCGGAGCAATAAAGGGTGTCCTTTTTAAAAAGCCTCTTGTATCCCAGGGAAACTTTCAAAATGATCCCCGCCTGCTGCTTCAAGTGCCTGTTGGAGGCCAAGGGATGCGTCCACACACCTTGTCCCCTTGCTGAGCATCAGGCCCAGGGGGAAAGCGCTCACTTTCCTTGCCAGTGGATCGGGAAGCAAGCGACAACCCCTTTGCTGTGTGCTGGCTAAGCAGAAACAATTGGTGGTTAGGACCCTGGTTGGGCAGGTGTCTGTCTTAATCCGAGGGAGTTTCATGCTGAGCCAGACTATTTGGTCTATCTAGCATGGTGCTGTCTACACTGGCTGGCAGCAGCTCAGCAGGTTTTCAGAAGACGACGGGTGTTTCCCTGTTCATCCCAGAGTGGTAGGGATTGAACCTGGGGTCTTGGACATGTGAAACAAGTGCTCCCCCACTGAGCTGCTGGGAACGGCTCCTGGGTTTCCCACTGGGGCATCTGGTTGGCCGCTTGAGAACAGTATGCTGGATGGGGGGGCACTGGCTTGATCCAGCAGGCTTGTCTTATGTTCCCTAGTGGTTAAAGATAATATCTCCCTTCTCCCCACCCTCCCCTATGAGTCCCACAGACAAGGAGCTGAGCCATGACGCATGTGCCAGGCCATGTCCCAATCGCCCAAGTGGAGGAATCGGCCAGGTTCTGCTTATTACCCATCGGCTTCCCCCTCCGCCAAAGTAACTCGACGGCATGTTAGAAGTGCCTTTTTTTGCTGCCCGCAATTCCCTGGGATTCCCTGCCCGTGCTCTGGGATGTGGTTCTGCCGTGGCCCATCCTTCTCGCGGCAGCTGCCAGCTTGCCTGCCCACCACTTCATAATGAAAGCACCACATTCCTCCCTCGTCTCCAGAGAACTTCCTTCCCAATTCAATGGTGGGGTCCTGGAGCAGCGGAGGGAGGAGCCAGGTGCTCTTCTGCTTCAGGTATGGAGGATGAAGATGGCAATGATGAGCAGGCCTGCCTGTTTTGGGATTGCACAGGGTGGATGGAGTCTGGTCCATATGGGCAAATGGCTCTCTTACCCACCTGCCTGCCTGCCTTCCTCTCAGGGGATGGGAGTGGCTGCTTTCCCCTTCCTCCCTTAGCCTCAAGGTTGCCTTAATAGAACTCGGGCAGAATTCCTTAGCAGAATATAAATCATCATCATTAATTCTTCCTGCTGTCATTGATTCTGGATCCACCTGCTGTCTGGCCTCCCGGCCACCCCACCCCATGGGTGCCCGCCTCCATAGTTTGTGCAGTGAAGATTCAGGGCAGATAAAGTCCTTCACGTAGCGCAGAGTTAAACCGGAACAAACTGAGGATTGGACCAGTTCGTGGAAGAGAGGGCTCTTGACGACTCTGCTCTGCCTCCACAGTCAGAGGCAGCAATGCTTCTGAATCCCAGTTGCTGGAAACCACAGGAGGGGAGAGCGTGGCTGTCGTGTGGGGATCCTGCTTGGGGGCTTTGCCTTGGGGCATCTCGTTGGCCACTTGTGAGGACAGGAGGCTGGACTCATGGGCCATTGTCCTGATCCAGCAGCTCTTAGGATGTCCCTATGAAACCTCCAGAAAAAGTCTATCTAGTTTCCTAGGGATACTGTATTTGGCCACTGGGAGAACAGGAAGCTCGACCAAATGGGCTCTTTGTGCTTACAAGGAAACCTTAAAAAGGAGCCCTTCCCTCAATGCATGGCGAAGTTATTTGAACACACTTATCTCAGCTTCAAAAGCCTCTTCAAGTGGGCCAGGATTATCAACTCCCTAGAGGGGAAGTCCTTGTTAGGGAGAGGGAGGAAGGAGCTTGCCTTGTTTGTATATGAATTGCCTCACCCCCCACCCCAGCTGATTCTCATCAACAGCTGCAACTATCTAGAACAGTGATGGCGAACCTATGACACGCGTGTCAGACGTGACACACAGAGCCCTCACTGCTGGCACACGCCCCCATCGGCCCATTCGCGCTGTTGTTGTCCCCCCCCCCCATTTGTTCTACCGCTCCTCCTACAGCTTGTCTCTGCTACAGATTGTCTCTGCTGTTAAAACCCGGATCCTTTTTTGTTGTTGTTGTTGCTGGTACCCAGAGATTGGTTTTTTAACCCGTTCTGTGCTGTTTTTTTTTTTATTTTGGGCGCTTTGGCAGACTATGTTGGTGCTGCGTGTTAGTTCCAGCGAAGGTATTATTCGTCATTTATTTCTGTTCTCTTTCCCCCCCAAAAAAGCACAGCAGCTTTGGGGCATCGCCCCCAAAAAAGCAAAGCAACTTTTGCACCCTCCCAAAAAACCTCCCAAACTTTGGTCAGCAGCTCTCCCAAAAAAGCTCAACAACTCTGGGCACTTTGTGATAAATAAGGGGTTTCTGGTTGTTGTTGTTGTTTAGTCGTTTAGTCGTGTCCGACTCTTCGTGACCCCATGGACCATAGCACGCCAGGCACTCCTGTCTTCCACTGCCTCCCGCAGTTTGGTCAAACTCATGTTCGTAGCTTCGAGAACACTGTCCAACCACCTTGTCCTCTGATTAGTTTCTGGTTAGGTTAGGTTAAATAATTAGTTTTTGGTTTATTAAATACAGTTATATATTACAACTAGTGTATTTCAGCCCGTTCAATAACGGGCGCTAGAACATCCTGGGGTTCGGAGAAGCGCTTGCGCAGCGCTTCTCCGAACCCTGGGACCTGTCCTTGCTGTCGGCGGCAGGGGGACAGGAACGGAGGAGGAGAAAGCGCTGCTTTCTCCTCCTTCCTTCCTCTCCCCCAGCCCCTGACAGGAAGGACGCGTGCACTCTCCCCCCCTGCCTCCTCCAACCGCCGCTCCTCTCACGGGCCAGGGAGGGTTGTGAGGAGGCCTTCGCCGGCCTCCACCCTCGCTTCCCTGACGTGCCCTGCAGTGAGGCGGTGTCCGGCGGGAGCGGCGGTTGGAGGAGGCAGAGGGGGGGGGAGAGTGCGCACGTGCAGTCTCTGCTGTCCAATCCCTGTGTTCCTGGGCCACATGCGCAGTAGCCCAGGGACACACGGGACAGCTTGGACGCAGGGACACAGGGACATTATTATATAGGATTATACATTTTTGTTATTTAAACTATAAATATCGTGAAATTATGGGTTTTTTCCTCGAAGTGACACACCACCCGAGTTATGCTCAGTTTTTTGGCGGATTTTGACACACCAAGCTCAACAGGTTGCCCATCACTGATCTAGAATCATAGAATCGTGCAATTGGAAGGCACCCCTAGGTTCATCTATTCTAGCCCAACCCCTAGCTCTGCCAAAATCTGCACCTGGTTCCAGAAGCTGCTAGCCATGATAGTCTGGGCTCTGGAGGCTGCAGTGCTCATGAACCCAGTTGCTGAAAACAAGCCACGGAGGAGGAGGAGGTGGAAGAAAAGACTGTCTCAGAGAGGCGATGTGAGGAGCTCCTGGTCCAGTCCCAGCGAAGCACTTGCAAGACAGATGACGAAGAGGCGGGGGGGGGGAGAGAGCATCTTAAAGGCGTAGGAAGAGCCTGCTGGGTCAGGCAAAGGGGGGCTGTCTAGCTCAGCCTCCGTGATGAGGGACCGGGGTTGAGATTGCAGGGGGTTGGGCTAGATGACCCTCAGGGTCCCTTCCAACTCCATTATTCTATTATTCCCATCCTCATGGAGACCACTTGGAGGCCCCAAAGGGAAGCCTGCAAGCAAGCGGGATCGGAGTGCCACATCCTCACTCAGGGCCGCCTTTAGCAGATGTGGCACCGGGGTGCAAATATCCGCCCAACGCCCCCAAATTGCCATGCATGGGGATGTGTGAAGCTGCGCAGTACCAGCCATCAGGGGGTGCAACTCTCCCCCATGCCGCTGCGGGAGAGTAACCCCCACAGAGGCTTGGGAGGGAAGCTGCGCCCCGCCAGCCATATGGTTGGCAGGGCGCAGCTGGCGGGCATGCAGGGAAAGGGGAGGCCACCGGCAAAGCTGCGCAGCTCCCCCGCTCGCTGGGCCACTCCTGAGAGGCCGGCGCCCTGGCGCAACGCACCACTAAGCCCTATGGGAAAGGCGGCTCTGTTCCCACACTCACCCTCTTGACAGTGGAGCTGCAGCTGGATTAAAGGGTCAGAGGGGCCCATTTTGCTCCAGCCTCCTGTCCTCACAGGGGATCCCCAAGTGCCGCCAAGGGGAGCCCCAAAGCAAGCCGTGCCTGAGGGCAACAGTGAGCAAGGACCTTTGCACAGAGGATCAAGGCCTTGGCTGCTTGCTCAGGGCCAGCTGCAACGACTCAGGAGCCATGTGCCTACAGCAAACAGTTCTTCTTCTGGCCCTCTCAGCCCAGGTTGCTCGCTGCAGGGTGGGGGCAGCCTCTGAGCCTTGCTCTGCTTCCCCCCCCCAGCCCGTCTCCAGCCAGAAGCCCTTTACCCAATGGGCTTTGTGAGGAGATGAGGTTGGGGCGTTCTTCGCATAAATGAGCCTCAACTCTTGGAAGCACTTTGCGAAACGGTTGGGCGTCTTAAGGCCAGGCGTTGCTATTTACATCTGGCTGTGACGCTGGTATCATGAATCTCATTCTTTTTCCTTCCCCAATTTCGAGCAATTTGGTGGGGTTGGGGGCTGGGTGAATAAAACCCTCTCGTTCCCAAGTGTATTGGCTTTCTGGTAATTGGAGCTTGTGCTGTCATTAAAAATGACAGCTTTCTCTGGATAATATCCCTGCCTCACACTTGTAAAAATACAAGGAACACAGCCTATATTTAACTTGCAATACCTGGAGTTCTCTCTCTCTCTCTCTCTCTCTCTCTCTCTCTCTCCCTCCCTCCGTCGCTGCTGCCTCCAGAATTTCAGGCGGAGGAATGTAAGAAGCTGCCTTTGGCCTGAGTTGGAAACATTGGTCCACTTTTCTGTGCGGAAAGGTTTTTGGGTTTGGTGAGGAAAGGTTTTCAGCATTTGTATCCTGATCTATTGGCTAAAAAGGCTCTCCAAGCAGTTTACAGACAATCAAGAAAATAAAGTCCCTTTTAAAAAAAATAAAAAAGGCACAGCACACAAGGAAAATGGGATAGGGAGGGAAGAGGAAAACCAAAACTCAGGCACCGGTTTCTAAACAGGTGTTCCTGTAATGCCCAGCTGGTCCAGTTGAGAGGCAGGAGGTGCCTGATGGAACCAACCCTGCCATGAACCCTGTTCCCCATCTCCCACTGAGGCACTTGGGGGAGAGGAGGCTTGATGGGGCTGGCCTGCCAGACAGACAGAGAGAAGAGCTCTTTCCTAACTTCAGAGCCCAGCAGGGTCATCCAACGAGGCTGAAAGTTGGGAGACTCAGGACAGCTCAAATAATGTCCACATGGTGCACAGTGAAACTGCAGAACTCCCTCCTGCAGGAGGAAGCAGTGGCTACCAACTTGGATGGCTTTAAAATAGAATTAGGCAAATGCCTGAAGGAGGAGAAGGCTAGCAAGAGCTGCCAGCCATGATCACTATGCCCTTCCCTCCACAGACGGAGCCAGCAGTGCTGCAGGGACCTTTCTAAGCTCTGTCTGGGGAGGCTCTTGAGGATTGGGCTGGGGGCTTTCTGCACCCAGAGCGGCAGTTCTTCCTTGATTCATTTCGTCATGGAACTGCTCCTTCCACACAGGCGAAGTCTACCAGCGCCGTCCCTGAACCTCTTCTTGTCATGCCCGCCAGACTGTCCTGGTCTCCCCCTCCGCACCAGTTGAATGTCCCTTAAGATCTTAGGCCCCGCTTCTCCCTTGCCCCTACAAGTGCCCCATTTCCCTTGGACTTTCCAGGTCCTTTTTCATCTTCATAGCCCTCCTCATGGTATTTCCTTTTGCTGCCCGTCAACAACATTATCCAGGAAAGCTGTGCCACTCAGAGCCGAACAACGATCTGGGCATCTGTTTGCAAATCCCAAGCAGAAAATTATGCCAACTTTGGAAGACTCGAATACGATTCTCCTGTTGATACAAATGGCAGATTGAGAGCCTTTGTGTACTCTGAGCTCTGGCGATTGTACAAAGGTCTCTCGAGTGAGCGTATGGGTTGTTGTTTTTTGGCGGGGTGTGGGATATAAACTTTGCTCACCTCTCTTGAAAGGCAACCCCCCCCCCCGCACTCTTGGTGGCCCTTTTGCCAGCCCAGCAAATGTGCACTTCATGCCGAAGGGCTGCCCCACCACTGAGTCACCGCTCTGTCGCAATCCGCTTCTCCTCCTCTGCCTGGAAGAGCTCCATGCATCACCCGCTAATTAAGCAGGAAAATGGCTTGCTGAGTGCAAAGGTCTCCTTGGCAAACTTCTTTCCAGAGCTGAAGCCCTTTTGAGCCTCTCTTGGAGGGGCCAAGAAGCAGCTCCCGCCTCCCCTGGGCACAAGCGGCTGAGTTGGCTTCCTGCCCTTGAAGCGATGGTCCCATCCTGCAAAGTGCAAATTCTCACGAGGGTGGCTGTTGAAAATGGCCTGTGCTCAGGCAACCAGAGCAGGCCTCTCTGTTGTTCCTAGAGGTGTGTGAGATGGGACAGGGAGGCTGTGGCCCTCCCTCCAGACAGCATGAGACTCCCTTCAGCCCCATCTAGCATGGCTGATGGGGGGGGGTGAAGCTAAGAAGAGTGTGCTGGATTGGCCAATGGACCATCTAGGCCAGCATCCTGTTCTCACAGTGGCCAACCAGATTCCTATGATGGGGAGCCGACAAACGGGACCCAAGCGCCAGAGCAAACCTTCCCCTCGCCTCCCCATGGCTTCCATCAACAGGTTTTCAGAAGCACTATTGCCTCTGACCAAGAGGCAGAGCAGAGCCATCATAATCGCCACCATTCTTTATTAAATTTGTGTCCCACCCTTCAGCTGTAAATCCCACAACACAAGAACACAAGATAAAAAAACAACAGCAGGTAATAAAAGCAAGAACAAAAACAAACCAATAACTACCTACAACACATTTAAAAGGGTAAGGTAAAGGTAAAGGGACCCCTGACCATTAGGTCCAGTCGTGACCGACTCTGGGGTTGCGCGCTCATCTCGCATTATTGGCCGAGGGAGCCAGCGTACAGCTTCCAGGTCATGTGGCCAGCATGACAAAGCCGCTTCTGGCAAACCAGAGCAGCACATGGAAATGCCGTTTACCTTCCTGCTGTAGCAGTTCCTATTTATCTACTTTCATTTTGACGTGCTTTCGAACTGCTAGGTGGGCAGGAGCTGGGACCAAGCAACGGAAGCTTACCCTGTCACGGGGATTCAAACCGCCAACCTTCTGATCAGCAAGCCCTAGGCTCAGTGGTTTAACCACAGCGCCACCTGGGTCCCTACAGCACATAATAAAAGCAAGAACAAAAACAAACCAATAACTACCTACAACACATTTAAAAGGGTAAGGTAAAGGTAAAGGGACCCCTGACCATTAGGTCCAGTCGTGACCGACTCTGGGGTTGCGCGCTCATCTCGCATTATTGGCCGAGGGAGCCGGCGTACAGCTTCCAGGTCATGTGGCCAGCATGACAAAGCCGCTTCTGGCAAACCAGAGCAGCACATGGAAATGCCGTTTACCTTCCTGCTGTAGCAGTTCCTATTTATCTACTTGCATTTTGACGTGCTTTCGAACTGCTAGGTTGGCAGGAGCTGGGACCAAGCAACGGGAGCTTACCCCGTCACGGGGATTCAAACCGCCAACCTTCTGATCAGCAAGCCCTAGGCTCAGTGGTTTAACCACAGCGCCACCTGGGTCCCTACAGCACATAATAAAAGCAAGAACAAAAACAAACCAATAACTACCTACAACACATTTAAAAGGGTATTGGATGTTAATCAGCCAAAGGCCTGGTTGGAGAGGAATGTTTTCTCCCGGAGCCTAACGGTCTATAATGAAGGTGCCAGCTGAACCTCCCTGGGGAGAGCATTCCATAAATGGGGAGCCACTGCAGAAAAGGCCCTGTTCTTGTGTTGCCACTCTCTAGACATCTTGTGGAGGAGGTGCATGAAGAAGGGCTTCAGAGAACAATCTCATAGCCCTCTCCTCTATGAATTTGTAAATGGGAGTTGTAGCCTAACAACATCTGGAGTAGAAGTCAGCGGAGGCTGGTCCATTAGGGTGACGGGAGGGCACTGCCCTACCAACGTCCGCCTGCCAACCTCCACCTGCTCTCCTCCTTGCTGCCTGCCAGTCTCTGGGGCTGCCAGCTTCCTCCTCTTCCTTAGTCTCAGTGTTGCTCCTTGTGCAACACAAGGGAGGAGGAAATGAGACTCAGTTGGCTCTGCCTGTCATTCGCTCTGACTCTGCCTACAGTCTGGGCTGCCCGCCTTGCTGCCCACCCACCCCAGCAGCCACAAGCCATCTCCTGACCAGGGGCCTGCTGGCTTCGCTTGAGTTCCCCAGGGCTTGGTGCTGCTCCCCGCTTCCTGGAGGAAGACAAAGCAGCAGCTCCCCCCCCTATGTTCTGCCCTGCCCATATTGCCCATCTCTTTCCAGGGAAAGCCATTAGCTCCTCTCTCTTAATGGAGAGAGGAAAACTCAGTCCATGGTGCCTGCAGCCCTGGTCCGGATGGAATAGCGATAGCGGTGCTGATTACCAGGTGAAATTGGCTTTCCCCCTCTCTCCCCATCCTTCTTGCCCAGCTCCCTGCCAAACTCCAGCTCATAAGCCGGTGCTTGGAGAAAGATTCTCTCCGCCTAAGAGGCCTCTTGCTACCAGTTAGGCCCTGTGCTATGTCTGGCTCACCGAAGCCTTAATTTAGTGCCTTCATTACCCCCAAAGTCCTTCCGGCGTTGGAATTAGCAGTTTTGTGGGTCTGTGGTTTTTTTCAGGGCAGGGAGGAGAGGTCTTGCTCTTCCTTCTCCTCCCCCACAAAGAAAACTGCAGGTGGGCAGTGTGCAGGGGCGCTGGTTCATCGAAAGGGTCCTCGTGGGCTCCCAGCTTGGGCAGCGACCATCTCCTTCCTCTCCTGCCATATGGCTCTCGCAGGACAACTTCTGTGGGAGGGAGATGACAAATGTCTCCTTTGCTCTCCAATATCTAACCAGAAGTGTGGGGGGGGGGGGAATGCTCCAGGTTTGCTGCTCAGCTTTAAATGCTGCAGTAAGACCCAGCAGCCCCCCATCTTCGGCTCCAGAGTTAATGGGAGGCTGAGCTGACTCCCGTCACTGCCTTGGCGTGTATTTATAACTCGGATGCTAATTGATCCTCCCATTGACTCATAAAGGAGAAATCTCCGGCTGTTGCATTCCGGATCCTCGTAGCTGAGATTAATCCGTTCGGATCAGTTGGGGAAGTTCGCAATTATAATTGGGAGAGGTAATATCAGTTTGCTGCTCTCTCTCTTCGGCTGTTTCATTTCGCAGGCTTTGGGGATGAAGCCTCATCAGCAAGGAGGTGGGAGAGCACTCCTTGGGCGTTGGCAGAAGGCTTCCTATTTATATAGAAGGGTGGGAGGTGGAACGAGGAGGCTGCTGTGGTCACACATCTCAGAAACAGAGTAATCTACACTCACCTGGTTCGCCTCCATCCACTTAACGCTTTTCAAAATGTCTCATTAGTAGCTTTCTTAACAATAATTTGAAGAAGTTTCAAGAGTGAGTCGCCAGGGCTGACAACCTCCTCCCCAAGTTTGCCTAATCCCCTTTCAAACTATCCAAGCTGTTGGCTATCCCTACATCTTGTGGCAGCCACTTTCCTTGTTTATCTATCAACCGTGTGAAGAATTCCTTTTGTCTGTCCTAAATCTCCCTCCATTCGGCTTCTTTCGATGACCTGTGGTGGTTCTGGTATTGTGGGGGAGCTCAGTGAGTCTATGTGACAACTGTCCCACTTGGGTCTTCCCAAGAAGCCCTGTGAGGTTGCCTAGGCAGAGAGAGAGAGAGAGAGAGAGAGAGAGAGAGAGAGAGAGAGAGAGAGAGAGAGAGAGAGAGAGAGAGCCTGGCTCAAGATGAGCATCCTATCTGAGCAGGCGTCTGAAGCCTGGTCTCTCTAGGCCAAGGTCAGGCACTTGCTCTATGCTGGGTTCTGGTGAAGCTGCAGAAATTCTAGATGCTGAAGTGAATGAGGTGTGTAAACGCACAAAAGATCTGATGAACCTCCCTTGCCAGTGGACTGCTGGCACAGCCATGTGGAAGCCACGGTGAACAACCCTGGATCCAGGATTTGGCTTTGCAGTGCAGCATCTGAGGTTGTGCCCACAAACTTCCCCAGACAGATGGATGAAGCATCTTGCCGCTTTCTGAGATTCCTGCCCCCCCCTTCCCAATTGCTCTCAACCAACTAGTAACTCTCACACACCGTTTGTGTTCTCTTAGCTGCTATGAAAACTGTGCCAGTTGAACAGCACGAGATCTTGAAGAGAGAGAGAGAGAGAGAGTGTGTGTGTGTGTGTGTGTGTGTGTGTGTGTGTGTGTGTGTGTGTGAAGGCTGCTCTACAGAGAACCTGATTGAAATGTGTGCTGCCTTGTGGATTGGGAGGGTGGGGGGAGAGGAGAGAGCAAGGACCAGCGTCTTCCCAGCAGCTCTTCTGGGGAGGCTGTGCTTGTCAGATTCAGGCTGGAAGCTAAATGCACCGGAGCAGTTTATAGACACACTCGAGAGTAAGCAGGAAGGTGCAGCCAATAGGCAGGTTCCAGCAATGAGGGCATAAATGTTCCAAATGTGCTCAGGGTAATTAGTTCTGAATTACCATGTGCATATTTTAAGAATCTCACGATCAACCAAGGACTCTATAAACAGCTTTCCTGCAGCTTTGCGTGAGAGTGGACTTGGGGGACACCCCCCTTTCTGCCAAGTGCTTCATGCTTCGGTCTGGCCTGGAGAGCGCAGAAAATTTTGGCTGGGAGATAAGAGCCTGGAGACGGGGCAGTGGCTGTCCTGCTAACGCCATTTGCCATGCTGTGGGCATGCACTGAACATGAGAAGAGCCTGCTGGATCCATCCAGCATCCTATTTTCATGGTGGCCACCCAGATACCCCAATGGGAAGCCCACTAACAGGACCTGAGCCCCAGAGCCCTCTCCCCTCCAGGGGCTTCCAGCAACTGGGTACTGTATTCAGAAGCAGAGCCGTTGTGGCAAGGAGCCATTGGTAGCCTCCTCTGTGAATTTGTCCAATTCTCTTTTAAAGCCATCCAGGTTGGTGGCCCTCACTGCCTCCTGCGGAATGGAGTTCCACAGTTCCTCCACTGTGTGAAAATCTGTCCTGTTGCTTTTGAGCCTTGGCCTGGCCAGAGGGAGGCTGCTGGATCAGACCAAAGGCCCATTGTGTCTGGCTCTCACAGAAGCCAGCCAGAGGCCTGTGGGGAGTCCTCAAGCAGCATCTCAGGTGTGGGGTGGCCCTCTCTTGCGCTTGTGTCCAGGGGCCCTTGCCTCCCACAGTGGAGGTAGCATATAGAACAGGGGTTCCCAAACAAAGACCTGGGGGCTGGATGTGGCCCAATTGCCTTCTCAATCCGGCCCGCGGACGGTCCGGGAATCAGCATGTTTTTACGTGAGTAGAATGTGTCCTTTTATTTAAAATGCATCTCTGTGTTATTTGTGGGGCCTGCCTGGTGTTTTTACATGAGTAGAATGTGTCCTTTTATTTAAAATAAAAAAAATTCCTTCAGTAGCACCTTAAAGACCAACTAAGTTTTTATTTTGGTATGAGCTTTCGTGTGCATGCACACTTCTTTTTTTATTTTACTTCGATCCAGACCAACACGGCTACCTACCTGTAATCCTTTTATTTAAAACACATCTCTGGGTTATTTGTGGGGCATAGGAATTTGTTCATATTTTTTTTCAAAATATAGTCTGGCCCCCCACAAGGTCTGAGGGACAGTGGACCGCCCCCCTGCTGAAAAAGTTTGCTGACCCCTGACATAGAATCATAGAATTGTAGCATTGGAAGGGACCCCGAGGGTGCTCTAGTCCAACCCCCTGCAAGGCAGGAATCTCAGCTAAAGCATCCCTGACAGATGGCCATCCAACCTCTGCTTTAAAAACTCCCCGCAAAGAGAGTCCACCACCTTCAGAGGGACACCGTTCCACTTTCAAACAGCTCTTACTGTCAGAAAGTTCTTCCAGATGTTTAATTGGAGTCTCTTGTAACTTGAACATAGCCATAAGAGCATCAGAATGAGTCCTGCTGGATGAGGCCAGTGGACCATCTAGTCCAGCCTCCTCCTCTCACCGTGGCCAACCGGGTGTCCAAATGCGGAACCAGCATGCAGGATCCGAGCACAAGAGCATCTCTCCCCTCCTGCAGTTCCCAGCAACTGGGACTCAGAAGTATCCCTGCCTCTGACCACAGCGGCAGGGCAGAGAGAGCCACCCTGGCTGGTAGCCATGGATACCCTCACCCTCCTTTTAAAGCCACCCAGTTTGTGTGCTCTCAGGAGGGGATTCCATAGTTTAACTGTGTGATGTTTGTAGGAATGGTCCTTCCTTGTGTCTCCAAGGGATTCGTGCCTAAAGCCTTGATCACGTCAATGTCTCAGGAAAAAGCTCTTCACTGAAGGGTTCTGAAGACTCTTCAGAATAAAGCTATTACTCTTCATTTATTAAAAGACCCTCCCCCTTTTTGGTCTACATGCAGAAGTCCTATCATTCTGTCCTACACGACAGATACAGGACTTTCTCCGAATCATGACCTCTGTCTCCTCTACCAGCCGTTCTCTGTCTGCAGCGGGACTTAATCGCTTATCAAACTAAATTGGCTAGATTTCCAGGTCTGGTCTCCTGCCTGCTTTTGAAGCTGGGCCTTCTCTGGTTTTACGCGTGTTCACATGTTCGGCTCAGAGCATGGAGAATCGCAAGCAGCTGTCACAAAGCGCCTCGCTGTTTAATTGTGGGGTTTTTTGGGAACAGTCTTTGCTGACTGGTTTCCTGGAGTTTTATAAAATGACATCTCCAGGGGGGGAAGGTCATTGTGTTATCCGGTAAAGGTAGCTGGAAATGCTAGTCCTTGGGGCAAGGATGCCACCATCATGCTGTCGAAAGCAGGAGACCATGCGCACACCCCATTTCTCACTGTAGTACTTGGGTGGCCCTTCTCTTGCGTCAACACGGCCTCCCTGGGCTATTGGGGAGCAGGTGTCAGCAATACATTGCTGGAAAGGGGCAGTGGGGACAAAGGTGGTCCAGCATAGAACGTAGCAGTAAGAATGTAAGAAAGGCTGCTGAATAAAGTCAATGGCCCACCTAGCCTCCTGTTCTCACAGTGGCCAGCCAGATGCCCCAAAGGGAAGCAGGATCCGAGCACAAGAGCCCTCTCCCCTCCTACTGGTCTCCAGGACCATTGCTGCCTCCAGCTGGGGAGGCAGAGCCGAGCTCTCCTGGCCAGGAGTCATTGATAGTCTTGTAAAACACGCAGTTCTATCATCTTTTAAGGTTGTTGCTTTTCTTCGTCTTCTGCGAGGTGTTTTGTGTAAAACTGTCATGGTGTGTGTGTGTGTGTGTGTGAGAGAGAGACCTATCGTCCTTGCCCAAAATGAAACAAGCATGGACTAGGCCCGGTCTTCCTGCCTTCAGTACCAGAAGTCTGCTTTCAGCCATGGTTTAATAAAGGGATATGTTCCTTTAAAAAAAAAACAGAGAGAGAATACACACTTCTAAACACCCACCCTACAGGCTGATATTAACTTATGTCTAGCTTCTAACCTTTTAAGGGGGGAAAACCTTTTTTAAAAATTGCTTTGAATGCTGGAAGACACCTGTGTACCTTCCAGCTGCATCCGTTTTCAGACAGCGGTTGGGCGGCCATCTGTCAGCGACTCTTAAGTCGCTTTGCAGCGGGTTGAGCTAGATGACCCTTGGGGGTCCCTTCCAACTCCAAGAGTCTATGATTCTCCCCTTGCTTTTTGTTATCCTCTCGCCCCCCCCCGCACCCCAACTGATCTTCTCCCAGTGTCCAGCAGGTGGCGTTGCGAGGACAAGAAACCACTCCCCAAAGATGCGCCCCTCCCTCCCTCTCTTATTTTATATATCATATAGAGAGAGAGAGAGAAAGACCACTGAGTGGGAGCCTTATCTCGCAGCGCGATCCTGATCGCATGAAAATGGCTCATTATGCAAACTCTCTCTGCTTTGGCGCACAGAGGGAGCCCCGGGGGCACGAGGACCCCGAGTCGAGAACAGCTCTTGCCTCCGCTCCGATTAAAACGAACGAGCTGCTTTTGATGTAATCGCGCAACAAAAGTTTAATGGGGATTTTATTTCTTCTGAAGTCAGCTGTCTCCTCCACGCATCGCCCCTCGCGCCACAGCCCCTTAATGCGGGGCGACGCCGGAGGGGCCCAGCCCAAAGGACAAAAGGGCTTTTTAAAATTTAAAAACAAAAATCTAAATCTTCCCGTCGTTACGTCACGGATCACAATGCTTTAATCTCACGGCCTCGTTTGGAGTTTTTGCCCCCCTTCTCCCCCCCCACCCCTCTGAGGCTGTTTGTCATTTTAATAGGGATGCCGCAAAAAATATACATCGCAGAATGCAACATGTAAACAAATAAGCTGGGATGTTTTGGCGGAGGAAAAGAGGGTTTTGCAGAAGAGAGATTTTCCCATTAGCTGGTGAAAGGGTTTGCGCAAGGAGGCCCAGCGTCAGCGGGCTAGCGGACTAGCCTTGTCCGTGTCCCCCGGGAGTCCCTTGGAGACCTCAGCCAACCTGACAATTTGGGGAAAGAGCCAGTGCCGTGGCTACTACGACCTGTGTTCGAATCCCGCTCTCGGCCAATCACCCTGGGCCAATCACCGTCTCTCTCAGCTAGAGTCTACATCGCAGGGTTGTTGTGTGGATGAAATGAAGAGGAGGGGAGAACTATCTACCTAACCCTTAGCGCCCTGGAGGAAAAGTTGGGGGCGGTCATCAATGCAATAAATAAAGAATAAAACAACCAACCTGGTCATTCCTAGTGGCGAGAAGGAGGGCAAGAGAGGGAGCATTCTTCTCCCAGTGGGGGGACGGGGTTCAGTTAAAAAAAAACCCAGGGCGAGAAATGAACGGGCGGAGACAAGAGAGAATACAGTATAAGACTTATTCCAGGCTTCCCTGGGCGCGGAGCAGCCCCTGTCCCGCTTGCAAGCACCAAGGATGTAGGCCGGGCCGGACGGGGGCACCTGCGGGCCTCTCGGCCTTGCTGGACAAGCATTTCTCACCCGGGATGCCAGCAGGGCGACGCGTGCCTTATACAGGCCCCAGACTCTCCTAGCGCAAAGCGCCCTTTCTTTGCAAGAAGGTGGGCTCTGCTTTAATGGGGGGGGGAGGGGCCGGAATTTAAGCCTGCTTGTGCTGAAGGAAAGCGCACCCCCGCCCTTGCATTGCGCTACACTTCCCCTTTTTGAGCAAGGCGCCTTCTTTTCAGAGCCCACCAGGGGCCACAACTGGAGACGCCGCGCAACGCCTGCCTCGCCTGATGCGCAAAGCGGCGTTCTTGGCACGGGGCTCCGCGGGGTCTCCTGCTCCTCCTGGCCGCGCCTCGAAGGGCCAGGTTGGGGAAAGGCGAGCCTCGCAGCCGCCTTCCCGTCGCTCAGTCGCCGGTTGCGGCAACCTTGTTCCCGGGGACTTGAGTTATTTATACGGACGTCAAGGGCGAATGACTCCGCGACGCGGAGAGGCCGCGGGGACGAAGGGAGGCCCCCTTAGGTCGCGGCCGACGCCTTGCCGGAGCGCAGCCGACCTGGCGTGGAGGGGCGAAGGGGTGATGGGTCTCCTCTCGCCCCGCTAAGCCTTTCGGCCTGGCGTGGGCCACCTGCCTGGGCTCTTGGCCCTTCTGGCTGCAAGGCTACGATTCCCAGCAGCACCCGAGACGAACTACAGTTCCCAGTATTATTTGGGGAGGGCGTTGCGCGCTGTAAGGGCGCGCTCTTAGCCTTCCAAGTACCGTACCGTACATGGGTATTTATTGGAGAGGAAGGGGAGCGGTGCCTTCGTCGACTCGCCTGGAGCGCCCAGCCTTGGCCACGTGCGTCCCAGCAGCACCTACAGCTGACCGCCCAGCCCAGGCCGGCTTAGGCCGACCCTCTGGCCGGCTACCTGCAGGATCGAGGGAAGGGGCGGCAACGCCCGGCTTTTTACATTCATCCATGGGGCGGGGTGTGCGCGCGCGCCTGTGGGGCTGCAGGCCCCCAAAGTCGCTGTATTGACTTTTGAAACTGCCCTGATGGCGGCCGAACCTCCACGGCCGTCTTGGTCTTTGCGCAGTTGCTTATTTCTTGCGGGGTGGGGGTGCTAGAGGGCCGATCCCGACCGGGCTGCTTCTCCACCTGGCGGGCGAGGGCTGTTGATCTGCCGGCTGGCAGCGCTCGGCGTCCCTCGGGGCTCGGGCGGGTTGCCAAGGAGCGCCGCGCGAGGCACCTGTCGGGGATAGAGCCGGCGCGTCTCCGGGCGACGGCGCCTCGGCAGCGGCCCGCGCCCGCCGGGTCTCTGCCCCGCCCGCCAGGGGGCGAGCAGAATCTCCTCCGCGGGCCGGCGGCGGGTGTGTCCGCGCGCGCGCGCTGTGTGCCGTCGGACACGTAGTGCTGCCTGCGGAGGAATGTGGAGGAGAGGCTGAATGGAAGTGGGGGGGCATCAGAAAAGACACCCGCCTAGCTCTGTGTAAAGTGAGGGGGGCGGGTGCCCGAAGGAAGCGCCTTGGCTAGTCCGGCGCCAGGTAACCTTCGAGGGCAAAGGCCGGTGCGCTCCGCCCGAAGGGGCTCCTTGCCGGCCCGCCCAGGCCCTTCCTGGCTGCTGCTGCTGCTGCTCCTCTCTCGGCCTCCAGAATGAATCCTGCCCTGCCCAGCAGCCGGGAAAGTAGGTCACTCGCTCACTCCCCGCCTTGGCGGCAGCGCGCGTGTGTACTAAATCGCGGCGCGCACTGTTCTCCCAAGGGGGCGTGTTCGGGCCAAGGAGCGCTCCTGGGACGGCGCGGGGGCGCTTGCCTGACCAGCCTCCCCCTCCAAGCGCCGTTGTAGGGTGGGTGGGGGGTCCGGCCCCGGCCCCTCTCTCTTTGGCAGCATCAGAATAAAATATCTGGGCGGCGGAGTGGGGTAGGGGGCGCGATTAGAGGCTTTTTTGGCTGGGGCAGCTGCAGCCCGCAAGTCCCCAAGAGAAAGGCGACCGTCACACTGTCCCAAGCATATTCTACGAAACCGGAGATCATAGAATTATAGAGCTGGAAGGAACCCTGAGGTTCATCTAGTCCAGCCACCTGCATTATAGGAATATGGAGCTGTCCTTTACGGGGCACGAACCTGCGGCCTCTTGTGTTTTCAGTACCAGGCACCAACCGACTGAACTATTCCAGAACAAGACGGAGGCCGTCCGGCTCCCTTCAGTCGCCCAGGGGGGTAGTGGCTCAGGGGGGCGGGAGGCCGAGGCCGGCCACACCGGGAGGAAACCCCTCTTGAAGGATGGCCTTGAGACGGGCCCACCTCGCGGAGTTGTCGTGAGGAGGAGACGCAACACGGGTCTCCCCGTTTCCACGAGGCACAGCCGTCAACGAGGAGCATCGATGGGCAGGATGTGGGGGGCTCCCGCGACCTCCCAGTCTCTGCTGCCAAGCAAACCCTCAGGAAACCCCCTCCGTCCAAATCATAAGGGTTCTTGGGCGTTTTGGGGGAGGGGGGTTGGAAATGGGCTGTGGCGTCGGCGCAGTCGGAAGAGCCTCGCTCGGCCTGGCTCTGCAGCAAAGCTGCCTCCCACCGCGGGTCCGGGCGGGAAGAGCGGCCGGCGTGCCTCTCCCTCTCTTCCCCCAGGGGGGGGGCCGGCAGCCTGCGCCCCCTCCTCACGATCCTCTCCCGCAGCCGCGGGAAAGACGTGTCCACAGGGGTCTTTGGACGGGCGACGCCTCCTCCTGGCCCCGGGGGTCGCCCTCGCTCGTCTGGGCGCTGCTTTGGGGGTTTGCTAGGGAGGGGCCCGGCCTGCGCAAGGCTTCCTCTCCGCAGCCAAGGCGGCTTCGCGAGCAGTCCCCATCCCCGCGCCTGGCCGCCTAGAAAGCGACTCCCGACTCCACTTTCTGGGGACGGCGAAGCAGCCGAGGGTTCGCCTGGAAGTCAGGCGGAGGGGAGCCTCCGAGACGCCGGGAAAGAGGGCAGGAGGGGCGGCTCGGGACGCACCTCCGTGCACCCACAGAAGACCCCCATGCAAACTGGCTGGGGTGGGGAGAGGTTGAAAACCGAGGGCCGGGAGCATGGAAGAGTTGCCGGGCCGGTAGATGCGGAAGGGGAGTCTCTTCGGGCGCCTCCCTTAGCTATGGAGACTGGGCAGAGCAGTCTTCGCCCTCAGATTCAGGGCACCTGAAAGGAAGGACTTCCTCAAGCTGCACGGAGTTAACCTATGGAACTCCCTCCCACAGGAGGCAGCGATGGCCACCAACCTAGAAGGCTGTAAAAGAGGATTGGGCAAATCCGTGGAGCAGAGGCCATTGTCGGAGGCAGCCATGCTTCTGAAGGCCAGGTGCTGGAAACCACAGTGGGGGAAATGGCTCCTGGGCTCGAATCCTGACTGCTAGTTTTCCACGGGGGCATCTGCTTGGCCGCTGTAGGATGCTGCACTAATGGGCCATTGGCCTGATCCAGCAGGCTCTTCTTACCTTCTGATGTTTTGGACCCTAGTGTGAAGAGGAGAATCCTCTTCTCTCTCTTGCTGTTGCCACTTAAATCTACAGTATTCTTGTTCTCTAGCTGAACCAATGGTTTCGCTCAGTCCAAGGCAGCTTGGGCCTGGGCTTAGCAGCAGAACTGGGACTGTAGCATGGAGACAGCACCATCTTTGACCTCCCAGGTGGGACTGACAGACTCCCTGCCTGAAACAGCCCCAGAGAGCTGTTGCCAGTCGGTGTCGGCCTAAGTGGACCAACGGCCTGTGCCTGAGGCAGCTTCCTGTGTCCAAATATATCTTTTCGTACATGGGAGCCCTGGTCAATGGGGTGTGTGTGTCCTTCTGCGGGGAGGCATGCAAGGGGAGGGGGAGGCCTTTGGGCGCCTTCCAGCTTTATTTAACGGCAAGCCTCCCTCGCCCCCAATGCATTGTCTTCTGTGGCTGTTTGGGTGCTGATGAGCTTGCACGTAGGGCTATGTGGCTGCCTTTCTGCTTGAATTTTCGTTATGTGCCCTCGCTGTCCTGCTGTCCCCTGCCCCCACTCCCTGGCCGCTAACCCATGGATCAAACGCTGCAGGGGGCAGAAGCAGCAGTGAGCAAGCAAGCGGGAGCAATGGTCTGGCTCTCATGAGGCCCCTTCCTATGTTCCTAAACTGGTTCTTCCAGGGGAGTCAACCATCTCTCCTGAGAAGCCCGGCCCTTGTGGGAGCATCTCCTCCTTGCAGGGGGTGGGGTGGGGCGTGGGCTGGTGATCTGGCACCTCCTTGCCTGACACAGCTCATGATGGACATGCTGGGGAGCATGCATTGCCCAACACCTGGGGAAGGAAAGAGTAAGAGAAAGAGGCCACAGCAGCTGCTTTTCAGACGGTTTCCTTTATTTCCCCACCCCTGCACAGCCAGGGCAGGGCCTCCCCGGTAGTGGCCCAACTTGGAACAACAGAACGTGGCCACGATCCTGGCCAGGGCTCGGGAAGGGGGACCCCTGTGGGCCCCGTGCATGGTGGGGTCACAGCTGGAAAGGGGAAGGGGCACAAATCAACTCCCACCAGCTCCCCCCTCCCTGGGCACCCTAACCCCCGACAAGGCTTGGATGCCCTGCCTGCTAGACTGCTAAGAACAGGAGCCAGGGAGGGAGGGAGGAGGAGAGAGGGTGGCAGCCAAAAGGGTTAAGGGACAGGACCCCCCACCCCCACCTCTCTGTCGCTCAAGCACTGCTTGGCCATCCCCTGACCCTGCCTTTTCCCCTAAAAAAATGGCTGTTTTCAAAAAAGCCATAGGCAAATGGTCCCAAACGTGGTGTTTGTTCTCTGCCTTGCCTCCCTGCCCCAGATCCTGCCCCCTCCTCTAAGAGCTGCCAGGAGGGTCCTCTCCAAGGATGCCAGCAAGACCCTTAGACCTGGGGCTAACACTGTTGAGGACATGCTGCAGTCCTCCTCCTCCTCCTCATCTCCCCAGCTCCTGGGGTGTGGACTATACTGACTGATTCTGGACACACACACCTGAAACTAGACCCCCTCCCTCCCTGGCAATTTGACTTGCAAGCAAGGGGGGGCTCTTGGCTCCCATCTCTCCCCCCCCTTCATATTGCATACAGATCCACAAAACTACAATTCCTGGTGTGCTACGTTTCTATGTAAATTGGTCCCTGGTGGGTCCCCCCCTTGCCCTCCCCCCATCCCTCTCCCCCAAGCCTTGTCCACTCTGGAGAGGGGTCTCCCCCAGCGGCCCACCCAAAGCCCTCCTGCCTGCAGACCCAACCATTGTCCCTTTTGTCGTGTGCGCAGTCTCCTCAATTCAGTTTATAAGCATCGCCATGGGATATGAATCTCCGGGGAGCTTGAAAGCCGAGGGAAAACTTGTGCATTGGTTTTTCAGAAAATTTATATGTGAACACAGACATTACAAAAAGAAAAGGATGGGGAAAAGAATTGCACCTTTGCTTGGAAAGTTTGTTCAGAGTTCCCACCTCTCGGCCGCTGGCTGGCCTTTCCTTTGGTCTTGTTGTTGGCTGCCCAGCCCTGCCCAGGAGGGGAAGGATCCTGAGCCATCCAGCAACTTGGATATCTGTCCTCCAAGAAGCTCCCTACCTACTTTGGCCTGGAGCAGAAGGGAAGCGGAAAGGGGGCCTTGCAGGCAGTGTGTGTGTGGGGTGCCCCATAGCCCAGGCTAGCCCCCTGTCCCAGTCCATATCATGGAATCACAGAACTGCAGAGTTGGAAGGGACACCAAGGGTCATCTAGTCCAACCCCTTGCAATGCAGGGATCACATTGGCTTAGTTGGTGCGGTCCTGACAGGCCTGGCGGTGGCGGCTCCTTTTTTGTAATCCTGGCAGGGTGGGGTAGTATATCCGCCTCCCTCTTTCTCTCAAAGCAGCAGGATTTCGCAGGAAGCAAAGCAGTTGTCCAGTAGTTGGAAACCGAGGATTCGCTCCCGGGCCCTGGGATCAGGAGAGGAGGGTGGGGAGGGCAGGGGTGGGGAATTCCTTTCCGTGGGTGCTCTGTCGGGACTATCGGTGGCGAGCGGGTGTGATATTGCTTGTAATTCCATTCTGCAGGCGCGAAGGAAGAGCCTGCTTGCTCGCCTGCCCGCCCTGCATGGTCCGCGCCTACAATCCCCCCTTCCTGGCCATGGGTGGGCCTTGGAGAAGGCCCGGGAGGGGGCCTGCCTTGCTACTGCCAAACCCCCAGGCAGAAAAAAGGGGGGGAGGAGTCACAGCGCTGGGGCTCCAGAGACCAGTGGTGGCTCAGCGTGGCTCCTCCGCGGTCAGCGGACGATCACCGCCAAGGCCAGCACCCCGACCAGCAGGGCGGCCTGCAGGGCCCCCGCAGCCCTGGCCCCAGCCCCACGCACCCCACCCCCCGCTGCCTGCTGGACCCCGCTGGGGGGCTGCAGAGATGTCCGATGGCACTTCCCCTTGGGCTTGGGCAGCAGGCCCAGGCCAGGGGACTTGTGCTCATAGTCCGCCCCCTCGCTCTCCTTCCAGGGCCCGGCTGGCTTGGTGGTGCGGTTACGACTCTTGGTGCAGTTCTTGCCGGGCTTCCGGTAGCCGGGGCGCTGCTGCTGCCCCGGACGCTGCTCCCCTGGCCGCCCTTTCCCCTTCTCCGTGGAGGAGTGGAGCAGCGGGTGGTCCCCGGGGGGCGCCCTGTCGGCCGACGGCGGGAAGCGCACCCCGTTCACCTGGTGGTGCAGCGACTCGGAGGCCGCGCAGCCCCGGAAGCTGTCCGCCGTCAGCTCCTTCAAGTCCACGCCGCGCAGCTTCTCCGGGAACTCGCAGACGGCGCTGGAGCTGGAGCCCCGGAAGCGGCGCAGCCACTCCCAGAGCGACTGGGCCCGGCAGCCGCAGTGCCAGGGGTTGCTGTTGAGGCGCAGGTACTCCAAGGCCTCCAGGTGGGCCAGGGCCTCCCCCGGCAGCTCGGAGAGGCTGTTGTTGAAGAGGAAGAGCAAGGTGAGGCGCCGCAGGTCGTGGAAGGCTCCCCGGTGGATGCTCTGGAGCTGGTTCTGGTGGAGAAGGAGGCGGTCCAGGTTGACCAGCCCCCGGAAGGTGTTCTGGTGGAGGCTCCAGAGCCGGTTGCCGTGCAGGAAGAGGTGGCTGAGGTTGACGAGGTCCACAAAGAGGTCATCGTGCAGGTAGCCCAGCCGGTTGTCCTGCAGGTAGAGGTACTGCAGGTTGTGGAGGCCCGAGAAGATGCCGCCGGGCAGGGAGCTGAGGCCACACTTGTAGAGGTGCAGGGCGTGCAGGCGGCTGAGGCCCTGGAAGGTCTTGGCCGACAGCTCCTGCAGGTTGGGGTTGTCTCCCAGGTCCAGCTCCTCCAGGTGGGAGAAGCCGCGGAAGGCGTTGGGGTCCACGAAGGTGACGTTGTTGGAGTACAGCCAGAGGGTGACCAGCGAGGGGCTGAAGTGGCCGCGCAGCAGCAGGGAGATCTGGTTGTTCTGCAGGAAGACGCGCTCGCTGTCCTCGGGGATGCCCTCCGGGATGGCGAGGAAGTTGTGGGACTGGCAGCTGACGGTCATGGGGGACGGGTAGCAGACGCAGTCGGTGGGGCAGCCGCCCGAAGAGGGGAGCTCCAGAGCCAGCAGAAGCAGCAGGAAGGGCTCCAGGCAGCTCCCTGCAAGAGGAGAGAGAGGAGGAGAGAGATCAGTGGGGTGGACTTTGCAATCAGAGACAAAGAACGGCAGAGTCGGGAGAGAACCCAAGGGTCATCTAGCCCAACCCCTGCAATGCAGGAATCTCAGCATCCATGACAGAGGGCCATCCGACCTCTGCTTAAAAACCTCCAAGGAAGGAGAGTCTAGCCCTGCAGTGCATATCCAGGCAGAGGAGGAGAACCTCTGGGGTCAGCTCTGGCCATGGACTGTGCCCCACTGAGCTACAGAAGAGCCAGAGCCCCTGCTTGGCATGCAGAAGGTCCCAGATTCAACCCCCAACAGCATCTCCGGGGCGGGGCGGGGCGGGGCGGGGGGGCTGGGAGAGGCAAACTTGTGCCTGAAAATCTGGAAAGCTGCTGCCAGTCAGTGTGGACAATACTAAGTGGGACAAGGTTTTGGCAAGGCAGGCCTTCTCTGTATGTGTATACTTTACTAAGCCTGCAGCCCTGTGAAACTCTTCTGTCTGCATGCAAACAATACAATTTAAAGCACATGGCGCTCCCCCCCCCCGAATCCTGGTAACTGCAGTTGGTTATGGGTGCTGGGAGCTGTAGATCTGCGAGGGGTAAATGGCAGTATTGGGGGGTTCATTCATGCCACTGGAACTTGTGGGCATGCAGTGAAGCTAAATGTCAGAAGACTCAGGACGCAGGAAAGGAAGTCCTCCTTCATGCAGTGAAACTGTGGAACTCCCTCCCACAGGAGGCAGGGGTGGTCACCAATAGAGATGCCTTTAAAAGAGGATGAGGCAGATTCATGGAGGAGGAGAAGTCTTTGTGGAGGGCTTCTAGCCAGGATAGCTATGCTCTGCCTCCACGGTCGGAGGCAACTGTGCTTTTGAATTCCACTTGCTGGAAACCCCAGCAGGGCCAAGACTTGCTCTTGTGCTCAAATCCTGCTTTTGGGTCTCCCATAATAGGCATCTGGTTGGCCCCTGTGAGAACAGGATGCCGGACTAGATGAGCCACGGGCCTGATTCTGGAGGGACGTTCTGCTGTTAATTTACATCACTGGGCTGAGTGGCAGAGCTGGCACCCCCAAGAAGCACCCCTGCCAGTCTGGCTTCATGCCCAGCCCCCTCCCCCTCCCCTTCTGTGGCACCTCCTGCCCCGTGGCCAGCCTGCCCAGCCCACCAGCAGCCTCGCAGACTCCCCCGGCTCCTGCCACAGGTGCCCACAAGCCACGGCGCCCCTTTCCAACCGGCCTCTTGGGCATTGCGTTCCCGAATATTGCCGGAGAAAGGGGATCAAGGCCAGAGCAGGCCCCCCCCCCTGCCTCCATCCATTATTTAAGCTCTGAAATATTAATGCCCTGCCCTTTGCCAAGTGGCACCAGGGTTGCCATAGCATCCGACTGCTCAAGATGCTCCAGTGCACTCCTAATTGCCATTTGGGTTTTTAAATTTTTGTGGTAGACACACACACACACACACACACACACGTATAAATATCTACCCAAGGTTTCTGGGGCTGTTGCTGAGGGGAGTCCCTGAGAGACTGAAAAGTGTGTGTTTGTGTGTGTGTGTGTGTGAGAGAGAGAGAGAGAGAGGGTGGGTGGGTGGGTGGGTGGGTGGCATGCCCTGGGCTTTTCCGTAACTCTCAAGGAGTTAAACTGTGGAACTCCCTCCCACAGGAGGCAGCGATTCCCACCAGCCCAAATGTCTTTAAAAGGATATTGGATACATTCGGGAAGGAGAACAGGGCGACTGATGGCTCCTAGCCACAATGACTCCACCCTGCCTCCACAAGTCAGAGACAGCGGCCCTTCTGAATGCCAGTGGCTCAAATCCTGCTTCCGGGTCTCCCATAATGGGCATCTGGTTGGCACCTGTGAGAACAGGAGCCTGGACCCGATGGGCCACAGGCCTGATCCAGCAGCTTCTTCTTACTGAAAGCACAAGAGGGGTTCTCCCCCTCCTCATACAATCCCACAACAACCCTGTGAGGTAGGTCAGGCTGAGAGGCAGGCCCCGATCAGACGCTAACCACTACACCACACAGTCTTTCAGGAAGATGCATGCTTGGAGTGGCCAACAGCACCCTTGCAAAGCATGTCAGCTTCTTCCTGTTCTCCGGGGAGCTCGTGCCCATCCCAGGCCTCAGTTTCCCTCCCAGGGAGGAGGGCAGGCCCTCCCCTTCCACTGCCCCAGTTCAGCCTGGAGCCCCAAGAGCAGAGGCAGCCAGGGAGCTTGTCCTTCCGCATCAAGCTTCCCCAGTTCGGGTGCAAGCAGGCACGGAAAGCGACGCACTCGGTGGTGTGAAAGCGCCTCCTCCGAGCCCTTCAGGCCTGCTCTGCCTGGATCTGAAACACAATCTGGGAGAGGCAAGTCGGGCGCACAAACCTCTTCCTCTCCTCCGGCTGGGTGTGTGTGTGTGTCTTCTGCACTCAGGATCTCTGCACTCTTCCCGCTGCCTCTGCCTCCCCCCCCCCACTTCCCTCAGCCCAGGGCTGCACAGACAGCGAAGCCGTGCTTTAAAAAGCCCACAATCCCTGCCAAGGAGAAGCTGAAAATCCGGAGCAAGTTATGCAAAGTAGGCCGCCGCGATGTGCATTGATGTGCTTATCATTTTACATAATTTATTCTTCTGTGGCCAGAAACAAGCCTCCTCCTCCTCCTGGCTTCCCTGTACTTTTGTTTTCCCTGCCACCATGAGGGCTAGAAGATTGCCACCTTGAAATGTTTTTTTTGTTTTTGTTTAAGCAGGTAAGCAAGCTGAGATCTTTGAGACGCCAACTCCTCCGTTACTTGTTTCTCTGCGCTTGGTGATAATTGAGAGTTGGCCATTGGAGGAGGAGGAGGACTCTGGGGGACCCAGGTATCCTGGCAATGAGCAGCAGCCTCTGTCCCTGCAGAATCTCTGGCACCTAAAACAAGCAACTGCTGAGGAGGAGGAGGAGGAGACCAAGACACAGGGTGAAAATGGTCTTGAGCCGGCGAAACTGTCTCAGCGGTCCCTCTGGCTCAGGAATGCCTGCACTGACTGGCAGCATCTTCCCCAGCCTGACCTGGATATGCCAGCAATTGAACCAGGGGACCTTCTGCATGCCAAGCAGCTGCTCTTGGAACGGAGCAGTGGTCCTTCCCTGCCTCATAGCATGTCAAGCTGCTTGTTCAGCTAGGCCAGTATTGTCTCCTCTGACTGGCAGGGGCTCCAGTAAAGAGGAAGAGGCCTTTCCTACCACCTGCTGGTGGAGGCTGCCCTCCTGGCCTGGGGCACATTCTGCATGCCAAGCAGCTGTTCTGGCACTGGTTTAGGCTCCTTTCCTTAAAAGTAAACTAGGGTTCGGGACTTGTGGTTCTGAATGAAGGGGCTGCTTTCAGTAGGGAAACAGGAAGCTGTTGGGGTTTGGGCCTGGGACCTTCTGCATGCGAAGCACGTGTTCTGGGCTGGGACCCTTTCCTTAAGATGCAGAGAGCTGTCTTCAGTTCTCCAGCATCTCAGGCAGAGGAGCAGAGCCTTTTCACCTGCCTGCTGACCCTTTGAAATGGGAGGCGCCTTGGGAGATTGGCACTGGGGCCTTCTGCATGCCAAGCAGGGGCTGGATTCTCCTCTGCCTCTCCTCCCTCCCAGGAACACATGCATAGGGCTGCAGATTCTAGGGATGCCACGCTGCCCTGCCAGTCTCTGGGTGCTGTGGGGTTTGAGGCAGTGTTGCCGCTGCCCCTCCTCCCCAGGCACAAATGCTCTCTCCCTTTTTCCTGCCCCCAGCACCCTGCTCTCCCTCTTTCCCACCCTCACCCCCCGGCTCCCCCTCCTCACTCAGGTCTGCCTCCCAAGCCTGTCCGAATTGCACCCCACGTGACTCCTCTAATTGGCCACTAATTAGGCATTGCTTAATGGATGCTTGAAATAATTTATCTCCGGCTCTGGACGGCCAGGAGCGCCGCCTCCCTCGTTAGGACTCTCCCTCGTTAGGAGGCTTGACTAGAGGGACGTGCTCAGCAGGGGGGGGAACAGGAGGACCCCCTTCCCTCGCTCTCTCTCCTTCCTGGGGTGCCAGCCTGGCCGGGAGCAACAGATGCAGCAGCATATGGTTCCTTTTCAGGGCCCTGGGAAGGCACATTTGGGGCATGGGCATGGGGGGGGGTCTGCAGAAGGGCCGAAGCAGCAGCCCAAGATGTGGGGTGCATATGCGTGCATGCACATGCAGGGGGTGGGGTCTCGTTCTCCTTAAGCAGCTGCAGCATGCCAGGGCAGTTCAGCAGCCGCCTGAGGAGGTAACCCTACCTTGGGAACAAGGCAGACAAGGGTGCTTGGCCCGCATCACAGGGCTGGCGCTACCTGCCCCTCCAAGGGCTGCCGCTGGTTCTGAATCCCAGTTGATAATAATAATAATATTATAATAATAATTTATTATTTATACCCTACCCATCTGGCCGGGTTCCCCCAGCCACTCTGGGCGGCTTCCAACAAAATACAGAAATCCATCAAACATAAAAAGCTTCCCTAAACAGGGCTGCCTTAAGATGCCTTCTAAAGGTCTGGTAATTGTTGTTCTCTTTGACCTCTAGTGGGAGGGCGTTCCACAGGGTGGGTGCCACTACCGAGAAGGCCCTCTGCCTGGTTCCCTGTAACTTAGCTTCTCGTAGCGAGGGAACCACCAGAAGGCCCTCGGCGCTGGACCTCAGTGTCCAGGAAGAACGATGGGGGAGGAGACGTCCCTTCAGGTATACTGGACCGAGGCCGTTTAGGGCCTTAAAGGTCAGCACCAATGTTGTGTATTGAGTCAAAGGATTTTATATCTGTATTACTATTGTCTGTATTTGCATTAGGATAAAGTAACTGCCTTTTGGTTCCAGAGGGTACAGCTACTATTGGTTCATTTAAGCTGCTGTATTTGGATCCTCTGTCTTATTGGTTTCCTCCAAAAGGCAGCACTGTGATTGCTTGATATTGTTCCCTCCAAAATGTATCCCTTCCTAGCTAGTCCCCTGTCCCTATAAATGTAGCTTTCCTCTCCTCAGTCTTCAGTCTTGTTCACTTTAATAAAGAGCTGTTACTAGAGAACTGTCTCCAGCATGTTTTGTCAAGAGAGCTGAAATCACAAACCCCACGTCACAACAACTGGCGACGAAGGTGGGATCCGGAATGCTGAGGAGCGGTTAAACACAACCCTGCCTCAGAGTCCGGATTGCAGCTGAGAACAAGACTCACTGGCCAGCTGAGAAGACGACCCTGCCCGCTAGGACAATGGAGAGTCCAAGGGTATTGGAGCCCTTCCAGCCATCAGAGCCCCACACCTGGGAAGACTACGTCGAACGCTTCGAGTTCTTTGCAGTGGCTCAAGGGATCACCGATGCCAGCAAAAGAAGGGCCACATTCCTGAGCTACTGTGGGCCCGAGACCTTCAAGCTGGCCAAGGCATTACTTGCTCCAGCGAAGCTGAGTGAGACATCTCTCAAAGATATTCTTGCCTGCCTAACAAGCCACTTGGCGCCTACTGAGACCAAGATGGCCCGGCGGATGGAGTTCCATAAGAGGCAGCAGCATGCTGGGGAGTCTGTATCCACATTTCTGGCTGAACTCCGGAAGCTCGCTCAGCACTGCGGCTTCCAAAATTTGGAAGAGACTCTCCTGGATCGGTTTATTGGTGGTCTGAGCAGCAAGAAAGCCAGAAGACGCATCGTGGCTAAAGAAGAGGTTACCCTTGCTTCAGCCTTGAAAGAGGCCACCGCCACGGAGAATTATGAAAGAGAGGAGCTTGATGCCAGTCGCAAGGCCACTAAGCCACAGATAGAAGTTGCGCATGCCATGGACGAGCTAGAGGCTACTCCGAGCCAGAGCCCAGTCCGTGGGGTCGAGTCGGTGCGTCAGGCCTGCACAGTGCACAGAGATCGCCGAGGCAGTTGCCCAGGTTGTGGCGGAAACCATGAAAGGAAGAGTTGTCGTTTCAGGGATGCTATCTGCCGGACGTGCGGAAAGACGGGTCACATCGCCAGGGTCTGTAGATCGGCGGCGTCGGGAGCGACAGGAGCACCTAGACTGGAGCATCGCAGACCGCCCACAGCAACTCGTTTTCTAAAGGACTGCCACTACGTAACGGAGATCAACGGGAGGGCCGTGCAGTTTCCAGCGCAAGGCAAGGCACACGTCAAGGTGAAGATTGAGGGTCAGCAGTGCGACATGGAGGTGGACTCCGGATCCGCATTCACCATCGTGTCGGACCAGACCGCGAAGACATTCTTCCCCAGGGGTAAGTTGCCCCCTCTGGAGCCCTTTCCGGCAACCTTGCAGTCGTACTCAGCAGGCCGCATCCATGTTATGGGAATGTGTGCCGTGAGAGTACAGTTCCGGGACAAACAGGCTGTACTCAAACTGGTGATTGCGAAGGGCAGTCGCCCCAGTCTCCTGGGCACTGACTGGTTCCCTGCCCTGGGACTGAGTATCTCAGGGCTTAATTCAATCCAAACCTGCCCTGAGATGAGCGAGGCATTATGCAAGGAATTTGCTGGTCTCTTTAATGGAAAACTGGGTTGTTATAAAGGGCCCCCAGTTGACTTCGAGTTGGACCCCGGGGTGGCTCCAATCCGACTCAAACCAAGGCGAGTGCCATTTGCACTGCAACCCAAGATCGAGGCAGAGCTGGATAAATTGGTCAAGCAGGGAGTTCTCTCACCCGTGGACTCTGCTAAGTGGGAGACTCCAATCGTCACGCCCCTTAAAGCAAATGGGGAAGTCAGGATATGTGCAGATTACAAATGTACTATCAATAAGGCTCTCAGGGGAAACTCATACCCCATTCCAGTCGTATCACATCTGTTGGCTAAACTGGCTGGGGGCAAGGTGTTCGCCAAAATTGACCTGGCACAAGCTTACCAACAGCTGCCAGTAACCCCACAATCAGCGGAAGCACAGACTATTGTCACACATAAAGGGGCGTTCAGAGTTAACAGATTACAGTTCGGAGTTTGTGTGGCCCCAGGGATTTTTCAAGGGCTCATGGAACGCCTGTTAAGAGGTCTGCCGGGGGTCTTGCCATTTTTTGATGATGTTTTGATTGCTGGAAAAGACCCACAGGAACTGGTTGCGCGTGTCCGTGCAGTGTTGCTGAAGTTCAAGGAGGTGGGGTTGCAACTGAAAAAAGAAAAATGCAGTTTTGGGGTGCCAACTGTGGATTTCTTGGGGTTTAAAATTGATGCATCAGGCATCCACCCCACAGATGCTAAGATTAAGGCTATCATCGAGGCACCACGACCACAGAACAAGACGGAGTTGCAGTCATTCCTGGGACTTATTAACTTTTATCATTCGTTCTTACCCCAGAAAGCTTCGGTAGCTGAACCATTACATAGACTATTGCAGAAAAAGAATGTGTGGCGATGGGGGCGGGAGCAGCAGAAGGCTTTTGACTCCTTGCGAGGAATGCTGAGTAGCAGGAGCGTCCTTGCTCATTATGATGAGTCAAAGCCGCTGGTCCTGGCATGTGATGCCTCTCAATACGGTCTGGGGGCTGTGCTGAGTCATAGGGAACCGGATGGGTCGGAAAAGCCCATCTCTTTCTATTCCCGTACGTTGTCGCCCACAGAGCGCAACTATGCTCAAATTGATAAAGAGGCACTGGCTATTGTGTCCGGAATCAAAAGGTTCTATGATTATTTGTACGGTCGCCATTTCTCCATTGAAACGGACCACAAACCACTGTTAGGGTTGTTCAACCCAAACAAACAAACGCCACAAATTCTCTCCCCCAGAATGTTGCGTTGGTCAATATTCCTGAATGGGTTCCAGTACACCTTGACCCATGTGCCGGGAAAACAGTTGTGCCATGCTGATGCGCTGAGTCGATTGCCCCTTCCTGGCGGGAGCAATGAGGATCCTGCTCCGGCGGAGCACATTATGATGCTAGAAACACTTCCGGGGGCTCCTGTAACAGCTACGGATATAGCTGAGAAAACTAGGAAAGATGCTGTTCTCTCCCGTGTGCTCACTTGGGTGGGGAGGGGGTGGCCAGGTGGTCCGCATGAAGAAAAATTCAGGCCTTATGCGACAAGGCAGCACGAATTGTCCATGCATAAGGGTTGTCTCCTATGGGGAGATAGGGTGATAATCCCAGCACCACTGAGAAACAGGGTTCTTGAGACGCTTCACATGGGACACCCGGGAATGGTCAGGATGAAGTCGCTAGCCCGATGTTATGTGTGGTGGCCTGGAATGGACCAGAACATAGAACAATGGGTACGAACATGCAAGGCATGCCAAGAGGTGCGGCCAGAAGTGGCCAGAGCACCAGTCCACTGGTGGGAGCAGTCCAGGACTCCCTGGAGCCGGCTGCACATAGATTTTGCTGGGCCATTCCAAGGGAAGGTCTTTTTGGTTATCGTTGATGCATATTCCAAATGGTTAGAAGTGGCGATGGTCCCTAGCATGGCATCAGCTGCCGTAATCAAGGTGTTGAGGCAGCTGTTTGCTACCCACGGGTTACCTGAGACCATTGTATCAGATAATGGGGCAGCTTTTGTATCCCAAGAATTCAGGGCATTCTTGGCTGATAACTTTATAAGAGGGGTCACATCCGCGCCCTTTCACCCATCCTCCAATGGGCAGGCTGAGCGCATGGTAAGAACAGCCAAAGAATCCATTGCGCGCTTAATGGAGGGTAACTGGTCGGCTCGCATTGCGCGAATGTTATTTTTGCAGCATGCGACGCCGTGTACTGCGACGGGCAAGTCGCCAGCCGAGCTGCTCTTAGGTAGAAGACTGGTAACGGTGCTGGATTATGTCCACCCAGATAAAATGCCAAACCGTAATTCAAGAGCAACCCCCCAGGCTGAGACTGACACAACAAGGTATCTCGCCCCTGAAGATCTGGTCTGGGTGAGGAACTATTCACGAGGTCCGCGGTGGGTGGCCGGTGTGATCACCCGGGCTAGTGGACCTGTGTCCTATTATGTGACCTTGGAAAATGGGCAAGTTTGGAAGAGACATATAGATCAGCTGAGGCGCCGGGCGCTCAGCAGGGAGGAGTCAGATAATTCATCCCTGGCTAATGACGCACAGCTGCGAGACCAGAGTGAAGATGGTCCAGAGGTGCAGTCACCAGGGGCTTCAGCAAATGAACCAGGGTCTGCTAGTCCTCATGATGACGAGGTACAGGTCGGGGACCCTGAGATGTCTGGGACTCCCTCTGTTCCTGATGAAACCCCTATAGCAGCCCCTCCACCACAGGTAACACCCAATCCAGAACCTGCAACACCTGTTGTCAGGAGATCAGGTAGAAGTTGTAGGACCCCACAGTACCTGAGGGATTACGTCTGCTGTGCTCACTAGGGGGGGAGGGGTGTTGTGTATTGAGTCAAAGGATTTTATATCTGTATTACTATTGTCTGTATTTGCATTAGGATAAAGTAACTGCCTTTTGGTTCCAGAGGGTACAGCTACTATTGGTTCATTTAAGCTGCTGTATTTGGATCCTCTGTCTTATTGGTTTCCTCCAAAAGGCAGCACTGTGATTGCTTGATATTGTTCCCTCCAAAATGTATCCCTTCCTAGCTAGTCCCCTGTCCCTATAAATGTAGCTTTCCTCTCCTCAGTCTTCAGTCTTGTTCACTTTAATAAAGAGCTGTTACTAGAGAACTGTCTCCAGCATGTTTTGTCAAGAGAGCTGAAATCACAAACCCCACGTCACAACAACCAACACTTTGAATTGTGCTCGGAAACGTACTGGGAGCCAATGTAGGTCTTTCAGGACCGGTGTTATGTGGTCTCGGCGGCCGCTCCCAGTCGCCAATCTAGCTGCCGCATTCTGGGTTAACTGTAGTTTCCGGGTCACCTTCAAAGGTAGCCCCACATAGAGCGCATTGCAGTAGTCCAAGCGGGAGATAACTAGAGGATGCACCACTCTGGCGAGACAGTCCGCAGGCAGGTAGGGTCTCAACCTGCGTACCAGATGGAGCTGATAGACAGCTGCCCTGGACACAGAATTGACCTGTGCCTCCATGGACAGCTGTGAGTCCAGAATGACTCCCAGGCTGCGCACCTGGTCCTTCAGGGGCACAGTTACCCCATTCAGGACCAGGGAGTCCTCCACACCTGCCCGCCTCCTGTCCCCCACAAACAGTACTTGATGTATCTGATGTTTAAGAAGACACCTGAACTTCCCTGTTTAGGGAAGTTTTTAATGGCTGATGTTTTAATGTATTTTTAATCTTTTGTTGGAATCTGCCCAGAGTGGCTGGGGAAGCCCTGCCAGATGGGCAGGGTATAAATAATAAATTATTATTATTATTATTATTATTATTATTATTATTATTATTATTATCCTCCGCTCCTGCGGTTTCCAGCAACTGGGGTTCCGGAGCATTGCTGCCTCTGACGGTGGCGGCAGAGCAGAGCCCTCATGCGCAGCAGCCACAGATAGTCCTCTCCTCCAACCATCTAGGTTGGCGGCCATCACTACTTCCTGCGGGTGTGAGTTCCACAGTTGAACACTGCCCTGTGTGAATAAGTCCTTCCTTTGGTCTCTCCTGAATCTTCCCACATTCAGTTTCATTGTTCTAGTGTTACGAGAGGAGGGAAACTCTCCCCTGTCCGCTTTCTGCATGCTTCTTGCTCACCTGTCTCCCCCTAAACGAATGCTGCAAGCCTTCTGTACAGGGGACCCTAGTAGGGCTAAGTAGCTCTGCTTTGGCCCCAAGCTGCTTCTGCTGCCTGATTGGGGCAGGAGGACCCCCCCCAGCTGCCTGGAATGTGCCTGCCGGAGTCTGGGGTCTCCGTGTGGCCTGAAGATGTGGAGCCCATGCGCCCTCCCTCCTTCCCTCTCGCCTCGCAAGCGGCGTCATAAATAACTGACAGATCCCAGCTGTTTGGAATTATAGTTTTTGATAGAGTGACAGCTGCTTCCAATCCCCCAGTAATCGCCCCGGCAGTTTCTGGAACATAAAAATCACGGGAGATAATTTTGTCTTTGCATAATTTGGTTAGGCAAGCTGTGGCTTTAATGGCAATTATGACCTTAAAGGCAGAAGGGGTGGGCTCTGGGGCCACCAACCTACTTGCCTTGTTTGTCCCGGGGGAAACATCAGGACTATTTAGTGGGGGGTGAAGGAAGCCCCCCTTTTGCCCAGCTGAGTCTGAATAGCCTTGGAATCCAGGGATTCCCTTTCCAGGAGAAAGACTGTTCTGGGTTTGGTGCAGGATGTTCAGCACGAGAGCAGACAGGATGAGGCCTTATGTGCTTAGAGATCCTCACTGGTTGTGGATTTGCTACCAGGTCAAGTACAAGGAGTTAATATTAATATACAAAGCTCTTAACAACTTGGGACCAGCTTGCTTACAGAGTCGCTTTGGGACCATTTGGCCACTTTGATTGGCAGAAGCCACAAGACGCCTGTTCCACATTTGTAAGAACCTGGTCATTGAGTGTGGCAGCACCTACACTCTGGAACTCCCTGCTGATTGAGAATATTTCATTCTCTTGCTAAGTATGCGGTTTTAAATGCACATTTTATATTTGACTTCCTTTGGTAATGTTTTCGTTTGAATTTTTTGTTTTGTTAACTTTGCTGTGTTAAATGTGCATTCTGTAGTTGACCTCCTTTGCAACATTTTATTTTGAAATCTTTAAAATGATATTTTAGTTTCCTGTTAATTATGTTGCCTTGAATGTACAGATGTTTTAATGCATTGTAAACCGCTTTGAGATTTTTTCCTTAAAAATATAAAGTATAAAAATATGAAGTAAAATATGAAGTGAATAATAAGAATAAGGTGCCTTTCTGCACTCTTTTCAGCTCCTCCTTAAAAAACAACTTTTGTTTAGACAAGCCTGTCCAGAAAGCTGACGTGAGTTTTGATCTGTTCCTTTGTCTATGGTTAACTTTTCAAAAGTCTTAAATTATTGTGGTTAATTCATACTGGTAATTTTGTTCTTTAATCTTTTTGGTGAAGAGCTTTGAGGTTTTTGTTTTTTTTAATTATCAAGCAGTGTGTACATTTTATTAAATAAATAATGATATTAAGAAGAGATTGATACATGCTCCTGAATCCCAAGTGCCATTCTGCCCACCTGCAACATCCATGCCCAGTTCTGGAGGGCATCTTGCTTCAGAGGAAGGAAGCCAAGGAGGAAAGCAAGACCAGGAGACAGACATAAGACCCTCAGAAGAGCCTGCAGGATCAGGCCAGTGGCCCATCTAGCTCAGGATCCTGCTCTCACAGTGGCCATCCAGATGCCCAAAATGAGAAGCCGGCAAGCGGGGCTTTCCTGCCTCCACCGATGGAGGGAGAACGGGGCCATTCTGGTTGGCAGCCACAGACACCCCACAGATGGGCTCCGGGCAGCCTCAGGACTCTGGGTGGGTGAAGAACGGGACCCTCTCTCTTGCCAAATGCCAAAGCTCCCCCTTGCCAGTGGCAAGGGGTCTGGAGCGGGTGGGGGCCTCATCCTGCTGCATCCCACCCTGCTGGTAGGAAGCAAGGAGAGTTGGTGTGGGGAGAAGGAAAGGGAGGGAGGGGGCACCGTCTTCCCAAGGTCACCCTGAGGCTCCTCGCGCCCCCACCTGCTTCAGCTTGCCACTTATTGCAGTTTTAAAGCCAGCCATAAATCCCATACTGTAATAATGGGGAAAATCAATAGCGCAGGCTGAAACTCAAGCTTCCTCTCGCCTGGCCCAGGACCTCCCCTCGGGGCCCTTCCTTGGACCCAGACAAATGAATGCCAGTGGACGGGCAGGCAGGCGCTTGGCCTTCCGGAGGGGAATGGGAGGGCGGGTCAGTTGGCTGGGGCGATTTCTTCCCACGCCAACCGCTTGCATTCAATCTCAAGGATGAAGTTACCAAGGAGTGGCGCTTCCGCAGGAGACCATCTCCCTCCTTGCTCCGCTCGGGGACATCGGGGCGCCAGGAAGGGGACACCGGGCGAGTCAAAGGAGGAGCCTCGGCTCCATTCCCGTAGCTCCTGGCCCATCCTGGCCCCCTGCCGGCCGGCCTGGTACCTTTGCAACAGTCGGAAAGGTCAATGGACAGGTAGCACAGCCCTGCTTTGCACGTGGAAGGACTGCGGAGCATTTAATGCAAGCATGCAGCTTCATAAGAATATAAGGAGAGCCTGCTGGATCAGGCCAGTGGCCCATCTGGTCCAGCATCCTGTTCCCACAGCGGCTGATAGATCGGTTGGTTAGAGCGGGGGGCTGATAACGCCAAGGTTGCGGGTTCAATCCCCATAAGGGACAGCTGCATTTTCTTGCATTGCGGGGGGTTGGATTGGATGACCCTCAAGGTCCCTACCAACTCTATGAAACCAGATGGCTCAGTGGGAAACCTCCAAACAAGATCTGAGCCCAAGAGTGTCTCTGCCCTCCTGTGGTTTGGGGTTCAGATGCATCAGATGCCTTGAACTGTGGAGGCAGAGCAGAGTCATCAATAGCCCCCCCCCTTCATAAATTCATCTAAGCCTCTTTAGTGGCCATCCCTGCCTCCTGTGGGAGGGAGTTCCATAGTTTAGCGCTGCGCTGCATTAATATGGCCTTCCTTTTATCTCTCCTGAATCTTCCAACATTCAGTGGTAGGAAAGATCCTCCCCCCCCGTCATTTACCCCCCTCAGAGCAGCAGCCCCCATAACAAACTGCGGTTCCCATGGTTCTTTGGAGAAGCCATGTGCTTTTTAGACCTACCTATGGCTTGTGTGCAGACAGAAGGGTTGCCCAGGGCTGCAGCCTTTGTTAAACATGCACACACAGAGAAGTTCTACCTTGCCAAAACCTTGGCCCACCTAGTTCAGTACTGTCCACACTGACTGGCAGCAGTCCTCCAGGTTTCCAGGCGCAACATTGTCTCCTCCAGTCCTCCCTGGAGATGCTGTTGGGGGGGTTGAATCTGGGACCTTCTGCATGCAAAGCAGGCGTCCTTCCCTGCTGAGCCGCTGTCCGTCTCTCGGAAAGGCCAGCAACAGGCTGCCACTGGCATGGGCAAGCAGGAACACTCAGGGCCTTAACAGCCTCTGACACGGCAAGGGAGCGAATGCAAGGAGCCAGCCGCCCCCAGCGCTGCCAGCAAGAGGAAGAATCGTGCAGGCATCTATGCGGGGCTGGGGGGTGGGAGCAGAGCCTTCCCCCCATCACATCTTTCCTGATGGCTGGCTGGGGGCAGGGCCAGCCAGTAGCCTCCTTTGCCCCCTCACGCTGGCTTGGAACCCAGCCCCCACAAGGCCAGGCGCTCTTATGAGCCCGAGCAGATGCCTGCTCCTCAAAAACGAATTAGCACCGATCCACCTGGCTGTCGAAAGCGGCCATTGGGGAATGTGCACGGGATGGAGAGTAATGGCTCTTCCGGCAGGTTCATCCGCTCGCTCCTGCTCCCACCCCGGCAGAGGCTGCAGCCGAAGAGGATGAGGGCCTTCAGAGCAGGGGGCAGCGGTCTGCCTTGGCCCCTGGGTGGAGAGCATCTGCCTCCGAGGGCTCGGCTCTCCTGCTTTATCTGACAGAAAAAGGCCCTGCCCAGCCCCACTTCTCGCCTCCTCTCCCCTGTCCCGCTCAGCTTCTCCCCATCTCTGCTCTTTCAAAAGGGTCTGCAGCTCAATGGGTGGAGCACACGCTTGGCATGCAGAATGTCCCCAGGAATGTTGAGAGAAAGGCTCCCTTCCGAAACCCCGCAAAGCCCCTTCTCCTTTAGTGTGGACAGTACTGAGCCAGATGGGCCAGCTGTCGGTGCAAGACCTGCTTCCTGCATCCCGCTGCAAATTGGCCTCCATTCAGAACCAAGAGGACTGGAATCTTGGTTTCTTTTAGGGAAGGGAAGGGAAGGGGAAATCCAGTCCAGCCCCCTGGAATGCAGGAATCATGGCTGAAATATCCCTGACAGGTGGCCACCCAACCTCTGCTTAAAAACCTCCAAGGAAAAGGAGACCAGCACATCCCGAGGGAGTCCGTTCTGCTGTCAAACCATCGGAAAGTTCTTCCTAATGTTTAGTTTCTTGAAGATTGAATCCTTTGGTTCAGGCCCTCCCCTCTGGAGCAGCGGAAAACAAGCCTGCTCCCTCTTCCATGTGAGAGCCCTTGAGGTACCTTGGTCGTACCTTGGAAGCCAAACACCTTGGCTCCTGAACAAATCGGCTCTTGAACAATCGAAACCCAGAAGGGAGTGTTCCGGTTTTTGAACGTTTTTTGGAAGCCAAACGTCCGGCGCGGCTTCCAATTGGCTGCAGGACGCTCCTGCAGCCAATTGGAAGCCGTGCTTTGATTTTCGAACAGACTCCCAGAATGCATTCTGTTCGAAAACCAAGGTGCCACTATATTGAGAGGAGACTTGATGGTCACCTTCAATCTCCTCTTCTCCAGGCTAAACATCGCCAACTCCCTTAATCGAGGCTTTGTCTCCTCTGTCATCTCAATCTCCCTGCCCTGCACAAATACCTGGCCGGTGGTAAGCAGGGCAGGGCCTTTTTGGGTGTAGCCCCATTTGGGGAATACTCTCCACCAGGAAGAGGCCCTGGAGTGAAACTGAATGGCTCTTGGGCTCTGAGCAATGGCTTTTTATTTTTTAAAAAAACCTTAAGCCTTTGAAAATAACCCAGCATTTGACTGCTTGACTTCTGCACACCCAGCAGAGAACAGGGGGGCTCCATTCCTCATTCTGTTTACCTGCTATGTATGTCATTTTTAAAGAAACTGTATTATGGATTACATTTTTGTAAAGAAAAAAAATCATTTTACATTCTTATTAAATGTGCACCCTGCCTTGGAGGCTTTCTGAATAGAGATGTGGGAGGTAAATCTTTTGAGATAAATAAAAATAACAATAAATGAACAAATAGGCCTCAGATCTTGTACTCCCACCCAGTGCCAGAAATGCATCTCACTTTAGTCGCACCCCGACAAACTTGGAACTGGTTCCTGATGCAAGACCATTTGGTGGCTGGCCCCCCAGGAGCTGATGCTACGTGGCAGGTGGTAGCCTTTGCCAAACTGGTGCCTTCCTGATATTATGAGCTACAAATTCCATCTACTCCAGCCAGCAGCCATATTTTAGACTACAACTCCCATCAGCCCCTGGGAGCACAGCCATGTTTCTGACTACAACTCCCATCAAGCTCCAAGCCAGAAAAACATCTGGTCCAGACTCTTTGGGGCATTTGGCCACTGTGAGAACCGGAGGCTGGGCTGGGCTGGGCTGGGGGTCCTATTTGGCCTGATCCTGCTGCAGCCAGCGGCCATTCTGATGAGGCGGAACCGCAGAACAGTCGGATAATGGGAATGACTCCCTGCTAAAGAGCTGGTGGATCTCCCTGCTTGCCGGAAGCCTCCAAGCCGAGCCACTGGACTTCCTTGCCTGGACTTCTCTGCCATTTAAATAGGCTGAGCCTCTTCCTCTTCCTGCTTTTTTCCAGACGGGTCTTGCAAGTGGGGGGGGGGAGGAGGCACCTCTCCCTTTGGAGAAGCAAGATGCTCAGACCTGCCTCTTGGCCTCAGGGGATCTCCTGTCTCAAAGGATCCCTCTTGCCTCCTGGGCACCTTGGAGTGCAGCAATTCGTGGGCAGAAATTTCCTTCCCTCCTCCTTCCTTCTCGCCTCAAGAGGTTTCTCTAGGAACAACAACAACAGCAGAAGCAGCTGCTGGTGCAGAGCATAAGAAGCTGCCTTATACAGAGTCAGACCACTAGCTCTGTATTGTCCACACTGACTGGCAGCAATCCCTCTGCAAGGTTTCGGTCTTTCCCCCAATGCTACCTGGAGATGTTATTAGGGACTGAAACAGGGGGCCTCTGCATGCAAAGCAAGAGGCTCTGCCAGTGAGCTAAAACCTCTCTCTAAAAGCAAAGCAAGATGCTAGTCCTCATGCTTTTGAATAAAAGCTACATTGAATGGGAACACAGGAGCCTGCCTTAGAGCGCTGGCCCACCCAGGGTTTCAGGCAGGGGGTCTCACCCACCCCTATTGTCTACACTGACTGGCAGCAATGGCTCTCTGGGATTTCAGACAGAGAAATCTCCCCCAGCCCTAGCCAGGGATGCTGTTGAGGATTGGACCTGGCACCTTCTGCATGCCAAGCAGGTGCTCTGTGCCACTGAGCCGTGGCTCTTCCCTTAAAAATAAAGTTAGATTCCGGCCCTCCTGCTTCTGCACAAAGGGCTGACTTAAATGGGCAACTAAGATGATCAGGGGTCTAGAGTCTAGAAGCCAAGCTTGATGAGGAACGGTTGAAGGAGCTGGGAATGTTTAGCCTGGAAAAGAGGAGAGTGAAAGGAGACAGGCTAGCCAAATATCTCAAGGGCTGTCACAGGGAAGATGGAGCAAGCTTGCTTTCTCCTGCTGTGGAATGTAGGACTCAAATCCATGGCTTCAAGCTCCAAGAAAAGAGATTCCGACTCAACTGTAAGAGCTGTTTGATAGTGGAACGCCTTCCCACAAGAGGTGGTGGACTCTCCTTCCTTGGAGGTTTTTGAGCAGAGCTTGGATGCTTGAGCTGAGATTGCTGCATTGCAGGGGGTGGACTGGATGACCCTTGGGGGTACCAACTCTACAATTCTATGATTCTAAATGGGAACCTTGGGAGCTGAGTCTGGCCATTGGTCCATGTAGCTCAGTATTGTCAACCCTGGCTGGCAGCGGCTCTCCAGGGCTTTTCAGATAGGATATTTTCCCTAGCCCTACTTGGAGAAAGTAGGGGTAGGAGTGGTGGGGATGAACCAGGAATCTTTTGCCAATGCTGCAACCCTCTCTTTACCCTAAGAACTTAAGCAGAGGCTGCTGGATCAGGCCAGAGACCCATCTAGTCCAGACCTCTCCCCTCCCCTGGTTTCCAGAAACTGGGGTTCAGAATAATTTACTGCCTCTGTCTGTGGAGGCAGAGCAATAGCTCGTCCTGGATAGTAGCCCTTGGTAGCCCCCCCCTCCTCCATGAATTGGTCCAATCCTCTTTTAAAGCCATCCAGGTTGGTGGCCACCCCTGCCTCCAGTGGGAGGGAGTTCCACAGTTTAACTCTGTGCCGCTTAAGGGACCCAGGATATCAAACAGCCGCTCTGTGCAGGGTGGTAAAAACTAAGCAAACCGCGCCCTAAACCTGTTATTTGGGGTGGGGACAGCAGCCCCCCCCCACATAGTGACCAGCCTCTGCTTGTGGGGCTGGTCCAGGAAGGCAACATGTGGCTCTAGGCCAGGCACCCCCAAACGTCGGCCCTCCAGATGTTTAGGACTACAATTCCCATCTTCCCCGACCAGTGGTCCTGTTAGCTAGGGATCATGGGAGTTGTAGGCCAAAACATCTGGAGGGCCGCAGTTTGGGGATGCCTGCTCTAGGCTCTCCTTGGGCAGCTGCCCATCTCCTCCTCCTCCTGCTGTTTCAAGTCCATCTAGCAAAAGTTTCCAGGAAATCAAGAAGTGATGGAAAGAAAGCTGGGCAGGGGGGGGGGTGGCCCTGGCAGAGAGAGAAAGGGCAGGCGCAGCTAATTAAAAGCGGAGGGAGGGGACATGCGCCCCCTCCATCTCCAGAGGTGCTGTGGCTGCGGGAGCCTTTGAAAGGCCTTGACAGGGACAGAGGAGGGACCAGCCAGTGCTGAACCTTGGAAGTGTGTGGGGGGGAGGGGGGCCGACTCGCCATCTGATGGGTTCTGATAGCATTTATCCTTCCAGCAACATCTGTGGCCACGTCTCCCCTTCTGAAGTGCGGCTGGGCTTTGTGCAGCCCCTTTCAAGGGCCTTTTATCAGGTCCAGACACCCTCAGAAGAGCCGGCGTTTTGTGACAAGCCTGGCGTGAACCCAGGAGGGCTCGCAGGGCTGGTGCTCCAGAGCCACAGCAGCCATGAGGTGGAGGCTGGCCAGCAAGCCCAGCGGACGGCGCTCGCTGCTGCCGCAGGCAGGACGTCCCTGTCCCAAGCCTGCCTTCCTTTCATTATCATTTATTATTATTGCTGCACTGCAGGGGGTTGGACTAAATGGCCCTTTGGAGTCCCTTCCAACACTACAATTCTACAATTCCATAATCTATACCCCACCTCCCCCCCCCCCAGAACTGGGGGTGCAAGGCAGCTCACAAAAATTAAAAACGGGTAAGGCACAGAAAACTAAAAACTTACAGAAGGTTCAATTGAAACCTTCTTTTCAATTGAGAAGAGAAGGTTAAAGGGTGATATGATAGCCATGTTCAAATATATAAAAGGATGTCATATAGAGGAGGGTGAAAGGTTGTTTTCTGCTGCTCCAGAGAAGCGGACACGGAGCAATGGATTCAAACTACAAGAAAGAAGATTCCACCTAAACATTAGGAAGAACATCCTGACAGTAAGAGCTGTTCGGTAGTGGAATTTGCTACCAGGGAGTGTGGTGGAGTCTCCTTCTTTGAAGGTCTTTAAGCAGAGGCTTGACAGGCATATGTCAAGAATGCTTTGATGGTGTTTCCTGCTTGGCAGGGGGTTGGACTGGATGGCCCTTGTGGTCTCTTCCAACTCTATGATTCTATGATTCTATGAAACTATAAAGGCATCAATTTGGTGTAAAAACAGGTCTATGAAACTGCAGATAAAAAGCAAAAGGAAGCACAGCACAATATTCAGAGACCTTTCCTTTTTTAAATAATAAAAAAGCAGCCAATTCCCCAAAAGCCTTTCAGGAATCAGCACTTTTCATTTGCCGGAGGAAGGACAGCAAGGAGGAAGCCGGTCTGGCCCCTCTGGGGAGGGAGTGCCAAAACCTGGGAGTAGCCACCCCCAAGAAGGCCCTCTCTGCCTCTCGCTCTCATTTCTGCAAGCTCATCCTATGGGCTTAGTTGTTCAGCCACAGTTTTTAAAGCAGCTAGTCCATATGACTGGGATACAGGTTTGTGTCAGAGCCAGGAATTCAGTTTCCTAGGAGCACAAAAAACTGCCCTATACCAAACCAGACGCTTGATCCATCTAGCTTAGTATTGTCAGAACTGACTGGCAGCAGCAACAGATGTTCAAGGTGTCGGGTGGGCAACATTTCCACCCCCTCCAACATTTATCCAATGAAAATAGAGACACCCTAAGGAAAAGCGGGACATTCCGGGATCCAATCAGAAACTGGGACAGCTTCTCTAAATCAGGGAGGTCCCTGGAAAATAGGGACACTTGGGAGAGTCTGCATTCCCAGCCCTACCTGGAGAAGCTGGCAGGGATTGAACCCAGGACCTTCTGAATGCCAAGCAGGTGCTCTTTGGCCCTGAGCGACATCATTTCCACGAGGGGTGGGGGTGGGGTGAAGGATGAGGCCCCCTGTGGGTCTCCGCTCAGATTTATCCTCCACTCGGCCCACTGAGTCACAACGCAAGAGCCTGCTGGATCAGGCCAGTGGCCCATCTTGCCCAGCATCCTGTCTCACAGTGCCAAGAAGATGCTACGCAATACTTGGTGTGTTTTCTTGCAAGGGTGTCCCACCATGACCAAGAGAAAAGGATTTCAGCCTCCTCCTCCTCCTCCTGGGGCCCGTACCCTTCCGGCCAGCTGACCCACCCCTTGGACATGGGAGACATCCCCCTACATCCCATCTCCCCTGGCAAGTTCTTCCTCTAGCCGCTCATTGGCATAACCTTTCAGCTTTCATGGGGAGCCTCTCCCTCCCTCCCTCCCGCCAGAGCAAGCTCATCCGTGAACATGCTGCTAATTGCAACTTTTAATATGCTGGATGGGAAGACCATGAGATCAAAGCAAGCGGCTGCCACAGAGATGGCAGGCCCTCCTGAAAAGGCAGTTCAGCGCTGGGAGTGAACAGGGAGGAGGGGGCGACCGGGGTGGGGGTGGGGAAAGGAGAGCCGGCAACTGCCAGAGTGCAACTCTCCAGCCGCACAGGGGAGGAAAAGGAGGCCGGATGGAGCTGCGGACAAACCCCCCTCTCAAAAATATTGCAAAAGCGGACTCAGAAATGGAGGCCGCAGTGTGCCAGGCCCCTGACAAGCACCCAGTTGGACAGTGTTTGCAGGATACAGTAAACTGTCCTGTGGTCCTCAGACGAAGCACAGGATATAAATGGAATAAATAATAATGAGCCAGGCAGGTGAGGCTGCAGCGGAAAAGGCCAAGGCTGTGGGTTGTGATTCCTGCATTGCAGGGGGGTTAGACTAGATGACCCGCAGGTGTACCTTCTAATTCTACCCTTCTATGACCTTGGGCCAGTCACAGTCACCTTCTCTTGACCTGAACTGCTTTGCAGGGGAGAAAATGGGAAGGGCAAGAGAACCACATACTCCTGAGCTCCTTGGAGGTGAGGAAGAGGCACAGGTGGAATAATGTCGGTGATTTGTAAAATATATATTTTAAAGAGTGGCGGGGGGGGAGGGCAAGCCTGCCTGTGGAAGTCGGGGCTCCCTCCCGGCTCCTCGCAGCAAGTGGGGGGAAAGAGACGGGCGCCTGTGAAGCTGAGTGAGACAAATCGTCTGCGGAGAGGCTTCAAGGAACGGCGTTTGTCAGGCAAGCGGCGACGGAGATGTTCGCTGACGCCTGGAGAGATGGGGAGGATCTCAGAAGCAGCCGAGGCGCGTTGGCCTGTGTCGTGCGGCCCGGACACGAAATCCTGGAGCCACAGGGAGGGAGGCTTCAATTAAACATGAGGAGATCTTTCCTAAATGAGAGAGAAAGAGAGAAGCTGGGCTCTGGGCTCTGGGGAGGGGGCCTGTTGCTCGTTCCTCTTCCTTCAGATGAGCAGACACCTGTCGGGGATGCGTTTGAAGCAGCAGGGACACAAATCCCATGGACTCATAGACCTGTAGAGCTGGAAGGGGCCCTGAGGATCATCTAGTCCAACCTCCTGCAATGCAGGAATATGCAGCTGTCCCTTATGAGGATTGAACCTGCAACCTTGGCGTTATCAGCACCAGGCTCTCACCAACAGAGCTCAGGGCGGCCTGCACAGAGTCCGCCTAGATCAGCATTGCAGGGGGCTGGACTAGATGGCAGTTGGGGGACCCTACAATTCTATGAACGCTCACTTCTCTGACTGGCAGCAGCTCTCCACAATCTCAGAGCAAAGAAGGGCTTTTGCCTGCCATTCGCTGCTGGCCCTTTGGAAACAGAATGGGTGGCAGTCGGAGCTGGGAGAGGTCTCTGAATGTCTACCAGCCAGGATGCCCATTGCTCTGCCCGGAAACCCCAGGAGGGGAGAGTTGCTCTTTCGCACAAGGGGCATCTGGTTGGCCCCTGTGAGAACAGGATGCTGGTCTAGAGGCCCCCCCATTGGCCTGATCCAGCAGCCTCTAATGCAGCCCGGGACCAAGACGCAAAAAGCCCCTTCCCTGCAGCGGAACTCCCCGCTCCCGCAATGACCTTGAGGCGAGACTGGCAGGTCAGCCAGGCTAGTTGACTTGCCAGGCCTGGAGGAGAGTCTCTGAGAGCAGCTTGCCCGTGGCCACACCAAGCCCTGTTGGTTTAGCCCTGCTTGGCATTGCCTCCCCTCTGCCTACCTGCCCGTTGCCCAGCCACCCGCACGGCCCAGTGCCCGGCCAGGTGAGAGGCCCTGCCAGCCGCTGATTCAATTACAGGCAGGCGGCCTGCACCCTCCGCCCATCCTGACAGCTCCACTGCCAGCCCTGCGACAGCACCAGGGCCCTGGCCCATTAGGAGCCCCTAATCCAATCACGGAGGCCCCGGCAGCACGGATAAGAGCCGCTCTCAATCTGGAGGGGAGGCTGCGCAGCAGATCAATTTGCCCTGTCCAGGCTGTCTGATTCACACTTAATGGAGTCAAGCGCCCGAGGGACGCTCCATTACCAGCCGCCCTGGGGAGTGGGGAGAGGGGGCCAGAGCAGCCATCTCTGTCCCCCTGGAAAGGGGAGGGATGAATGCCCCACTCCTTAGTGTGCGTGGGGGGGGGGAGCCCCTTTGCAGCCTGGTGGCTCGCTTCAAAAAAGCCCAGGCAGCATGGGGAGTGTATCGCCTGTGGGCCGATTCTGGCCGTGGGGCAGAGCAGACACAGTCATGAGGGTGCAGCAGACCCAGCGCTGCTCTCCCACAGAAGGACGCAATACACAGTTGAACTGTGGAACTCCCTCCCACAGGAGGAAGGGATGGCTTACAAAGAGGGCTATTACAGACCCTCCCAGTGTCCCCATTTTCCAGGGACATCCCTGATTTAGAGAAGCTGTCCTGGTTTCCGATTTGATCCTGGAATGTCCTGCTTTTCCTTAGGATGTCTCTATTTTCACTGGAGAAGTGTTGGAGGGTATCGAGTTACCTGACCCCTGAGCTGCCTGAAGGCAATCCTGTACAGGGACGTTTTAAAAAATGTTTAGTGTTTTATTATGTTTTTATATGTGTGGCTGGGGCAATGCAGTAAGATGTGTGGGGTATAAATAGTAAAAATATCATGATGGAATGGTACGTCCCTATTTTCAGTGGAGGGTATGCTATTGCGCTCAGATCCTGCTTGTGGGTTTCCCACGGGCAACTGTTCAGTCACTGTGAGACCAAGAGGCTGGACTAGACAGGCCCCCTTTGGTCCCATCCTGTTGTCACTGAGGGGGGTGACAAAATGCCGGGCGGCACTCACCATGGGGCCTGCAGCGTTCCCGAACGGTCCACCCGCTGCCTCCCCGCCCCAAGCTGTAGGGCAGCTGAGTGGGAGGGAGGCAGGCAGACTCCAGAGGCCCCATGGTGTGCCCCGCCCTGATGGACAGCTTGCCCTGCCCCTGGGCACGCCGCCCCAGATGCCCGAGCGGCTTCCTCCACTGCTCTTTCCGTGCGGCCTCCCCATAGCACATAAGGCAAGTCTGCTGGATCAGGCCCATCCAGTTCCCCCAGTGGCCAGCCATATGCCACTCTTGAAATCTGCATGCATGATCTGAGCTCTCCCTTCTTGTGGCTTCCAGAAACTGGTATTCAGAAGCATCGCTGCCTCCATCAGGGGAAGGCAGAGCAGAGCCATCCTGGCTAGGAGCCATTGCTAGCCCTCTTCTCCTCCCTGAATTTGTCCCGTCCTCTTTTAAAAGGATCTAGGCTGGGTTTTCCCGGCTTCTGACACCCAAGGCAGCTGCTTGATGCTGTCTGATGGTAGGGCCGTCCCTAAAGTGGGGCGTTTCCTGGGGGTGGAGGGATTTCCCTTCCTGCCAATGGATCCCTTCCTGGCCCAGAGAAATGGGGGTGTTGTGAACCAGGTCACCACTGCAGGGACCACCCAAGCCTGCCGCCCCTGGCAGTCCCCCCACCCGGGCACCTCACAGCAATGGCCAGCTGAGTGAGCAGGCACACATCTTGAGGGAAGGGAATCTCAAACCACCCCCACCCCGCATGTTTTCCAAATATTTAAAGGCAGCTCAGGAAAGGAAGACGGGGAGTTGCCTGCCCTGAATTTAAACTACTACACAAGAGAAGTAGTAGATTCTACCTGAGCCATTGGGGAGATTGGCTGAAGAGCAAGAGCTGTTTGGCACGGGGCTTGGCTGCCTGGCAGAAGGAGGAAATCCTTCCTGAGATGAGAAAGAGAGAGGGAAGGAAGGAGGGAGGGAGGCAGAGATGACAGGAGCTGAAAGGGGAGCTTAGATTAGGGGCACGGGGGGGGGGTGCTGGCTCTGAAGAGCCTGCAAAGTACCCAGGCATAGGCAGGAGCCCCCAGAAGAAGCTGCTTGGGTGACAATGAGAGGCTGGGACTGAGGGAGAGGGGGTGGGTGGAGTGAGGGGCAGAGTGGCTCCGGAATGGGATCCAGGCCCTTGTTCAGTCCTGCCGGGTGTTTGGATGCCATGGTGATGAGTGGCACGGAAAACTTCAATGAGCCACTCGGAGGACGCTCGACGGCGAGGCAGCGGCGCATTTGCGCTATATATAAAAGCGCCCACAATGCCGGCGCTTGCGGCTGCCGTGAAAAGGGTTCTGGTGGGAGAGGGTGAGATGAAGAGGCACCACAAAGGAGGAGCGCCGAGGGGCCCATTGTTCGGCAGGTGGAGCTGGAGGGAAGCAGCCGATTCAGGGAGGAGGAGTGGCTCTTGTGCTCGGTCCCTCTCGCAGAATCATACAGTTGGAAGGGACCACAAGGATCATCTAGTCCAACCCCCAGCAATGCAGGAATCTTCTGCCCCACGTGAGGCTTGAACCCATGACCCTGAGAGTAAGACCTTCCTGCTCCACCCACTGAGCTATCCACATCTTGGGGGCATCTGGGTGGCCACTGTGAGGTCACGGTTCTGATAGGGAAACTGGCAAGCAGGACCTGAGCCCCAGTGCACCCTGGGACAGGCCAGTGCCCCCCCCCGAGTCCAGCAGCCTGCTCTGTCAGTGGCCAGCCAGATGCCTCTCCTGGGGAACCTGGAAGCAGGATCCGAGCGCAAGAGCTCTCTTCCCCCCACCAGTGGTTTCCAGCAACTTGTATTCAGAAGCGTGGCTGCCCCTGAGCCATCACTCCTACAGTAATTGCCATTGAAAACCCTCTCCTCCTTCATGAATTTTCCTCTTTTAAAGCCACCCAAGTTGGGAGCCCCCACAGCCTCCTGCAGCAGGGAGTTCCACAGTTTACAACGGGAACCTCTGGTGCTTGGAGCAGCTGAGCGGCCCCTTACTCTTTCTCCATGGTGAGCATCCCTGCGAATGGGGGCCGGCCAGCCCTGTCACAGCACAGGCTCCCCAGAACCAGAGCGTTTCCCCCAAGATCCTCCCTCCTCTGCCAACAGGGAGCCGCCTGAATGCATTGAGGCCTCAGAGCCATAGGGGGAAAAATAGCAGCTTCTCTGAGCCCCGGCAGGAGGGAGGAGAAGAGGCCAAACCTCGCTCTGTCTCCTTCTGCGCAGGGCCAGCCTCTCCTCTCTGCTCGCTCGGGCTAACTGGAAAGGGATTTTGCATGCCGCCCCCCCAGCAGTGGTTCATCAAGGAGCCACGAGGTTTTGCTGGGGGGGTGGAGAGGCAGAGAATCCTCCTGACACCAGAGAGGCAGCCGAGCGTGGCGGCATTAAGTGCCGCAGCCGGAAGCCGGCAAGGAGCAGCAAAGAGGCTCTGGGCTCCTTCAGGGAAGAGGCCTAGGAGAGGGCTGCCAGTCCAAGCTGGGCTGAGGCCTCTCCCCCCCCATCTGGCCCCCGTTGAAGGAGGTGGGCTCCTAAGGTCCACCTGGCAGCAGCCCTCCTGCCTTGCACCGTCTCATTGATTTCTTCATTGCAGGGTTGGACTCCACGGCCCTCGCTGGTCCCATGCAGCTCTGCAATTCTGCCCAAGGTCAGGCAGGCGGGCTCTGGCATGCAGAAGAGGATGCTGGGGGCAGCGCCCCCCAATGGCAAGGCACACCTTGCGCCTGGCGGTGCTGTCCAGGCAAGAGCACAGGACTTCACAGCAGGGTGGGCAGGAAAGGTCAGAGGCCAAACACCATGCATTCTGGAGAGCTTAGTGGTCCAGGACTCCTGCTTGGCATGCAGAAGGTCGCCAGTTCCACCCCCAATGACCTCTCCAGGTACAGCTGGTGAGGCCTTTCTGTCTGAGACTCAGAGAGACATTGCTTCCGGTCAGTGCAGGCAGGCCTGAGCTAGAAGGATGCCCAGCTCGGCAGAAGACAGTTTCCGGCGCTCCGTGAGATTCTGCCTCCATGGCAGAGCCCCTGCTTGCCAGGTAGAAGGTCCCAGGTTCATTCACTCACAGCATCTCTGCCTGAGACCCTGGAGGGCTGCTGCCAGTCAGTGCAGCCGATACTGAGCTAGATGGACCAATGTTCTCACTCAGGAGGCAGCTGCAAAGCTAGGGAAGTGCCTGGTGCCGAGCCCAAAAGACTTGGTCCAAAAATCCCATCCTGGGCAGGATTTTTGGAAGTCGGAGGGGGAGCCATTCCTGGGAAGCAGATCAATCGCAAGCCAATGGCAGCGCCAGCAACCCCCCCTTTTCCTCCCCCCCCATGCACCTGCCACTCAACCCGCTCTGCCTCTCTCCCCGTTTGCAGGTTTATTAAACTGAGAGCCAATTTCTGGCCCCATTTCTCTCGAGGAGCTCCGCCTCGCAGGTGTGCGGAGTTTGCTCAAGATAAAGGAAAGCCATTACGGAGCGACAGCAATCTTCAAAGCCCACCTCCGAGACCAGCGCGGGGGGGGAACGAAAACAGTGGCCGGCGCAAACGCACAATTAGGTTTCCAAATACTTGTGGGCCGCGAAAGAGGCCGTCCCTGCAGAGAGCAGGCCTGCCAGGCAATTTCCTTGCCCTATTCAGCCTGGCCTCGCTCAGAATGCCTCGTTTTTTCAAAAGTATGGAAAAATAACCTGTGATTTTCCTTCCCCTCTCCTCGCTGCCTCTTCCTCCCTGGTGTGGAGGAGACGGCTCCAGAGAGAGGGAGGAAGAGAGGGAGCCTCTCATTTGGCCAGAGATGATAGACTCGGCTTCCATTTGTGGAGGGAAGAGGAGAGACAATCAAGGAGGATCCAATTCCAAGCCAGACATTCTGCAGCCCCGTGCAGGCATTGTCTGATCCAGCCCTTTTACCTCATGCAACACCCCCCCCCCCCCGCACCCAGAGCCTTCTTATTATCTCCCCATGAATTAGCAACAGACACAAAAAGCAGCAGCAGCAGGAGGAAGAGGAGAAGAAGTGTTTCGCCCCCTGCAAAGCACTTGTTTGGGTTGAGTGACTTGTGACTGTGCCGGCAGACAGGCCTTTCTGTGGGGTTGGCTGGCTGGGCAGGAGGCAGAGGGCAGCCCTGGGACCCAATTCCAGGGTGGGACTCGCTGAGCACAGAGGCCAGGGATGATGACTCACTCGCTGCCCGGGAACTGGGTTGAGAAACAGCGGGTGCCCAAAATGGCCATTCAGGGAGGGAGGCTCGTTTTTGTGCACCGGGTTAGAATATCCAGCCCCCAGCTGAAAAAGGAAAAGGGGCTCGCCAGGGTCACACAGACCCACACCATATGTGGGGCAGCTCAGGGCAGGGGGGCTACAGCCAGAAGAGTCCCTGAAGCTCCGTCAGTTCCACTGGGTCCAGAATCCTGTTCTGCATTTTTCTTGAACATTTGCACATGTTTCTCCAGATACGCACATTTTTGTAAGCCACCTTGCCTAATCTATGGATTGTTGCCAGCAATTTCCGCCTAGCACGTTTGAATTGTGGCCCGTTATTTCCCACCAATATCCAGGTTTTTGCGCGCACGCTTCCGTGGGAGGAGTGCATTGCAAAATTCGGAGCTGAGCGAATTTTGAAGGCTCCTTGGATGCCCTTTGCTTCCCCCTTGGGGGAAGGGCCCGTTTTTTCTGTTGGCACCAAATGCGCACGGAACAGCTTTCTGCCCCCACCCCTGGCTCCAGGAACCCAAACCGAGCGCACGACAATCAGACGAAAAGCTTTGCAAAAATTAAGCCTTGCTGCCCTGACCCGAGGAAGAGCGAGCGCCTGGTTTTATCGAACGCTTCGCTGTTAATGGTTTTATGGCTAGTATTCTTTTTTTATTGCTTCATTGATTGTATCGCAAACTGCCCTGTGATCCTAAGTGGATGGAGAGAGCAATCTGCCAATGAATCAAGTGCGCAGCTCAAATGAGGCAGCAGCAACACTTGAGGGTGTGCCTCAGCCGCCCCGGGAAGAAGACAGGCTGCAGCCAGAGGAGTTTAACTGTGGTGGGGAAGTTGGAGACAATAAAGGGTTTGGAAGAACACCAAGTTATCTTCCAGTGGAATGTTCTGCCCCTTCTCTCAGGAGGGTCACCTCCTCTCTCTCTCTCTGCAGCTCCACCACCTCTCCTGGCAACTCCAGCAAGGCTTTTAGGAGGCCTGGATGGAGGGATGGAGAGGTGGTGGGATGGAGAGGTGGAGGGATGGAGGGGAGCAGTGTTGCCAGCCAGCCTCTGGCTCCTGCATTCTCAGGGGTACAAAGCCAGCATGATAGCCCTCAGCCCCAGACACCCCCACACTGCTGACATGGAGCAACCAGGGGAGGCCGAGGAGGGCCTGGTCCAGAGATGCATCAAAGGCTGGTCTGGTCAGGATCCGGCTTCCCCTCCCTTCTCTCCTCCGCCACCTGCCTCCCAGGTAGGAGACCTTGACCATAGGACCACAATCATTGGTCCATTTTGCTCAGGATTGCCGGCACGGACTGGCAGCTACGGTTTCAGGGAGGGCTCCCTACCAGACCTCCCTGGAAATGCCGTGGGCGATCGAGCCAGGCACCTTCTGCATGCAGGGGGCTGGTCCACCGTCCCTCAGACCTTGGGGTGTGTGTCGGGCTATATTTTTTTGGGGGGGGGGGTGAACGAATTCCTATGCCCCACAAATAACCCAGAGATGCATTTTAAATAAAAGGACACATTCTACTCGTGTAAAAACACGCTGATTCCCAGACTGTCCGGGGGCTGGATTTAGAAGGCGATTGGGCCGGATCCGGCCCCCGGGCCTTAGTTTGCCTACCCATGTCCTAACGCTATCCTGTTGCAGACTACTCACCCATCTAGCTCAATAGTGTCTGCACTGACTGGCAGCAGAGGCTCTCTTGGGATTTCAGGAGGAGAGTCTTTTTACCAGTCCTCCCTGGAGCTGCCGCTGGGGATTGGACCTGGGACCTTCTGCATGCCAAGCATATGCTCTGTGCCCTTCACCATAGGAAACTACGCAGGAGAAGGCCTCCTTGCCTCTCTCCTGCAAGCCATTCGCACATCTTAGAGTAAGCTGAACATATCATCAAGCTCCTCTTGAAATGCAAGGTACTACAAACAAATGAAAGGCACAAATACAGGATGGGTGACACCTGGCTTGAGAGCAGTACATGTGAAAAGGACCTAGGAGTCTCGGTAGACCACAAACTTGACATGAGTCAACAGTGTGATGCAGCAGCTCAAAAAGGCAATGCAATTCTGGGCTGCATCAATAGGAGTATAGCATCTAGATCAAGGGAAGTAATAGTACCACTGTATTCTGCTCTGGTCAGACCTCACCTGGAGTACTGTGTCCAGTTCTGGGCACCACAGTTCAAGAAGGATCCTGACAAGCTGGAACGTGTCCAGAAGAGGGCAACCTAAATGGTCAAAGGCCTGGAAACGATGCCTTATGAGGAACGGCTTAGGGAGCTGGGTATGTTTAGCCTGGAGAAGAGAAGGTTAAGGGGTGATATGATAGCCATGTTCAAATATATAAAAGGATGTCATATAGAGGGGGGAGAAAGATTGTTTTCTGCTGCTCCAGAGAAGCAGACACGGAGCAATGGATTCAAACTTCAAGAAAGAAGATTCCACCTCAACATTAGGAAGAACTTCCTGACAGTAAGAGCTGTTCTGCAGTGGAATTTGCTACCAAGGAGTGTGGTGGAGTCTCCTTCTTTGGAGGTCTTTAAGCAGAGGCTTGACAGGCATATGTCAAGAATGTTTGATGGTGTTTCCTGCTTGGCAGGGGGTTGGACTGGATGGCCCTTGTGGTCTCTTCCAACTCTATGATTCTATGATTCTATGACTCTTTCTCCAGCGCCAGCGGCACCCTGCAGAAAGAGTGTGTGTGTGGACGTGTAGACATTTGGCACTGTCTGTGAACAAGCAGACTTGGGGGGAGGAGAAAAAGGTGTCTCTGTAAGGAAGATGCACTTGGCAGCCCAGGGGTTTCGGGGGCGGGGGGGGGCTGCCACCTGGAATGATCCAAGTTGTTGGGTGCGTAGCGGCCTCTCTTGCACACACCCCCACCCCACCTTCCTCCTCCTCCCCGCCCTCTCCCAGCCAGAGAGAGAGACATGCAGATGGCTGGCTGGAGTGGCGGCCACATTGCCCCCCCCCAGCGCAAGTGTCAGCTCAGCATTTTCCGTATCTGGGCCATGGCGCAGGCCGGAGCAGGAAGAGGGAGGCCCAAATCCGCATTTGCATAAACCTCCCAAAGATGCAGCGGCAGCAGCCACAGCTCAGCACAGGAGCTCAGCAGGGAGCCGGAGGAGCCTGCGCCGCCACCTGCCACTGCACTGCTCTGAATACGGGGGGGGGGAGCATGCAAAGGGGCTGCATCTGACCCCCTGAACACTCTTCCGCACAAAGATCCAAAAGTCACAGGGGGCAAACTGCTGAAGGGGGTGCCAGATTCCGGGTCACATAGGAGTCTTCTTCACATTCATAGAATCGTATCATTGTAGAGTTGGAAGGGACCACCAAGGGCCATCTAGTCCAACCCTCTGCAATGGAAGAATCACAGTCAAATAATCTCTCTGCTTTAAAGCTGCCGAACAGCTCTGGCCTGCCTGGAAGTTCTTTCCAATGTCTAGTCGGAATCTCCTTTCCTGCCCTTTGAATCCAACATTTACACTCCAGGTAATGCTTGGGTTGGGGGTGGGGGGAAGCCTCCTACCAAGGAGCCTGACCCCTTCCTTGGGACCGGGGGGAGCACCACCAAGACCCACCTGCTGACGGACCACGTAGCAAGGGAGGAAAGAAAGGGGATCTCAGGGGCGGGGGGGGGGGGGAAACAGCTCACCTCTCCCACAGAGTCCCAAGGGGAGCCTTCCTGGAGATGAGGACTAAGCGGGTCCATTTAGACTAGTATTGTAGAATCATAGAGTTGGAAGAGACCACAAGGGCCATCCAGTCCAACCCCCTGCCAAGCAGGAAACACCATCAATGCATTCTTGACATATGCCTGCCAAGCCTCTGCTTAAAGACCTCCAAAGAAGGAGACTCCACCACACTCCTTGGCAGCAAATTCCACTGCCGAACAGCTCTTACTGTCAGAAAGTCCTTCCTAATGTTTAGGTGGAATCTTCTTTCTTGTAGTTTGAATCCATTGTGTCTCCAAGCAGGACACAAAGGCACAGCCCCACTCCCGACGCCTGTCCCTCCCCAGCTGGCATTCCGAGGTAGGCTGCCCCTGGACTTGGAGGTTCTCTGTCAGTGTCCTGGCTAACAGCGTAGAGACTGGCAGGGTGGAAGGCAGGGAGACCAAATAGGAGCAGGCTGAAGAGGCTCTCGTTGGGTGGGTGGGGTTAGGGTACCCCAGCAAGGGACCCCCAGTTGGCGTTGGTGTTTTGCACGGCGGAAGGAATATCCCAGGCAGGGTGGTATGTTTGTGTGTGACGGGCAGGTTGCCATGCCCAGCTCCCAGTCCTGCCAGAGGGTCCCAGGGCTCTGACTCACTGCTGCTTCTCTCTCTCCCCCTGCCCCCCCCAACCTCCCTGCGCCAGTAGGAATTAGACAGACCCGGCTTGCCTGCCTGGGCAAATCTGCTTAATCAGGTCACAGAGTTTGGCTCTTCTTCCCTGCCTCAGAATGTGGGGGGATTATTGTTTAGCAGAGAGAGAGAGAAAGACAGAAAGAAAGAAAGGAGAAAGAGGGGGAGAGAAAGAGACAGAGAAAGAGACAGAGAGAGAAGCAGTCTAGTGGAAGGACAATGGTGGACTACAATTGGGGTCGGGGTGAGAGGACTTTAAACCCCTGCTCTCCAACATCAAGTGGCACAGGGTAGTTGTGATCATTCAAGGGCAATTGGATAGCTCAGTCAGCAGAGCACAAGACTCTTTGTCTCAGGGTCATGGGTTCGAGTTCCACGTTGGGTAAAAGATTCCTGCATTGCAGTGGGTAAAAGATCCCTTCCAACTCTAGGATTCTAGGATTCCATGAAATAGCCAAAGCACTAAAGAGCGTGTGCAGAGTCCTGGGATCAGAGGAACAGACCTCGGGTTACCAAGGCCTAGTTGGGGCTGGCTCCTGCAAAGACTCTCACCTGGTTATGACCTTGAAAATGTCCACCCAAAGCTGCCTTCAGGGCAAGAGGATTTCAGCCCCCGCCCTCACAGCTCTTTATTCGAAGGCGCCTTCCTCACAAGGGCTCTGGGTGCTCTCACAGCCCCTGACTGCTGTGCAAAAAGGTGCTTTGAGAAGGTGGCTGATTTGGGGCTGGGCCAAAAGGGTGTTTTTCGGGGCGGGGGGGCGGGGGCGGTGCGGTGAATGAGAGCTGCTGCTGAGCTCCTAAAGCGATGGGAAGAACCGCAGTTTAGCGGCAGAGCACCTGCCTTGCAAGAAGGTGGTCCTGGGTTCAATCTCTAATGGCCTCTCCAGGTGGGGCTGGGAGACACTCCCTGCCTGAAGCCCCGGAGAGCTGCTGCCAGTCAGTGTACGCAGTACTGAGCAAGACGGACCAAGGGTCTGAGGCAGTAGAAGGCAGCTTCCAATATCCCTATTCAAAACCAGCCCTTGATGCAGAACCACAAAGACTGGAGGTGCTAAGTTTAGAGGAAGGACTATAGCTCAGTAGCAGAGCACCTGCTTGGCATGCAGAAGGCCCAGGTTCAGTCCCCAATGCCAACTCCAGGTAGGGCCGGGCAGAGACACCCTATGCTGCCCACCAGTGCAGTCTATAGTGACCTAGATGGGACTGTGGCTTCACTCGGTAAAAAGCAGGCTTTACTCTGCCAGGGTCCCTCCCTGCTCCAACCTGTCACACATTCAAGTGCATTTATGCTGAAAACTGGGGTGGGGGGTGCAATTGGTTCTGCTTCTTCCAGATAGCCCCCCTCCTGGCGCCACCACTCCCCCCTCAATTGCACGGGCGGGGGGCACCTCTGCCCTGTCTCCCCGTTCCACTCCTAAAAGGCCAGATTAATCGGCTTGTGCTGGTTGTGTCACACGCAGAGAGATATATTCTTCCCGGAATTTACAAGTAGTTCCATCTGAGAAATAAACAACCAGAGATAAAAATTACATTGTCACAGCGCAGGTGTGATAGATGGAGGAGACAAGCCAGCCGCCTTCGCCCGGGAGGTGTGCGGCGGAGAGGGTGCGCGGGGCAATGCCGTCAGGGGCCCAGAGACAAGCAGGGGGTGGGATGGGGGGGGAGGTAGGGGGCTGGCTTGTGAGTCATCTCCCCAAACTGCAAAGCTCCCCTTCCGGTGCAGAGGCAGCCGTACAGCAAAGGTGCGAGAGCAATTCGCTTTATTAGATATTACTTCCACCTTTGCACAAGCAAAACCCAAGGCAGAGATCGAGTTGGGTCTCCACTTGTCAGAGGCAGTTAACTTGGCCCCTGCCAGAGCAGGATGCTGGCCTGGGGGGGTCCAGAAAAACTCCCCTGATTTTCTTATAAAGGCTTGGGGTCCAGAAAAACTCCCCTGATTTTCTTATAAAGGCTTGACTCAGCCTTGCTTCTAAACTGGGCCAAAGCAAGCCCCTTCAGTCCAGCCTCTTGCTCTTACAGTGGCCAATGGGTTAATTCAGACGAGGCGGATCCTGCTCCCTGTGCTTGTTCTGCTGCTGCTGCTTTTCCTGTGACCCTCAGACCTTCCCTTTGTTTGGGGACTACAATTCCCACCAGTCCCAGCCAGTGCTGCCGAGTGATGCTGGCGCTGTTGGGAGTTGTAGTCCCAGTTATCTGGAGGGTGCTGTGTTGGGGGGCGGACGGTTGCTCCATTGGGCTTTTCCGACAACAGCTGGACCGCTTTGTGCCCTCTGTGTGACATAACCGAGGGTTAAGATGTCACCCAGGGGGTGAACTGGCAGCATGTCGGGAGGGATCAGGCCCACCCCGGGCCCACTTTGCCTCCAGGAGAAAAACCCATCTTTCAGCGAAAAGAAGCCCACCTCAGGCACAACCCTGGCACAAGAAGGGCAAGGAAGGCCCCACTCTCTGTTTTCCTCATTTGCACCTGGGCCAGGGACAGTGTGGCACAGTGGTTGGAGTGCCGGGCAAGGGCTTGGGAGAGACCTGGGTTCAAATCCACACTGAGTGTGACCTTGGTTGGGCCAGTCGCTGCCTTTCGCAGCCTCGCCTACCTTGCAGGGTCGGAGTGGGGATTAAAAGAGGAGGGGGAGAACCACGCCTGACACTTTGAGCCCGCTGGAGGAAAAGGTGGGATAGAAATGCAGTAAACAGAACAACAAAAAAGACTTTCAAAGGCAAGCCCACCCCCACCCCCCACCCACAGCTATTGCACACTGGTATAGCCTGGAAGTCCCCACGGAGCCACGTCGGATGGGTGGGTGGGTGGGTTTCGCCACATTGCTCTCTTGCCTTATCACACCCCCGCCATTTCACCGGCTCTTGAATTCCCCAGGAAAAAAAGGGGGGGGGAAATAAACGTGAAATCAGATGGAGCGTCAGGCCTGTTTGCTGTTTTCTCCAATGAAATGTCTTTGGGTAAACAGCAGACGCCTTTGATGAAATCCCAGCAGGGCTTAAACAATAAAGCTGGTTACAAACTCAATCTGGCAAAGATATCGGATCTGAAATTGTTTCAAAAAAACATGTCAACAGTCGTGTGTTGCTTCCCCCCCCCCCCAACACACAATGCAGCTGCAAAAACTTCCACGCTCCAGAATGCGGCCGGGCTGCAGATTTCCAGGGATCAGCCACCTTTCAGCCTACATGTTCCATCCTCCCAAATCTCAAGGGACGGTTGGGTGGGTCCCGGGGAGAGGAAAGAGTCCCCCTTCTCTGCCACGTCCTCCAGCCCCACAAGGTCTAGGGCAGGTCTGCCCCGTCCATTTCGAAGCCCTGCAATTTCCTCACTCACAGAGCTGGAGTTCCTGGCACGCTGAGATAACTACAGTTCCCAGGAATCTTTGGGGAAAGTTGTGGGTGTTCAATGGGCGTTGGATGGGGTGTGTGGGGCTGCCTGGGGCTGCCCCATCCTCTCCCGCCCATCAGTTCCTTTCGATCTAGGGCTCACTGTGAAAGAGAGAAAGCTCCTGCTCCTATTCTCATCAGAGAAATGTTGGAGCGTACAGAGTTATGTGTCCCCCAAAACAAGGATATAAGGAACTATGCAACCTTTAGGAGACATCTTAAGGCACCCCTGTAGAAGGGAGGTTTTAAAAAATGTTTAATGTTTTATTGTGTTTTTATATACTAGCTGTGGCAACCCAGTCAGATATAAATAACATTATTATTATCATTATCATGGAATAGGATGTCCCTAATTTCATCGGAGAAATGTTGGAGGGTATGCCATTGTGGCTACCAGCCCTCCATAGCACTCTCCTCCTCCATGAATTTGTCCAACCCTCTTTTAAAGCCATCCAGGTTAGGGCTAGAGGACCCAGACAGACGTGAGGTGCTGGTGGCGGAGAAGCCCAACAGTCACGGGGTGACGATGCTTGTGGCTCTTGGGACCCCAGGGTGCTCTTGCCAAGGGCCAGCTGGCAGGGCCGACCCCACCCTGGCCAGCGGATCCCTCCTGCCTCCGTGGCGCAGAGGAGCTGCTGCTGGAGCCGTGAGCAGCTGGCCGTGGAGGGAGACAGGCGGCCGGAGGGGGAGGGGAGCCTCCCTGGATCCTATGAAATATTCACCTTGTTTTCTCGTGCTGCTTCTTGGCTCTATCGATCTCGGAGAGAGCCGAGTGCTGGCAAGGAGGGGCTGTGCCTGCTCAGGCAGGTGGGCCAGGAAGAGATGCCAGGAGGAAGAGGAGGAGCCCCTTCCGCACTGACCAGCCTGCCAGGGAGGGGGGGAGTTCTGGCACAGCCTCTCTCCCCAAGCCTGGGCCCCCTCACCCTCTCCGCCACTCCAGCCGCAACCCCATCTCCAGGAGAGCCCAGGTCCTGGAGCTCAGGGTGGGCTTCTCCCTCCAGCTGCTGCCTTTTGCTTTTGTCTTTCTTGGGGTGATGAAGGACATGGGAGGACCCTTAGCAGCCAACATGAAAGGTGTTTGCTGGATCAGACCCATGGCTCATCAAAGCCTGTACTAATATTGTCTGTACTAATATTGTCCTGTACTAATATTGTCTGGCAAGAACCTCAGAATGGGGAGCTGAAAAGCACGGTCCGAATGAAAGAGCAACTCTCCGGTAGACTGTCCCTGGGCATGGAGGTTCTGCTCTTGCAACAAACCTCCATAAGAAGAACTGCAATGGATTAGGCTGGAGTCCTATCTAGTGCAGCCTCCTGTCCTCACAGGGGCCAACCAGGTGTGCATTATAGGGAGCCCCCAAGTGAGACAGCAAGAAAGCTCTTGCAGCTTCCTCTGGACAGCATTCACACAACCAAGCCCTATTTTAAAACACACACGCCTAGCTGCTTTATCCCATCTAGCTCAGTCTTGTCTACACTGACTGGCAGCAGCTCTCCGGGGTCTCAGGCAAGGGGCCTGGAGATGTTGCCAAGGAGTGAACCTGGCACCTTCCACATGCTAAGCAGGGACTCTGCTGCTGAGCTCCGATGGCCCTTCCTTCCCCTGCAAGGCAGAGGCTCCCCCATCCAGGCTGGAGCAACGCAGGAAGCAAGTGAGCAGCAAGGGAGGCCATTGATCCACCACCAAGGTAGAAAAGGGGGGCTTTTCTGGGCGCTGAATGGAGATGGTCTCCGTTGCATTTATTCTGAGTCATCCCAGGCCGCCATTATCATAAAACATAAAGTGGCATTAAAGAAAATATATGTGGTGGCCACCGTACAATCCGGGCCAAACTGAAGAACATCAGAAGGTCCCCGGGGCAGCTGGATGAGGCCGGAGGGTGCCCAGCACCTGCCCTCGCAGTGGCTGCCCAGATGCCCCCCAGGGAAGCCCACAAACAGGACCTGAGGACAACATCCTCTCTTCCCACTTGAGAGTCCCGGCGACTGGCATTCGGAAGCCTGCCTGCCTGCCTCCCTCCTTGGTCCTATGATGGAAAAGAGCCTGCAGGATCAGGCCAAGGGGGGGGCCATCTACAGCAGCCTCCTGTTCTCCCGGTGCCCAACCAAACACCTGCGGGAAACCCTCAAACGAGAACCCAGCACAACAGCCCTCTTCTCTCCTGTGGTTTCCAGCAACTGAGAAGCATTGCTGTGGAGGCAGACCATCGCCACCGACGGCCCTCTCTTCCTCCAGGAGTTCGTCTCTTTCAGAAAGCCATCCCAGTGGGTAGCCATCTCTGCTTCCTGCAGGAGGGAGTTCCATAGTTCCACTCTGCGGTGCACCAATAAGCCCTTGCATTTCTCTGTCCCGCTCTTGCTGCTTCTTGCAATCTTAAACGTAAATCTCCCTTCCTGTAACTTTAAGCCCATTAGATATCATCTCTGCCCATTTCTCCGTGACAGCTGGGGGGGAGGGGAGGTCAATTGCACAGGACTATCATGGCCATCACCTCCGGATCTGTCTCCTCCCCGGGCGCAGCGCTGCCCCTGAGTCACAAGGAAGCAACAGAGAGTGCCTTGTGGCACCTGGAAGCCTAACAAATGTCTCCTGGCATATGTTTCCCATGCGCTAATAAGAGTGCGATTCATCAGGCTCACAAGGGTGAAAGGGGGGGGGGAGGGATATAAATCTGTTAAGACATTCACGAAAGAAGTGCATGAAACCCCGGGCCAATTATTCCAGAGGGGAAGGAGCCCCCTCCTCAGCCTTGCTGGAGAGATCGTGACCGTGTGGGGGGATTTGGGGAGGGGGCCGAGGAAGCTCCATGGATGCGGCTGGATCTATTTAGAGTGCAGCTGGCCTGGGAATATGGTGGAGGGGCTAAAAATAGCCAAAGGCCCCCCCCTTTCTCCGCAGCACACTTGCTCGGCTTGATACCCCGGCTGAGTTGGCCGCCTCCCCGGGGAGATGCTGAGCCCGCCCTCCTCCGGTGGGATGGCAAGGGCTCCTCGTGGGCTCATTCATCAGGCAGGCGGCGGGTGCCGGGCCTAGCCAGGCCTGGAAGCGGCAGCGTCACCCAGGAGTGCTGATCTGTCGAGGCGGATCCATCTGCGCAGGTGGGGAACGGAGCAACTGCAGCCAGAGAGGGAGAGAGCGTGTGCAGATCGTCTCTGTTCTCATGCAAGCCTCCCTTGGTGTAAAGGGCAGGAGGAGGAGGGGGAGCAGCAGCGGCAGAGGCAGCAGCAGCCAGGCGGAATGCAGCCTAAGCAGAACTCAAGACGCGCTTCGTGCCGGGGAAGGAGCGCTGAGCCCCCTCTTCCCACCCAGGGCTCCCCGGGGAGTCTGCTGCCGATGGACAGGCCAGCCTCAGTCTCTGCCTTGTCAGAAGAGGAGCTTGCTGGGTCAGCCCAGCCTCCAGGTCTCACAGGGGGCAGCGGCTGCCCCAAAGGGAAGCCCCTAAGCAGCCCCCCACAGGGCAAGAACAGCAGCAGCACTCTCCCCACACATGGTTCCCAGCATACTGCCTCTGACAGAGGGCTGGTAGCCCTCATTGCCCTCCCCTCCTCCCTGAATTTGCCCAATCCTCTTTTAAAGCCACTCCAGCCATTGCCTCCTGCAGCAGGGAGTTCCACAGTTCAACTCTGGGCTGCGTGAAGAAGTCTGTTCTGCTGTCTATTTTATGTGCAAGAAAGGAGATTCCGACTAAACATTAGAAAGAATTTTCTCGTGGTAATGAGTCGGACACGACTAAACGACTAAACAACAACAACAACAAAATAGCTGTTTGGCAGTGGACTGGACCCCCTCCCAAAGTGGTGGACCCTCTTTCATTTGAAGTTTTTAAGCAGAGGTTGGGTGGCCATCTGTCTTGTATGATCCAGTTGAGATTCTTGCATTGCAGGGGGTTGGGCTGGATGACCCCTGGGGGTCCCCTCCAGCTCTATGGTTCTATCTGTCCTGAATCTCCCAGCATTCAGCTTCATTGGATGTCCAGAGTGATGAGAGAGGGAGAAAAACTTTTCTCTGGCCCCTTTCTTCACGCCAGGCTTCATTTTGCAAACTTCCATCCTGCTCCCTTTTCTCTGGACTAAATGGCCCCCAATGGGCTCTGTTGCCTGTCCTCCCCCCCTCCCTCTCCACGGAGGCTCCAGTGGGTACACTCTATCCCCATTCAGAATTGGCTACTGGGGGGATTTATTTATAAGCCCCGCTCTCTGCCAAATGGCCCTGGAAGAAGCACTCTGCGATAAACGCAGAGCTCAAAGACAAGAGCAGCGATGGAGACAGTCATAAAACATTTAAAGCTAAAAGCAACTCTAAACTCCCCCCCCCCAAAAAAATAAAGGATGGAAGCCAGCTGGATTAAAACAGCAACAGGCGCTGGATGGAGTGGGGAGGTACCTCCAAAAGAAAACCACCAGACTACAAGCAGGGACTGTCACCAGCCACATTGGTAGGGTTTCTAGAGGCGCAGGTGCAAGGGGGGGTGCCCTGCCTGCTTATCCCACCATCCTCTTGCCACAGGGACTGCCCAGATGCCCCAAAGGAAACCCCACAAGCAGGATCTGAGAGCACAGCCTTCCCCCGTTTTTGTTCATCATTCCCAGGTAGACTCCGTCTGCCTGTGGAGGTTCTGTTTAGGAATCATAAGAAACAAAGCAGAGCCTGCCTTTGCTGGATCAAGCCACCTCGTTCAGAATCCTGTCCCCACACAGTGCCCCAAAGGGACGCCTCCAGAACCAGGAAGCTGCCTTAGACTGAGCCAGGACATAGGGTCCACCTGGCTCAGTTCTGTCCCCACGGACTTGGCAGCCTTTGCTCTCCAGGGCATGGGGCAGGGCATCTTTTCCAGAGCCTGCCTGGAGATTTGTGAAGCCGCGGGGGCCAGGAAGGTGGCCCCCACCCCCTCAAGCCAATGCAATTCTGGGCTGCATCAATAGGAGTATAGCATCTAGATCAAGGGAAGTAATAGTACCACTGTCTTCTGCTCTGGTCAGACCTCACCTGGAGTACTGTGTCCAGTTCTGGGCACCACAGTTCAAGAAGGATACTAACCAGCTGGAACGTGTCCAGAGGAGGTCAACCCAAATGGTCAAAGGCCTGGAAACGATGCCTTATGAGGAACGGCTTAGGGAGCTGGGTATGTTTAGCCTGGAGAAGAGAAGGTTAAGGGGTGATATGATAGCCATGTTCAAATATATAAAAGGATGTAATACAGAGGAGGGAGAAAGGTTGTTTTCTGCTGCTCCAGAGAAGCGGACACGGAGCAATGGATTCAAACTACAAGAAAGAAGATTCCACCTAAACATTAGGAAGAACTTCCTGACAGTAAGAGCTGTTTGGCAGTGGAATTTGCTGCCAAGGAGTGTGGTGGAGTCTCCTTCTTTGGAGGTCTTTAAGCAGAGGCTTGACAGCCATATGTCAAGAATGCTTTGATGGTGTTTCCTGCTTGGCAGGGGGTTGGACTGGAAGGCCCTTGTGGTCTCTTCCAACTCTATGATTCTATGATTCTATAAGATTGCAACTCCTCCAGAACTTGCTGGGCTCCCATTATTGTTGGCATCATCTGACCATTGGCCACGCTGCCTCCTGCAGGGCTGAGGGAGTCTGGCAGGATCCAGAGTGCCCCCCCCCAGGGCCCCCGGTCCCTTTTGCAGGTTCACCCAATGGGTGCTGCTAGCCCCCAGCGCCAAGGGGAGGGGGGCTGCTTCCCCCCTCCCAACGAGTCATGACCTGGCCTTTGGGATTACACCAAGCCTTGCTAAGCCAACCGCCAAGGCGATACAGAAGGGTCTGCCGCAGCCTTTGGCAACCTGACGCCCTCGGGCATCTCTGGGGCTCTTGGGAGCCGCAGTGCAAAGCATCTGGAGGGCACCAGGTTGGCCAAGGCTGCATTTCTGGTCCCTCTTCTCACAAGCTGGGTTAGAAAGCAGGGAGGGAGCCTGTCCTCTTGACTGCACTGCCCCTGCAACACAGAGACACACAAGTACAAGAAGTGGGCTTCATGGCTGGGCCTCTCTCTTTACACAGATCCCCCACCCCACCCCCCACCCCCATCACTGGCCTTGGCCTTGGCCAAGAAACCTCCCCTCCCCTCCCCTGGCTGCCTCCTTTCCCAACCTTCCAGAAGAGGCCTCAGTCACTGGCAATAAGAGCCCTACTTTCCCAGCTTTAATCCTTTTTTGCTTAAAGGATTTTTCCCCCTTTCTCCCCCCCCCCCCCGTTTTTTTTGCACTCAAGGAAAGATGCGGCCTGATCAGAGGAGAGGCGCTGGGAGCTGACAAGCTGCGGAGGGTGGGAGGAAGAAGGAAGGAATACATATTTATTACTCTCAATTATTTAAAAAATAAGAGAGAGGCACAGGAGGCGCAAGCCCCGGCAGGGGAGGGCCTGCCCCTCCCTCTGTGTCTGGGTGTGTGGCTTTTAAAATTGGCTGCTGAAATCCCAACCGGCTGGGCGCCTAAGCTTAAAGACGGGGCTGGATACTGCCCTGGGCTTGCTGAGTCTCCCACTTCTTGCAGACCCTCCACCAATGCCGTAGCTGGGGGGGGGGAGGGGGCTAGCTGGTTTTTTTGCCCCGGGCGAAGCCTCCAGAGGGGCGACATTGAGGCTCCCAGCCTGTGTGTGTGTCCACACAAATGTGCATTGGGGGTGTGCAAACTGGGTCTTTGACTCGGGTGAAATAAAGCCTAGTTTCACCCCTGCCCTCCCCTCCAAACCAGTGGGAGACAGAGGGAAGAGGGACTGCAAAAAGGGGAGACGTGCCCCAGTTTCCAGCGGGGTTCGCGGCCCTCTTGGTCTGTTGCTACGAAAGCAACAGAGAGGAGACTTGTGGCACCTTAGAGGCCAACAGATTTGTTGCGTCGTCACGAGCTTTTGTACAGTATATGGACCCCAGTCATCACCGGCACATAGGTGATGTTTGGCAGGTATATGCGCACACCTGGGCATGTGGGAGGCGGGTGGAAGTAGCCGTGAAATGCAAACATCAGAGCCTCAAGGCGGCTGGGTCAGGCCAAAGGGGCAGAAGCAGTATGAGGAAGGGTGTGAGGTGGGTAATTAAAAGGCATCAAGTGTGGTGCTGAAGATAAGAACCTCAGCAGAGCCTGGCGGGTGCAGGATCAGGCCAAGATGGGTCCCTCTAGTCCAGCATCCCTTCCTCACAGTGGCCAGCCAAGTGCCCCCAAAGGGAAGCTCACGAGGGGGCCAGAGACCCACAGCCTCTGCAAAACCTCCATGTCAACAAGGTAAGCTCAGAGGTTGCTCACAATCCCCAGTGCACAGGCACCTCTCCTAAGTTCAGAAGCACAAAGCGACCTCAACAGTCATTGAGTCTTTGCATGCAGAAGGTCCCGGGTTCAATCAGCATTTGGAATTTGCCAAGAGCATTTTGCCCCTGGCTATCGGCCACTTGTGACCAAGGGAAGATGCCTGGGCGCCAGGATGACACCTGACGTCTCCACCATCTGGGGATCCTTGGGTCTGGACTGTTTCCGCAGTCTAGCAACACAACCTGTAGGATTCTATCCATGATATTTTATCTGCACAATCAGAATGAATTTCAGGAACCAAACATAGAATCATAGAGTTGGAAGAGACCACGAGGGCCATCCAGTCCAACCCCCTGCCAGCCATCCTGAAACATACAACTTTTGAGCTGTCTGCCCCCAAAATGGCAACAAGGCATTCCGTTTTGGAAACTGTAACCCCGGTTTGTCGCCTAGCTGATATATCTACATTTCTAACACTGGGTTCATCCCTCATCAGCTTCCTCCTTTCCTGCTGAAATCATTTATTCCATCACCATGAGACCTGGAACCTTAGTTTATTGTTTGGGAAAGAAAGCTAGAGTTGGGAATGTCTCCTCTGTCTGAAACGCCAGTGAGCCAAGGCTGCCAGTCAGTGTAGGCACTGCTGAGTTAGATGGAACTGACTTTGCATAACCATGCCAGCTTTTTTTGCTGCTGCCAGCTAGTGTAGACAACACAGAGCCAGATGTACCCAGAGGTCTGGCTTGGTCCAAGGCAGCTTCCTACACACACACACACACACACACACACACACACACACACACACACACTCACACCCTGCCCAATCTCTGCATCTTCCCCAGGAATGGCACTAGACGTCTGTCCATCCTTCTGTTCCCTGCTGCCCAGCCAGCTCTAGGCCACATGAAGATGAACACACCCCAATTGCAGAGCCCCCCACCCTGTGGTCAGGAGCCGACCTCTCTGCCCCTTGCCCCCAGACCTTTCTCCTTGGGGGCACCTTTGCAGATTGAACTAGCCCCCCTTCTCTCCTCCTCCGGTGCATTTTCTGCCCCCGTGGCTTTTGCTGCTGTCAGCAAATTGGATCAGCATTAAATTCACACCAGAGTGAAGCCCGTTTAAGGGGAGAGTCTCATTAACGGGCATCAAAGCCTGCCTAGCAACCCAAACAGGCAGGCGAGCACAGGGGGGGTCCGGGAAGGCAGGCAGGGAGTGTGTCTGGGGAGGGGTGTGTGTGTGTGCACCTTTCAAGTATTTGCAGCACAAATCCAAAGCTCATTTATTTATATTGCTGGGGTGTGTGTGTGTGTGTGTGTGTGTGTGTGTGTGTGTGTGTGCCTTCGTCTGCCTGATTCCCGAGTCCCCTCTAATTCCTGAAACCTTGCACCCAGCTAGGGTTAAGATCTAATGGCGGACTCCATTCTTCAACCAGCCAGGCAAATTTCCATCCTTGGGGGCCACCTTTTGTCTAGGCAAGGGCTGTGTGGCTGAAGGGTTAAGCTCCCTAATGACAGGCTAATGGGTGGACCCTCCATCCCACCTCACCTGGATGGGATTTAGGAGGACAACAGCCAGGTAGTGAGCTATTCTCTCAGCTAGAGTGAGCTGAGCTGGGAGGAAGATGCAGGCTGAAGCCAGATACATAGAGCCATGCTTGATCGCAAGGCTGTGACGATGGGAGAAGCAGGTGGGGGGGGGGGTTCGGCTGTGAGTTCCTCCATCTTAGCCTTAGGTTGTACAGACATGCAATAAAACCATACCTAATAAAACCAATAGCTTCATTGGTAGAGCATGAGGCTCTCTTAATCTCAGGGACATGCCTTCGAACCTCATGTTGGGTGAAAGATTCCTGCACTGCAGGGGGTTGGACTAGATTATCCTTGGGGTCCCTCCCAACTCTACTGTACATTTCTATGATTCTAGACACTAAAGACACCACAATATCCACTGTCCCTCATTTCCAGGAAACTGGAACCTGTGGAAGCGCTGGTACCCCGGAGTCTCTCAAGGCTTAAAAATGAGCGATATCATCTCAGCCCTGCCTTTCTTTAGCAAAATTCCAGCAGACAAGACTTGAGGGACGAGCACAGTGCAGCTGTGTGTGTGTGTGTGTGTGTGTGTGTGTGTTGGTTAGGAGCCACCTCAAGACAACGCTAAGCCTTTGGTCCAACTAGATGGGCACTGCCAGTCCCAGGCAAGATGGACGGAGGGAGGTGTACAAAGGAGTCGGGCTCTTGGTCCAGTCCAGCCTCCTGTTCTCACAGTGGCCAACCAGATGCCTCTTCTGGGAAGCCCACAAGCAGGATTTGAACACACAACAGCCCTCTCCCCTTCCTGCAGCTTCCAGCAACTGGTGTTCCAAAGCATTGGTGCTTCCAACCGTGGAAGACAGAGCAGAGCCATCGTGTCTTAGGAGCCCTCAATAGCCCCTCTCCTCCATGAATCTGTCCAGTCTTTGGGTCCTTGGCAAAGCATGCTCACACGGACACCCCAACAGTGCCTGGCCTCCCAGAGAGCCCCTCCAAAGTCCAAAGGGAAGCTTGTTTGAATTTGGCATGTGGAGGGGGGGGAATCCATGATAGTAACACAGTCCTTTGGAAAATCCTTTCCCAAAGAGGCGCACTGAAGCTTTCCAGTCCTGTGGATATCAGGGAGCCCCTGCAGTTCATCTCCAAGGCCCCCCCTTCTCCCTCAAGCCTTCATCTCCCCCACCCCTGCTTTTCCTGCCCTCTCTCTGCTGTGGTCCAGCTCCTTCCATGGGCTTCACCAGGCTCCCCAGTTGCCTGGCTCAAGGCCTCTGTCACTGTTGTTGTGACATCATTTCCCCAGCTGGCCAGTGCTCTCCACCCCCCACCCCAAAATAACCCAGCCCCTCTGGACAGGAGAGAAGTGTGTTCTATTTCCATTCAACACTGACCTCAACTGCACTTCTTGATGGTGGTTGTCCTTCCAAACCCAACATTTCCCTGAGTTCTGCCATGTGTCTGGTCTCCACCCCAAAACTTGAACACCCCAAAAAGCATCTGTTAGGGGAACGGGGTGCACTCAAAGGAAATGAAATGCAAAAATGTGTCATACGAGGCTTGCTATACAGCAAGTGAAATGCACATGGAGATTTGCATATGGATTTTCATGCGGGGTTTTTTTGGGGGGAGGCGGTTGGAAATCACAAACAGAAAAAGGAGGAGAGTTGAACCGGATTGCCAAGATGAGGAAGAGAAGGAGGTTGACCCCTCCCTCCTCTGTTTGCGCAGACCCCTGGGGGGGGGTTGTTTGGGGCAGCTGTGCTGGGGGGCTGGGTGGGATTACAGAAAAGCCTGCCATCCTAAACCAGCCCAACTTTGGGCCCAACTCTGCTGGTACACTCAGCGTGAGGACCGTTCACAAAGAGAGTCTTTGCTCTCTTACTGGCCTGGAACAAACTGTTCCATCGGATGCCGAGTCCACCCCAGGAATCACCAGCCCCCCAATTCCCAGATGTGGCCCTCCCTGCCTCTCTGCCTGGCCCTTGGGATTCTTCCCTGGACCACAGCCCTTCTTCACAACCTCTTTGAGTCTGGCTTTTAATAGTGCCTCTTTGCTTGGCCTGGATGGAGGACAGAGAGGAGAGCGACTCGAAATCAGGCTACTGCAAAATTCGCATCTGTTGCTTGCCCACTGTTTCCTCTGGCCCTGCCCACTACTAGCATGTGGCCCCTAGAAGGTTGCATGGAAGGGAATGTGGCCCTCAGGCTGGGAAAAGTTCCCCACTATGAACCTAAGGCTGTGTAAACCGACTCTACATTAAAAAAGACTTCAGAGGGTAAGCCCTTCAACAGGGGAACAGACTCCCTGGGAAGAAGGTGGAGGACTCTCCTTCCTTGGAAGTTTTGAGCCAGATGTCCCTTTGCCAGGGATTCTTACCCATTTATTCCTGCATTGCAGGGGGTTGGACTGGATGACCCCTGGGGTCCCTTCCAACTCTGCAATCCAATGATTCTATAACCAACCAAACCTCTGTTGAGTCAGGAGGCCATCGCTCCATTTAGCATAGTAGTGTCTACTCTGACATGGAGCAGTTGCAAATTGAGAAACAGCCTGAAATTTTAAAAATGGGGTGGGAGACCCCCCCAAAAAAAACCATGTCCCTCTTAAAAGGCTTGGACTCCCATAGCCCGCCTGCTGCATTCTGGAACTGAAACTCAAATGTGCTTCTTTGCATTGGAGAGGAGGAGGCTGGCAAACGCCCCTCTCCGCTATGGGTGGGGGAAATGGGTGGGGCACAGATTCCTGAACTGCAGGGGGGTGGACTAGAGGACCCTTGGGACCCCTTCCAACTCTACAGTTCCTGGGGGGGCCCAAGATATGCCCCGGTCCCTGCAATGGGTGATTTGCTCATTAGTCACCTTTCGAGGGGTTGGGGCATTGAATTATTCAAAGCGCCTTGCCCAGAGATCAACGCCACGCATCCATGATAAGATCCACTAAAAATAGAAACAATAAATTTGCCAAACAAAACGGGAATAAGGACCCGACACGAGGCCATCATTCAAATCCAGCACCAGAGAAACGTCCCCGTTTAGTCCTACTACAATCACCACTCCGGCTGTGGAGACGGAAAAAGGAGCCTTTGGAGCTGAAAAAGCAGAATCCCTAGATGGGAGGCTGTGGTAAGACCACTGGGAGGCAGCGTGGCGCAGTGGTTAGGGTGTTGGACTAGGACTTGGAAGACCTGGGTAAGGTTCAAATCCCAACTCAGCCACCAGTCACTGAGAATCGCATGTGGGGAGAGTTGCCGCTTCCCTCAGGCTCTGCTTGGGGGCTTTCCTTTGGGGAATCTGTGAGAAGTGGAGGCCGGACTAGGTGATCCAGCAGGCCTTATCATAGAATCAAAGAAATGTAGAGTCGGAAGGGATACCCAAAGGCCATCTAGTCCAACCTGCTGCAATGCAGGAACTCAGCGAAAGCACCCAAGACAGATCACTATCCAACCTCTGGTTAAAAAACCCCCAAGGAAGGACAGTCCGCTGCCTCCCGAGGGAGAGGTCGTGTTCTTATAGTCTATAATCTATATTACTAAGGGGGAAGTTCCAGCTCTGTGCTTGGCATCCAGAAGGATCTGTGGATCCAGCGACATCGCCCAGAGAAGGACTGAGGCAGGCCCTTTCCCCAGAGTCCTGGGGTGCTTCTACCAGTCAGTGTAGGCAATACTAAGCTAGATGGACCAGTGGCCCGACTCACTATAGGGCAGCTTCCTATGCCCCTAAGCTCCCCCCTGGCTGACTTTGCGTCAGTCACAGCCTCTCAGCCTAGCCTAGCCCACCTCGCAGGGTTGTTGTCAGGATAAAAGAGGGCAGTGGAGCACCTGAGATGCCTTCTCCCGCCACCCCCAGCAAGTGTGGTGCCTCCTCAGGCCACCCTGTGCTGTTGCTCCCTCCCCTCCGGGCTCCTTGGGCCCCCCTGTCTCCCCACCCGCTAGCCAGCTCCGCGGCCCCTCCGAAGCAGATCATCAGGGCTATTTCCTGAGCTCTCTGGGCCAGAGAAGAGAGAGGATGGTCTTAGACTCTTAGCCAGGCACCCCCAAGCTGTGGCCCTCCAGATGTTTTGGCCTACAACTCCCATGATCCCTAGCTAACAGGACCAGTGGTTGGGGAAGATGGGAATTGTAGTCCAAAACATCTGGAGGGCCGCAGTTTGGGGATGCCTGCTCTTAGCAAAGGCTAAGAGGAAGGGGCTGCAATGACAAGGCTGCCCATTATCCAGAAGACGGAAGAGGAGGCTTCCCCACCCCCAAGCCAAATGCCAAGGGAGGGAGGGCTCCATTTCAATTTCTCACCCTAATCTCGCTCCTAATCTTAAATTCAGCTCTCTTACATTTCTGCAGCAATCTGCAATACATTTTTTTTAAAAAAAAGCTTCCTGAAATTTCCTCAGCATCTTAGTCAAATTCCTCCTCATAAACACATTTCTGCAGAGCAATTTTCCCTAATACTCTGCCGCTTTTGGCATGCTACTTTCACTGATATATTCATTTATATGCACACTTAAACCCAGGGCCTGCATTTCTGTATGGGGAACTGCGTTGCAAAATTCGGAGAAGTGCAGATTTCAGAAGGGCGGGCGAGTTTCAGTTTGCATCTTTTTTTGGAAAGTATAAATTGGGGTGGTTCGCTGTTAAAAAATAAACTGAATTAACTGTCTCTCACAACCACCACTGTGCCCCCATCTAGGGTCCCATGTGTGTGTGGGGGGGGGGGTGGCCTGACTGCCCCAGTCTCCTGCCTTTCTCCCCAACCTTACCACCCAACGGGAATCCCTTCGGAGACCCCTCTCGGACCAGCTACCTGGGCCTCAGAATCTCTACCTTCAGCACCAAGCCCTGGTCCCAGGTGATGTGTGGTGTCAGGAAAAGAGAGCATGTGCAGAGAGCTTTTGTTTTCCTTTTTGTTGTTGCTCAGGAGGGAAGTCTCCCAGGACAGGCTTCCAAGAGGAGCTGAGCCCTCCCTGGACAGTCCCAGAAGAACCTCTCTCTCTCTCTCTCTCTCTCTCTCTCTCTGCCCCTGTTCTCATCCCCCAGGAAGTGTGGCTGCCTTGGCGTGTTGAGAAGCTGCTGCCAGTTGGTCTCTGGCTGTCTGCGCCCAAGCAGCAAAGGCCTGGGAGAGACCAGGCTTCCCTTCCCCTTGGATGACCTTGGGAAACAGGCACTGCCTCTCAGTCTCACCCACCTTGCAGGGTTGTTGTAGCGGGTAAATGAGGGGAGAGCGAGGCACGCTACCTTGAGAAAGCAGTGGGCTACAAAGGCAACAAATAAATAATGGAGCTCAGGGAGCCCACGGGCTTAGGGGAGTGGGTGGCACACGTACACAGCTCTGAACACACAGCATTGCTAGGGGTGGACTAGATGGTCCTTGGGGGTACCCTTCCTACTGTACAGTTTGATGACCTCCAGTGGTGGGGCATGGCCAGGGGGCTCAGCGGTCATGTCCGGAGGTGGGTGGTGGCAGCACGGGCAAAACCACAGTCACACACCCCTGGATCTGCACCCTGCGGCTCTTGTCAAATGCTAGAGCTGACATTTATTTCTGCAGAGCCCAGGCGCTGGTGCCTACCTTGCGGAAGCAGATTCACCGTTCCTGGAGAGCAGAAAGAGAAGGCCTTTTTTGTGGGGGGGGGGGCTGAAGCCCAGGCCAGCTCCGTACCCACCCCCTCCTGCCCCCTCCCTCTGACTCTCCCTGCAGGCTCCCTTCCCTACATTAGAATAGCAACTAAGTGCAAATAACTTAATTTGATTCTCTTGCCCAGCTGTCAAGTGAACCCGTTTAGCAAAGCAATAGAGGTTGGGGGGGGGGGGTTTGACACCATCTCTGCTGGGGTTCCTGCAGGCCCCCCCACCCCAGTCCTGCCCAACCACCTTGCCATATGCCTTGACCTTGAAGCGACCTTCCTCTCCCCCCATGGCTCTGCAGGTCAGAGTCTGCAGGTCAGAGTCTACGGGGCCTGCCTTGCTTCCTCCCCACACTGGGGTGACACAGCCCCTCACGGCAAGGGGGCACCAACAATAATACCCCCTCAACACACTCGCACAACAGCAAACACTGACAAAGCCCCCCCCCGAGCCCCAAGGCTGTCAAACTAGGCTATCACCAGCCAGGGCTAAGAGAAGTGGCCCTTCTCCACACCAGGCTTGGGGGGGGGAGTTAATCTGGATTAATTCGCCATGTGAACGGGATTACACGTCTTGCAGGCATCTCCCGATCGGAGGACTTGCTCTCGATTTGCAAGCCCCTTAATCTGGATTAGAGGCAGCCGCTAACTAGCTCTCCTCTGGGTCTGGGGTTATTTCCATCTGCCGTCCCGTTTGAAGGAGGTGACACCCCTGTGGGGCTGGCAAGGAAGAACAACAGGCCTCATTCCCAAAGTACCGGGTGTTTGCTTCGAACCCAATAAAGATTAGGTGGGGTGTCCTGGGGCTGGGATCCACACCTGCACACTGGCACACCTTGCTTTCCTGCCCCAATAGGTCCCTTTCTCTTTGCAGCACCTGCTATGGGTCCCTGGCAGCCGTCTGGCTGGCCATTGCAGAAGGAACCCAAGAGCTCTACTTAAATGCCTCCAGGCAAGGAGAGCCCAGCAGCTCCTGAGGCATCTGGCTGGCCACTGTGAAAAGAGGGTGCTGGTCCAGTTGGGCCACTGGCCTGATCCAGCCCGGCTATCTTCTGATGTTCTTAAAAAGAGCTCTCAGATCAACACAGCTCTCCCCAAAAGCTGCTCTTCCCAGGGGGTCTTGTCAGCTCCCAGGCAGCGCTGTGATTCCCCCCAGAGGCAGACCCAGGTCAATCAACAGATTCAGGTGTTTCTTTTCTCCCCACAAGCAAGGAGCCTGCAAGGCCCCGTCAATCATGCTGGGATGTTTACACAGAGGAAGAAAAGAAAGCTGCCTTAATGCCAAGCCAAGCCAAACCATGAGTTCATCTGGAGCCCCCCCCCTTTGGCTCACCAGAGGCTGATATCTGCCAAGGGCCTATCAAACTCAGTGTCGTCCACACTGGCCAGCAGCAATGGCTCTGCAGGGCTTCAGACAGGGACTCTCTCCCAGCCCTATCAGGTGTCATGGGCTGGTTAGATGCAGAGGATTGGTGGGAGGAACCTGCTGGGGAAACCCCAAGGGAACAAGGTTCAGAGCCTGGGGAGTGGGGATGGAACAACAGTGAGCGGTCGGAGGGAGAGGACTGCGAGAAGGAGGCGTTGGAAGCTGAAGCAGGACAGGGCTTAGTGAGCTGGGAGAGTCTGTGGCAGAGAGCAGTCCAGAATCAGAGGCAGAAGCTGAAGCAGGAGAGGAAGGAAACCAAGAGGCAGAGATGAGTCTGGCTGGTGGTGACACACTCGCCTCCCACTTGGTCCCCCAGAACCAGGAGAGGCATGAAAAGGGGGGAGGAGAGGTTGGCTGCAAGTAGGCACAGTCTCAGATTGCTTGCAGGAGGGAACTTAGCTGTGGGGAGGCGGGGGCCTTCAGGCTCTGCAACTGCTGCTCCCTAGGGGCAAGACCTAGTGAAGAAGAATGGCTGTGCTCATAGGATGGACACTCCTGTGCAGATACTGTCTTGCTAATAAAGAGTTAATTCCAGCTTGCTCAGTGTGATTTAATGCTGGCTCGCTCTTGTCACCTGGAGATGCTGTCAGGGATTGAACCTGGGACCTTCTGCATGCAAAGCAGATGCTCTGTACCACTGAGCTATGGCCCTCCCACCCCAAATATTGGAAAGATAAGGGAAGATCATTAAGGGAAGGGTGAGAGACAACTCCTACAGAGCAGGGAGCTCCATGTGGTGGGTGCTGTGCTACATAAGAGGAAAACTCTGTTTCCTTATTCCCACCAAGTGGGTCTCACGTGAAAGGTGGGATGTGGGGAAAGAGGCTTTCCCCGCTGGTCAAAACAGAGGGATGAGAGGTGAAATGAGGAGATCGAGAGCAGCAGCAGCAACAGAGATGAGTTGGCCAGGATTAACACACTCACCCAGCACACTTTATTTCTATCACATCACAAACACCTCCGGTTTCACCCAGCCCCCTTCTTCCCTCCCGATGCATATTTTGGAAAGCTCAGGTTTCTCTGCCTGCGGGGCACTTGGACACCTTTTGAGACCTCAGAGCCAAATGTTTCTTGAACACAGAATCATAGAGTTGGGAGGAACTCACAGAGTCACAGAACTGTCAAGCCGGAAGGGAGTGCAAGGGTCATCTAGTCCAACCTCTTGCAATGCAGGAGTCTTTTGCCCAAACCCACGACCCTGAGATCGAGAGTTTCCAGCTCCACTGACTGAGGTTGTCTAGTCTAGCCCAACAACCTGCAATGCAGGTATCATAGCAAGATCACAAAGCAGGTTTTCACCTGAGTTTTGATTAAATTGGGACACCATTTCAAACCAAGATGGCGGACGGAACCTTCCCCAACTGGGTGTGAGGTGGCTAATAGGAAAGTACTGTATGTATTCTCAAACATCCAACTCTCACTTCCGACTCACTCAGCACAGCCTGGCTTAGTCTCTGTTGCCATTTCTTTTTTATCCCGCCTTTGTTACATGTGCGTTACTTTGCATTTCAACTTCTGATGTAATCTGGCTTCGGGGAAACACGGAAATGCCACAAATAAATAATTTAAGGACCTTCCTTGTCTTTGCAGCCCTCGAGGTGAGCAAGGGATCTTGTGGAGGGACAAGCCTGGGGTTCCAGTTTCGCATGGGGGGGGTAAAGGGAGGTGCGGAAGAGAGAGGGAGAGTAAGATCAGCAGAAGGGATCAAGGGGTGGAGGGAACTTCTAGCCCAGCAGCCTGTTTTCACAGTAGCCAAGCAGATCCTGCTCCCCCCCCCCGCCGCCCAATGGGCTGCTTGCAAGAAAGGCCTGATCACAACAGCAGTGCTCTCCGATCTGAGATTCACAGAAAGTGGTACTGTATTTCAGAAGCATCACTGCCTCCCGTGGAAGGGAGTTCCAGAGTTTGCGCTGCGTGAAGAAGGGGTGGTTTTTTTTTGGTCTGTCCTGAATCTCCCAACATTTGATGTCCACAAGTTCATGTGTTTGTGGAAAGGTAGAAAAACATTTCTCTGTCCACTTTTTTTAGGCCTTGCATCATTTTATAAGCCTCTATTCTGCCCCCTCTTACTTGTCCTTTCTGCAAACTGAAAAGTCCCAACTTTTCTTCATAGGGGAGGGAGTCATTCCATCCCCTCAATCATTTTGGTGTGGAGTAAATTTGTTGAATATGCTAAAGTTAATTATAAAGGTATGAAAACGTTAGTGGTAATAACATAACTCTCACAATGGTACATATATAATGAACTAAATAATACGATATGAGATTGAAAGAATTTACCATTTGCTGGAAGGAAGGAAGTCACGCTGTTGATCTCGATGTAGATGATGTTTTTGGATGTATTAAGTTTTTTGAAAATTAATAAAAATTTATTTTTAAAAAAATCATTTTGGCGTCCCTTTTCTGAACCTCCTCCAACTCTACAATCTCCTTTCTGGGGGGGCAGCGACCAGAACTACGTTCCTGCCACAGATTAAAATAAAGGCTTTCCGCTTCCAAAAAAGAGAGAGTTTCATTTCCATGAGAGCCAGAAATGAGTGACTTTCCCAAATTGGAAAACAAATCCATAGCAGAGGCAAGACTTGAACCCAGCTCCCCTGGCCCCAACTACCTACCGCTGGCTCTCTACCCCAACTTGGCTGGAGGAAAGCCAGCTAGTCTTGCTCTGGTCAGGGCCTTCTGGCCCCGTTTCTGCTTCTCCTCAATCCCTTTGCCGGTTTATGCTCCATCTCCTCGGCCAAAGCCCCAAGATGCCTCCGTAACATCTCTGGACACAGGTTTTCTTTTCCTGTTTTGGGAAAGTCTCGTCTCTTTGGTAGGACATGTCGAGCTTCCTCTTTCATCGAATCATCGAATGATAGAGATGGAAGGGGCTCTCCCAAGTGCCGTCTAGGCCAACTCCCTGCAATGCAGAAGCCATGGCTAGAAAAAAATCTCAGACAGGTGACCACCTGAGTCTGCCACCTTCCGAGATCGTCCATTCCCCTGTCAAATGGCTTAGAAATTTCTTCCTAATGTTCAATCAGGATCTCATTTCTTGCCATTTTCCTACTGGTAGGAGTCTGGGGTTCCTTTCACCTCCTCACTAATTCCACTCTTTTGGAGAGACTCTCAGTTGTTGACCTCTCCTATCCCCATGCCATAAACTTTTATTTATGCCCCACCACCACCTGGGGAAGCCTTAAACCAAAACAGCAACCCCTCCTGAATTGCCTCCGTCCCTTGATCTGATCCGGTTGGCCTGTTCTTAGGGTGGGGGGCAGGGTGTAGGTTCCCCGTTTCCTTATATGGCTTTTGAAATTAAGCCCCTTCCCTTTGCAAGTGGCACAGTCTTCAAAATGTCAAGGGCACCTTGATTTAAAAAGAACGGATGGGGTTGCTGGGGTGGGGAGGGCCCAGCCCACTGACAATCCCTGGTGTAAGAACTGGACCTCCCTGGGGCTCTGGGAACTAGGAACGCCAAAGGAATCTCCAGTGCGTAGGCAACAGCAGAAGTCATTGAACTCTGCACATGCCTCTGGGCTGCCTCGATGGAGGGTGGAGGGTGGGCACCACAGTTCAAGAAGGATACTGACGAGCTGGAACGTGTCCAGAGGAGGGCAACCAAAATGGTCAAAGGCCTAGGAACGGCTTAGGGGGCTAGGTATGTTTAGCCTGGAGAAGAGAAGGCTAAGGGGTGATATGATAGCCATGTTCAAATATATAAAAGGATGTCATATAAAGGAGGGAGAAAAGTTGTTTTCTGCTGCTCCAGAGAAGCGGACATGGAGCAATAGATTCAAACTACAAGAAAGAAGATCCCACCTAAACATTAGGAAGAACTTCCTGACAGTAAGAGCTCTTCGACAGTGGAATTTGCTACCAAGGAGTGTAGTGGAGTCTCCTTCTTTGGAGGTCTTTAAGCAGAGGCTTGACAGGCATATGTCAAGAATGCTTTGATGGTGTTTCCTGCTCGGCAGGGGGTTGGACTGGATGGCCCTTGGGGTCTCTTCCAACTCTACGATTCTATGATTCTATGGAGGGGCTTTGAGAGTGTAAAGGTAAAGGTAAAGGGACCCCTGATTGTTAAGTCCAGTCAGTCGTGGACAGCTAGCCATTCACATTCCTTGCCCTGCCCACTTTTGTTTTCGGCCCCGCCCACCATCAAATCATAGAATTTTAAAGCTGGAAGGGACACAATGGGTCATCTAGTCCAATGTCAAAAGTGGCCCTCTTAAGGTTGCCCAGGATGGAATGTGGCCCCTGGATTGAAAAGGTCCCTCACTGTCCCCACCCCAGGTCCTATAATATGTGTCCTGAGACAAGCTCAGGCACTGGATTTAGAAGATACTCTGAATAGGTTTTAAAAAGCTTTGGGGTCCCCAGGAACAACCTCCAGAATTGCCCCCTCCTCCTCAAGCTGGAGACCCCCAGTCTTAACTCTGTGGCTGCAGCCCTTTCACAGAGGCAGGAGAGCCAGTCCTGGGGGAGGAGGTTGCTTCAGGTGACCCTCAGCAGTGCTACAGCATGCATGCCCCCCCCACCTTGGGGGTTCGGCCCCTTTGAACCAGGTTGGCGTCTGCCCCTTCACCCAACAAAGCAGCTTTGGCAGAATCCAGCTCCGGCAGGACTACAATTCCCATCATCCCTCTGTGGCTGTGCTGGTTTGCTGGGAGATCTTGACATCATGCTGCTTTTCCCCACAAAACCTCAAAGCAACTTAGAGAACTGTGAAAAATAAGCAAAATGTGCAAAAACAACCTCAGATGTGCAAATGGTTGACGAGGTTAGTGAGGGGAGGGGGCCTTAAGAACACCGGAAGAGCCTGCCAGATCAGGCCAGTGGCACATCTAGTCCTGCGTCCTCCCCTCCCAGTGGCCAACCAGTTGCCCCCCCCCCACGGGAAACCAGCAAGCAGGATCTGAGCAAGAGACCCCCCTCAGCTCCTGTGCTTTCTAGCAACTGGTTGTCCGGAGCATAGCCACTGATATCCTTATCATTAACCTTGCTCATCTTTTAGGTTGGTGGCCATGCCAGCACTGCTTCCTGTGGCAGGGAGTTCCACAGTTCAATCCCAGTCCTGGCCAAATTTATTTACCTGGCCAAATTTATATACTGTACCGCTTACTGGGGGGAAATTATCTCTCTAAACAGTTTGCATGATGCGAATGCTTTCCAGTAGCCTCATCCAATGGAAGGTCAGGATCCAGGAAAGGGGTGTTTGTGGCTGAGGGGGTCCATGTTCTGCCCTTTGTACTGGGACCAGGGCATGCATCAGAAAAACAGCTCTGCCTGCTGTGCTGGACCAGGCTAAAAAATGCACCCCTAGTCCTGCCTCTTGTCCTCACAGTGGCCCACCAGATGCCCCAAAGGGAAGCCCAGCTGCTCTCCCCACTTGGGTTCCCAGCCCACTGCCTCCAATGGTGGAGGGAGAACACAGCCCCAGCCCTAGGATCTCCTGAATCTTCTTCCTTCCATTATGCCTTTAGATAACTGCTTTGAGCGCTGTCTTCTTACAGGTCTCTTAATGAGATATGGTATTTATTTATTTAATAAAACATATATAGCCCTTGATAGTTTTTTTTTAAAAAACACACCATCTCAAGCTGTTTATAAAATAAATAAATAAAACAAATATTTGGCAAGATTCAGTGGCATGTTAATCAATTAAAAAAAAACCCAAGTGGGTTCCACAAAACAAAGTTGGTTATATATGTATGGAGATATATACATATAGATAATAGAGAATATATTTGCCTGTGTTTATACCCCCAGGTATACACAAATCTCTCTACTCACAACAACCCAAACTTTGCTTCCGGCCTGACTGTCCCTCTGAATGGCAGCCTAAATATGCAAAGACGACTATATGCAAATGGCATGCAAATATGTGCCTGGCGGCAGTTGCTGGAGACCTGGAGGGGTCCCCGGCTGAGCTGCCCTCCGTCCAAAGCAGACCTGCTCCTTCCGGGGCCCAGAACCAGCGAGGCTGCTGCCGGTGCCAAGAGGGGGCCGGGGTCCTTCTCCTCTGGGTGGGTGGGAGTGGGGGGCGTGGCCTGAAGCGGGCCTGGCTGCTGAATTATTCAGTACGGCGATATTAGCTCGGGAGAGAAGCGCGGGCCGGGCTGGCTCTTTTCTGCATTTCCCGCGCGTGGTTGACGTACAGATAGACCCAAATGAAAGAAGACAGCTTCGAGACTCGCAAGAATTAATCGCGGGGCCACTTAGCCAAGTCGCCTCGCCGCCCGCCCGCCTGCCTTCGCGGGACCCAAAAAACTTCCTCGCCCCGCCCTCTGCCCCAGTGGCCAACTTCCGAATGGGGAGAGGTGGTCCTAAGATGACCTCTTGATCCCCACATCAAAATCTCCCTCCCCCCTCTATTAGGGGGACTGCTGGTTCTGGCTAGCGGCCTTCAGGGGCGCTCTGTGCATGCTCAGGAAGCTGGGCCCTCCCTCGCGGTCAGGAAGGAGGGCAGTTGCTTTGGCACGGATTAAGCTTCGGAAACTGGGGCAGAAAGTGGGGGTGGGGTGGGAGGGAGAGTGGGAAGGAGGGAGGGCGAGGCCTCATCCTTCCTTCCTTTCGAGGGGCCTCTGTGGCACCGCTTTGCCAGATGTTGCCGTGACAAGAGCGGGCGCCTGAGCCCAAGCACGGGATCTGCCTTCCCATCCCACCTCCTGAGCCGATTTTAGAGACCCCCGCCACGACTGTGACCCCACCGCCGCATAAAGATTACAGCCGAGCGCACTAGCTACTCGCTCTCCTCCCCCCTGCCCCACTTCGGGTCCCGAGAAAAGATCCGCGCTCAGCCCCACGGAGCAAGCCCGTCCCTGAGACCCCCTATTACCATAGGGCGCGCGCGCGGGCACACACACACACATACACAAAAGTCGGTCTCAGAGCGACATCCCAAGATTGGGCCGGCAAAGTTGGGCGCATTTGGGAAGGGGGAGACCCCACGCCCCCCTACTTTGAGTTGACAGGGCTCGCCGAGAGCTAGCCAGGTCCCAGCAGCCCCGACCCGTCGAGGGACCCCCAGATGAAGGCGGCAGCGGGGCGCGCGAACCAGAATGCGACTGCGAATCTCGAAGCAAAAGAAGCCGTCCTTACACCCGAGGAAGCCGGGAGGGACCGGCCTCTCCCCACCCCGCTGGGCGCTCCGATCTTCTTGCCCCCCCTACCCCGCCCCGTCGACTTCTTCCCTGCAGCGCCGCCCAAGCCCAAGTGGCGACTCACCTTCCAGGCCGGACACCACCTGACCCTCCCCAGTTCGACGGGCACCCCCTGCCAGCGCCCTTTGGAGAGACTGCTCTGCCCTCCCCGCTGCCTCGCCCCTCTTTGCTCTTGTACCCCGAGAAGCCGAGCAGAACATGCGGCTCACTGCTCTCGTCCGGGCGCGACTCCGGGGACCCGCGGGAAGGAGCCCCGACGCCCCCACTTTCCCCCGAGGGGCCAGGAAAGTTTGCCGGCCTGCGCTCCCCGGCTGGGTCCGGCAGTCCCCGGACAGCGCGGCAAAGTTTGGCGACGGCCGCCTGCGTCCCTCGCTTCCTTGGCGGGCTCTGCGGACTCACCTTTGCGGAGCATCTTGGAGGCGCCGCGGCGGCGGATCCCGGAGCGGCGCTCACAGCGGGCGGCGACTGCGACGGCGGCAGATAATCCGAGCGGGGCTCGCGGGAGCTCCAGGCAGCCGCATCGCGCGGCCGGAGGCAGCTTTTCCCCGGCAGGCAGGCAGGCAGAGAAGGCAGGCGAAGCGGTCGGACGACTCTCCTTCTCCGTTGCGCGCCTGGCTGCTCGCTGCCGGCTCGGCTCCGCTCGGCTCGGCGCTTTTAGGGGGGGGAGCCGCCCCCTCCGGGCTGCCCGCGCTGCCTTCTCCTCCTCCTCCTCCTGCCTCCCTCTTTAACGCGCAGAGCCCCCTCTCCACCCGCTCGGGTTTGCGCCTCCAAAGGGCGTCGAGCTGCTGCGCCCCAGCTCGCCTCGCCTCTCTTCCCCGCAGCAGCGACGGCTGGGCAGGGCTGGGCTGGGCTCGGGCTGGGCAGGGCCAGGTCCCCCTCCGCCTCCTTCCCCGCCTCCTCCCTCCCTCCCTCCCCCCCCCCGCTCTCCCTCCCTCCAGCTTCGCATCGAAAATTTATGAAAGTCTTGGCGGCGGCGCCCCTCCCGACAGCTCCCCACGGAGGGACAGGCGGAACCCGCACGCAGGGAGGGAGGGAGACTTCGCTTCTGAAACGGGGGCCTGGCCGGGAAACGGGGATCGCCCCCCACCCGATATAATTTCTCCCATGCTTAATTTTGCGCCCTGTGGTGAGGGGAAGACCCGGAGAGCCACCGTGGCGCGCCTGGACGGGCGGCAGAAAGAGCCCAGGCGCGGCGCGCTCGCCTTTCCCTAGTGGGACAAAGACCCCGACGGGGCTACGGAGGAGGAGGAACGCGATGCGGGGTCCCCTGAGTCCCTCTCAGCGGCGGAGAGGGGACCCCTGCCCACTTTTCCCCTGCCACGGACGGGGTGGGGGGGAAGGGGGTTGTGAGCCCGGACAGGGGAGGGGGAGGAGCCGGCGCGGCGAGTTGACAGACAGCCGCGGCCGCCATGGCAACGCGACGGCGAGCCCCTCTCCCTCCTTATCTCCATGGCAACCGGCTGGAGTTGCGCGGACCCTCCCTCGCCGCCACCACGCCCTCCGCTGCCGCCACGTGGCGGCTCCTTTGTCCCAAGACCCGCGAGCGAGGGCGACCCCCTTGCTGCTCGCCCCTTCTCTTTGCCAGGGGGAGGCTGAGAGCGCTTTGCGCACCGCGGCTGCGAGAGGAAGGTGTCCTGTGGCGCCCCAGAATGACCCCACGCCGCAGGCTCTCCATTTTGAAGAGGGGGCAGAAGAAGTTAGGGATGAGGGCGCCCCTTGACCGGGCGGGGGATCTCTTTGTATGTACGTTGATACAGGAGAAGCCCCGTGGCTGGATCAGACCTAGAGTGCCGCCTGGTCCAGCCAGCGCCACGCTACCCAGAAAAGGGGCTCGTGCAGCAGGCTAGGTCAGGAATCTTTACGACAACCCTGCTAGGCAGGACAGTTGTGGTCTCTGACTCCAAATACAGATGGTTGGGGGAGGCGGAGGCTGCGGAAGGGCGAGGCGAGGCCGAAAACGCCAAAGCCCAGTGACTGGGCCGGAGCGGAGATGGAGCCACTCCACTCCGAGGAAGCCACGCGGATTGGGGTGAGGGCACAAAATAAGACGGGGGTGTGTGTGTGTGGAGAAAGCGGGCAGAGGCGTCCTTCTGCCTCTGGCATCACACCGGGACCCAACAGGGTCATCCAAAGAAGCCGAGCGTGCGTCTGGGGATTCAGGCGACGAAAGGGCGAATGGCCTCCTCGGTTCCGCGCGGAGTTCAACTGTGGAACTCCTCCTCGCAGGAGGCGAGGATGGCGAACAACGAAGACAGCTTTAGCACAGGGTTAGGCAAATGGAGGAGGAGAAGGCTCTCGGCAGCGACAACTAGCCGCGATGGCTGTGTTCTCCCTCCCCTGTCGGAGGCAGTAAATGCCTTTCTATCCCGATCTCTGGAAATCGCCAACGGGGAGCGTCGCTGCTGCTGCTGCGCCCAGCTCTTGCTTGCGGGCTCCCCATTTGGGCACCTGGTTGGCCACGGTGAGGTGACGATGCTACGCTAAGTGAGGGTCCTTTGGCCTGATTCGCCTTCTTATGTTCTCAAGGGTCAAGATTCAGAATTCCCAGTTCCCTGACCTCTTGGCCAGGACACCCGTCTACACCTCTCCTCCAATCTGTTCGGTTTGTACTGGGGACACACTCACACTTATTTGTCAGGTCCGGGGCAGCAAGCACTTTCAGGCTCTCTGGGGCTTCAGTCTGGGAGGCAGCGTGGCATAGTGGTTAGTTTCCTGGCATAGGGCCTGGGAGAGACCAGATTTCAAATCCCCCACTCGGCCATAAAACTTGCTGGCTGTGACCTTGGGCTAGCCATTGCCTCTCAGCCAGACCTCCCTCACAGGGTTGTTGTGTGGATTGACTGAGGAAGGGGAGAACCATGTACAGTACAGTACAGTATATCATATTGAAGTCAAGGGAGCGGGGGTGCGGCGGGAAGAGATGGGCTGTAAATGCAATAAAATAACATAATCCCTTGATCAAACCCCAGGAGCACATTCAAGTCCCACTGCCAACAGCCCACTGGGTATGGAGATGGCAGGCAGCGTGAGATAGTGGTTAGAGTGACTGCCTAAGACATGGGAGAGACCCCAGTTCGAATCCCCACTCAGCCCTGAAGCTCACTGGGGGTGGGCCTAGTTACTTCTCTCCCAGGGTTGCTGTGGGGATCAAGTGGAGAGGAGGAAGAACTGGGCACACACCATCTTGGGTGCCTTGGAAGACAAAGGTGGGATCTGAGTGGAACGAACGGGTGAATCCTGGCATTTGGAGATAGACTGCCTTTGGATGCGGAAGCTCCATCTTGAGTTATAGGCGGCTGGTAGACGGAGGGCCTGGCGAGTTCATGACTGGCTGGTGCTCTTCAACGTGCAAGTCAATCAATATTTGGCTCATATTCGAGTCTGAATACTGAACTGGCTGGGGCGGGGCGGTGTCTATGAGAGGTCACCCCCTCCCCGCCTCTTCGGCCGCCACTCGCGTCCCAGAAAGCCCCATCTTCTCTCTCCCTTTCGCTGCCTTGGCGCCCAGATACCATCTGCTCCCTGGAACAGCCGCTCCCTCCTCTGCTCTGCCCACCTCCGAAGCCTCTTCTTCACGCATCTCCTTTCGTCGCTTGGAGTCATCGCCTCGGAACGTCTGACCGGGCCAGATTCCCCCCTCCTCCTTTTTTGCACGTAATTGAATCACACCCGGACTCCTCCACCCGGTCGCACGCGCGCGCACGGAGTGATTAAGCCTCTTCGCTCCGAGTCTACGCGCTAAATTGAGGAGGTGTGGGCAATGTTGACACTTTAAATGCGCGCACGCTGGTTGTGCTTTCAAGCAAAGGAGCATCAGGGTCACATTTTTGAAATCGTCTCTGGAACGTCTTCGGGGCGGGGGACCAGGGAATGCAATTCACAGCTGATGGGAGCCGTCTTCGAATATTTGAAGGGCGCTTCATTGGAAGATGGGTCGAGGTTGTTTTCTGCTGCTCCAGATCACGGGATGTTCATTGCACCGCTCTATTTTGCCTTGGCCAACCCCCGGCAATACCTGGAGTCCCGGATCCAGTTTTGGCCACCACAATTTAGGGAGGATGTGGACAAGCTGGAAGGGGTGCAGAGGGGGACGACCGAGATGGTCTTCCACGGATAGGGCCGAGATCCGAGGCTGCGGGGAGCCTCCAGGGCCCAACGGCAGTCTGCTTTTGCTGGGCTGCGATGTTCAGGCCTTGCTTATGCTCGGCAGGCGTCTCATAGGCCTTCTGCAGTCACCAAAACCTAAGAAGAGTTTGCTGGATCAGGCCTGTGGCCCATCCAGTCCAGTCTCCTGTTCTCGTAGTGGCCAACCAGATGCCCCCCATGGGAAGCCCGCAAGCAGGATCTGAACACAAAGAGCAACCCCCCCCCGCAATGACTGGGAGGCAGAAAAGCATTCCTGCCTCCGAGCGTGGAGGGCGAACAGAGCCATGGTGCCTAGGAGTCACCGAGAGCCTTTCCTCCATGAATTTGTCCAATTCGCTTTTAAAGCCAAGCCATCCAAGTTGCTGCCCATCGCCGCCTCCTGCGGAAGTGAGTTCCACAGATCAACTGCGTGAAGAACGACTTCCTTTTCTCCATCCCGATTCAGGATCCCTGGCTCGGCATGCTGGACCTGCGTTTGGCTATCGCCCCTCTTCCCGCTGGCCCAGACGCTCTTGCACTGCCCAGAACCGGGGGGGCGGGGGCTTGAGGGGCTCCATCCTGCCCGCCCCTCCGGACTCCATCCACCTGGCGGCATCGCTTTCGCCGGGTTTTTTTTTCCAGCGCGCGGAGCTTGAGCCGCGCTGGCGCCGATCGCTCACCTCGCTTCGGGGCGGGGGGCGGGCAGAGACTGGAGTGGCTCCCGGTGTTTACACGCGGATTTAGGTACTGAGCCTTCGGAGCCCCGCGGGCAGGGGGGCCAGATTGTTTGTTTGATGGCTTGGCGCGAAAGAGGCAGGAAGCTCCACCCCGTCCCCAACCCAGCTGATCAGCGCCTGGGCTGGAGGAGCCTGGTTTGACACTGCCCCAATTTCATGGGATTGTAGAGCTGGGAGGGACATCAACCCCTGTGATGCACGCTTATTTTATTTCTTTATTCTTGCATTTCTATCCCATCTTTTTCCTCTAAGGGCCCTACACGATGATGATGATGATGATAATAATAATAATAATAATAATATTTATACCCCGCCCATCTGGCTGGGTTTCCACAACAGAAATATTAAAATACACTAATTTCTTAAAGATTAAAAGCTTCCCTAAACAGGGCTGCCTTCAGATGTCCTCTAAAAGTCTGGTAGTTGGTTTTCTTTTTGACAACTGGTGGGAGGGCGTTCCACAGGGCGGGTGCCACTACCGAGAAGGCCCTCTGCCTGGTTCCTTGTAACTTGGCTTCTCGCAGCAAGGGAACCGCCAGAAGGCCCTCGGCACTGGACCTCAGTGTCCGGGCAGAACGATGGAGGTGGAGGCGCTCCTTCAGGTATACTGGACTGACTCTTCCCCCTTATTATCTAATCCCCACAACAACCCTGTGAGGGAGGTGAGGCTGAGGGAGGCAGCGGCTGGAGCCCAAGGGCACACTTAGTGAGATTCATGGACGAGGGAGGATCTGAACCCAGAACTCCCAGGCCCGAGTCCAGGACTCTAACCACTATGCCACCACTGGCTCTTTTGTCTGGATTGTCTCTCCCTTAATCCCCCCCTCCTCAAATCACCCACCTCTTCTGCAAAGCTGTGAGGCACAACCTCCCCACCCTGTCCAAAAATAAGCTTAACGCCCCACTGCAATTTAAAGGGTCTTGGGCTGAGGACATACCCTATGTTTAAAGCACACCCTGGAAACTGTAGTTTACCCCTCCCACAGCTACAATTCCCAGCACCCAGTGCACAGGTGTGTTCTCTGTTGGTGCTGCTAAGAGTGACCTGCTGTTCTGTCCTATTCTTCTGCCAGCCTTTTGCTCAAAGATGGATTGCTTGCTCCTAGCGGGCAGAGACCTGTGTTCTCTTCTATTGTTGCATTCTGTAACTTTACAAAAACTTTTACAGGAAAAAGCAACCAATTAACAGCCCCCACTCCAAACGTGTGACAGGCGTCAGGGGGATTTCTGCAGGCCGCACTGAATTCACTGGGGGGGGGGCATTTAGGACCTGCAGGCTGTGGATTTGCCAGCCCTGTTGTAAAGAAGTGAGAGGACAGAAGTTATTCTCTATCCACTTTCTCAGTGTTGTGCATTATAATGACAACATTGAGAAAGTGGATAGAGAGAAGTTTTTCTCCCTCTCTCATAACATGAGAACTCAAGGACGTCCAAAGAAGCTGAATGTTGGGAGATTCGGGACAGACAAAAAAAAAAAGAGTCCCTCTTAATGCAGAGCAGAGTTAAACTGTGGAACTCCCTCCCACAGGAGCCAGGGCTGGCCACCAACTCAGAGAAATTCATGGAGGAAGAAACGGGCTTTCAATGGCTACTAGCCACAATGGCTCTGTACCAGTAACTGGCAGTACCAGTTGCTGGAAGGGAGAGAGTTACTCTTGTGCTTGGATCCTGCTTTGGGGCTTCCCACGGAGGTACCTGGTTGGCCACTGGGAGGACAGGAGGCTGCCCTAGGTGGGCCACTGGCCTGATCCAGCAGGTTCTTCTTAGGAGTGCCAGGTGCATCAATGTGGCGGGCTATTTACAGACTAGCACAAGGGGAGAAAAGGGCAGGTCTCTGCCCGCAAGGAGCTCTCCGTCACCTTGTTTCCTGCGCGGAGGGTGCGGCACAAGAACAACAGGGGTGAAATGGGGAGAGGGCTGGTGCTTGCCGGTGGCGTCTCAGCTCCTCTCCGCTGCAGTGGGGACATGACGAATCCTCCCTTCTGTTCTTCTTTGGGGTCTGGGCCAAGCAGATTGCAGTCAGAGGCACACGCTGTTTTGTTTTCTGTTTCCCCCTCCTCGGAGGAAGGAGGTCTTTTCTGCCTCGGATGCTGACTCTGGGGGAAAGGGCCTTCGTAGCTGCAGGGCAGAGCCCCTGCTTGGCATGCAGAAGGCACCAGGCTGAATGCCCAACAGCATCCCCAGGTAGAATCAAGGCATGGTAGAGTTGGAAGAAGGAACCCTGAGCATCATTCAGTCCAACCCCCTGGGAATGTTCCTCGTCCGACTCCCGAGAGAGTTGCTGCCATGAGTCACGGGCAATTCTGAGCTGGATGATATAAGGCAACTCCCCAGGTCCCCATTTAAGTCAGCCAGAACCTGAGGACTAGAATCTTGCTTCATTCTAAAAGGACAGATTTTTATTTGTTTATTGCGTCCATATCCCACCTTTTTCTCCAAGAAGCTGTAAGTGGGGCACACTGTACATTATTCTTCTCCTTTTCCACTTGCTCCCCATAGCAACCCTGCGAGGTAGGCTCGGCTGAGAGCCATTGACTGGCTGGAGGTCACCTTCAGTGCGGTTTGTCGGAAAGCAGGGTATCCTGTGAAATGCACACATACAGTAGCATCATGTTAAGGGCAGGAAGGTGGCGGTGTTGGTGGAAATGATGCCAAGTGCATCGATGATGCTATTGCAACAATACTCATCTTCTTAAATGGCATTGTAGACTGTGCTGGTGACACTCCTGAATCAGGGCCCCTCACTGTCCCTCCGCTGCAGACCAGGCTACTTTCTCGGGGAAGATCTCTCCTCTCAGCCAGGACAAGGAATTGACTGGCACAGAGAACTGGCTGCCTGAGGTCTGGAGACCCACATAGGAGAGGAAGCTGTTCTCACAGAATCATAGAAATGACCCCAGGGGTCATCCAGTCCAACCCCCTGCAATGCAGGAATCCCAGCGGAAGCATTCTCGGGGCGAGTCAAGCTCAGGATATCATTGGCTACCTATCTGGGAGGCCCTGGAAGCCTCCTCAAGGACCCCCATGCCAAGCAAGGAGGAGGAGGAGGCCATCAGAGGCCACTAGCCAAAATGGCTGCCTTCTACCTCTAGAGACTATACGCTGGGAATCCCAAGCGAAGAGACTGTTGCTGTTGTGGTGCCTGAGTCCTGCTTGTTTCCCATTGGGGCATCCGGATGGTCACTGTGAGAGCAGGATGCTGGACTATGATGGGATTTATTTGGCTTGATCCAGCAGCAAGCCTCTTCTGATGTTCTTATGGAACCTCCAGTTCCAGAGGCAGTCTACCTCGATCCCTAGGTTCTTTGGGGCATTTGGCCACCGTGAGGACAGGAGGCTGGACCAGGTGACCCTCCACTCCTTTGACCTGACCCAGCTGCTGCAGGGCTCTCCTTTATGTCCTGAAACAGGTGCTGTGAGCCTAGTGACACTCTTCCCCAAGAAAGTTGGCAACGGAGGCAAAAGCACCAGGACGGGCCTTCCTGCTCTCCTGGAAGCGAAAGACTTTCTTGAGGTGGAGAGAGAGAGAGAGAGAGAGAGAGAGAGAGAGAGAGAGAGAGAGAGAGAGAGAGAGAGAGACCCTGTGAGCTTTTTCCTCCCATTTCCAGGGTGGGGCTGTAGCCCACTTGTGGCCGCATCTGTGATCTGACCAGCCGGAGGGAGGCGAGAGGATTACTCAGGCGCTGAGTAAGAAGCCATGCGTGGAGGGGGCTGAGCATCTGTCGCTCAGCCTGCGTGTGGGGGAAAGAGGGTCTAATTTAATTAGCGTGTAATGAAATGTCAGAGAACAGGGATCCAAACGTGGCGGTGGAATCTGAGGCTCTGTGATGCTGGGGAGGAACGTGCGATGGGGCTTGGTTCTTGGGCCCAGAGGAAGAGGAAGGAGGGAGAGGAGCTCGGAGGTTGAGGGTCGGCATGTGCAGGAGCCTGCAGTGGCCTTAGACTGACTCCTGGAGCAGAATCCTAGAGTTGGAAGGGACCCCGAGGGTCATCTAGCCCAACCCCCTTCAATGCAGGAATCCCAACCAAAGCATCCAGGCTCAGCTTAGAAACCTCCAAGGAATGAGAGTCCACCACCTTCTTACAAGGGAGACCTTTCCACAGTTGAATAGCTCTGACCCTCAGAAAGCCCTTCCCGGCGTTCAGTCAAAATCTTCTTTCTAGCCGTTTGGATCCATGGGTTGAGGGTCTAATCCCACCCTCCCACCCTGTTCCCTGTCTCTGGGAAGCAGCTGCCCCCCTGGGCCTGTTTTTATGGCCTTCCTACTGGGGCATCAGGCTGGGCTATTTATTGATGTACTTATTTATGTAATCACCCCACCTCTTCCCCCCCCCCAGGAGCTTAAAGTGGGCAACATATTTCCCCATCCCTATTCCTTTAATCCCCATGACAACCACCCTGCAAGGTAGGTCATGTTGAGAGGCAGTGGCCGGCCAAGATCATACCTAGGGAGCTTCAAGGTGGAGGGGGGAATTTGAACCTTGGCTCTTTGTCGGATCTTCAGAGCACATCCTTTCCCCCAAAGAACCCTGGGAACTGTAGCTTGTTAAAAGGTTCCAGGAATCGTAGTTGCGTGATGGGCAAAATACAGCTCCCAGGATACTTTCCGTGCTTTAAAGGGCTGATGTGCCTTTGCAGGCAGGAGCAGGCAAGGCAGGGCAGGGCAGCCGGGCGCCATGGCAAAAAGCCCCCCAGGGAGAACTGCCTGGCTCTGTGGTGCATGGCAGCGGCAGGCTCTGGGCCAATCCTGGCTCTCCGGAGGTAACCCCAAGGGGCAGGGCTGGCCACCCCCCTCTCCTCTCTCTCTCTGTTTTCCCAAGGGGGTTGAGAAAATAAATAATCTCTGATCAACTTGCGGGCCCTTTTTAAAGGAAAGGTTTCAAGGAGATTCGGATTCATTTTGTTCTTGTTTTAAAAAGGCAGAGAGGAGGCAGGTCAGAGGTTTGCCAAATCCAGAGCGGGGTGGAGAAAGAGAGAAGATGTGACTCCCCTTTTCTGCAAAGGTCAGGCGAAGTTTGGAAGGTGCTGGGAACCGACAGCAAGAGGGAATCTCATGGGCTAGAAAGGCAACCAAATCAGGGTTTCATACCCAATCTCTTCCCCCATCCCTGCTATGACCCACACCTTTGGGGTTTGTGGGGTTGGAAGGAAGGCCCAGCACAGCTGCCTCTCACTGTCACCCCACCTTACCTTTTTGGAACATGCAATATGTATTTTTAATCCTTTCTTGGAAGTCGCCCAGAGGGCTGGGGAAACCCATCCAGATTATTATTATTATTGTTGTTGTTGTTGTTGTTGTTTAGTCGTTTAGTCGTGTCCGACTCTTCGTGACCCCATGGACCATAGCACGCCAGGCACTCCTGTCTTGCACTGCCTCCCGCAGTTTGGTCAAACTCATGTTCGTAGCTTCGAGAACACTCTCCAACCATCTTGTCCTCTGTCATCCCCTTCTCCTTGTGCCCTCAATCTTTCCCAACATCAGGGTCTTTTCCAAGGATTCTTCTCTTCTCATGAGGTGGCCAAAGTATTGGAGCCTCAGCTTCACGATCTGTCCTTCCAGGGAGCACTCAGGGCTGATTTCCTTAAGAATGGATAGGTTTGATCTTCTTGCAGTCCATGGGACTCTCAAGAGTCTCCTCCAGCACCATAATTCAAAAGCATCAATTCTTCGGCGATCAGCCTTCTTTATGGTCCAGCTCTCACTTCCATACATCACTACTGGGAAAACCATAGCTTTAACTATACGGACCTTTGTCGGCAAGGTGATGTCTCTGCTTTTTAAGATGCTGTCTAGGTTTGTCATTGCTTTTCTCCCAAGAAGCAGGCGTCTTTTAATTTCGTGACTGCTGTCACCATCTGCAGTGATCAAGGAGCCCAAGAAAGTAAAATCTCTCACTGCCTCCATTTCTTCCCCTTCTATTTGCCAGGAGGTGATGGGACCAGTGGCCATGATCTTGGTTTTTTTGATGTTGAGCTTCAGACCATATTTTGTGCTCTCCTCTTTCACCCTCATTAAAAGGTTCTTTAATTCCTCCTCGCTTTCTGCCATCATCATTATTATTATTATTCCCCCCCAAAATGGGACCCTCCCACCCCCACACTTGAGGAGATTTCTTTTTGCTGTCCGTTCCTCCAAGGGGATCCCAGAACCTTCCAAGCTCTGCCTGACTTATGCAGAAAAAGGGAGTCACTTTTCTTATTGCATTTCTAGCCTATCTCTTTCTCCAAGCTCAATGTGGCATAAAAAGTTCTTCGCTTCCTCATGGAATCCCCACACCAGCCTTGTGAGGCAGGCGAGGCTGAGCGGCAGTGAGGGGCCCAAGGTCACACGCCAAGTGGGGAATTTGAACCCAGGTCTCTACCAGGTGCCTAGTCCTCATTTAATTCTCACAACCACAAACAGGCCAAACCCTACGCCAAAGGATAAATGGACATAAATCTGACATCAGGAACCATAAGACTGAAAAACCAGTAGGAGAACACTTCAATCTCCCAGGACATTCTATACAAGATCTCAAAGCAGCTGTTTTATTACATAGAAATTTCAGGAACAGACTGGAAAGGGAAGTTGCTGAATTGGAACTCATTACCAAGCTTAAAACCATGGAAGCACCTGGGATGAATAGAGACATGGATTCTTATCTCATTATGCATGATCAAGCTTTCTTTAGCACCTCAGCCCAGGACTAATTGCAGCCATCAGCAGCCATTAACATCCATCTACAGGTTTACCTCTCCCATCAGCCCATCTCCCATTCCCACCCACCCCCACCACCCTCTGTATATATATAGGGTCTGACACTTCTGTTTCTAGTGTATCTGAAGAAGTGTGCATGCACACCAAAGCTCATACCAAAATATAAACTTAGTTGGTCTTTAAGGTGCTACTGAAGGAATTTTTTTATTTTGCTTCGACTCAGACCAACACGGCTACCTACCTGTAAATAATATAACAGGTTAGCCTGAGAGGCACCAACTCTAGCTCTCTAGCATGCCTGAAACCAGCGCCGCTCTTTGCACCCATCATACGACACCTGGCAGCTTTGCTGCTCACCTGTGTGGTTCTTTGTGAGCATCAGAGAGTGGGGAGGCCCTTCCCCTAATCCTGGAGGTCCAGCGTGGGGGGAGCCTGGTCTGTCAAGTAGCAAGGCAGGATGCATCTCCAACCGAGATCCTCAAGGGCACCTGTGAAACCTTCCGTTTTTCAGGACAGACACGGCTCTTTGTGCGGTGAGGAAGGAGGCCTGTTTCAATGACAGAAGCACCATGCCTCTGAATGACAGCTGCTGGAAACCGCAGGAGGGGAGAGTTGCTGTCGCACTCAGGACCTGCTTGCGGGCTTCCCTTCGGGGCATCTGGGTGGCCACAGTGGGAACAGGAGGCTGGACTAGATGAGCCCCCTAGAGCCTGATCCAACAGGCTCTTTTTATATGGAAGTCTTCTGCGATAGCAGAGCCTCCATGCCCAGGGACAGTCTACCTCTGAATAGCGGACGATGAGGAACAACTGGAGAGTTGATGTTGTGCTCGTTTCCTGCTTGCAGGCTTCTCTTTGGGGCATCCAAGAACAGGATGCTGGACCACATGGGCCCCCTTTGGCCTGATCCAGCCCCAGGCTCTTCTGATGTCTTCTGTTCTTAAGTTTGTCCTGGCTCAGAGGACTGATGGAGGGGTGGGATTGGTTTTCTCAGGTGAAATAAATAAGACTTCCATGTCCAGGACAGGAAAAAGAAAGGACTTCTTCATGTAGTGCACGGTGAATCTTTGGAACTCACTTCCACAGGAAGCAGGGATGGGACAGACAAATTCATGGAGACTGCAGGAAGCTACCATACTGGAGGCCGCGCTCTGACTCCACGGAAGAAAGGATGGCAGGGAGAGGGAGCCTACGCCGGTCCAGGGGCTGGTGGGGGCCCACTTTGCCACTGGCCGCTCTCTGGGTGGCCATTTTTCAGAGGGGCCCCCAAGGTCCAGCACCCCCAGAACACTGCGCTGATCTATCCAGCTACCTGTTTACCCCCAGATGAAATGCACACAGTTCGTATATGGCATGGATGAATACAGATTTGCAGGTCTGTGCGTGCAAATTTATCATCTTACGGGACAGGGAAATCTATCATGCATTTCAAATCGTGCATCAAAGTCGTGAAATGGGCTACAAACGCAGTTAAATGGAGCAAGGAGGCCTTTGGTTTCAGGCCAGCCCTGTGGCGTTCTATGGTGATGCATATAGTACTGGCACTGAAAAGTGGAGGCAGTGCTTTGGGGCATGTACAAAGTGCCTTCCACATCAGTGGCACACACACCCTTGACAGGGGCGGGCAGAAGTGTCGCGGGGTCGCCTCCCTTAGCCCTCTCACCCCGACTCTTTGCAAATGGCATTTTTGTGGCAAAACACCCTCAGTTTCCTGACAAAGGTTCCGGAGCTTAGGACGGCCTATTTCGAAATTTCGCCCTCTGATTTTGAAGCTCCGCTCACTCGCGAAGCCTGTAGTTTCTGTGCACTCTGCACGCGCTCAAGGGCACCCTCGTCGCCTTTTCTCGCTGCATTCTGATCTACGATGCCACAAATGCTAAGAGTAATAACGAGGAGCCACGTGAAACAGGTGCTGGGGCCGGCTGAGCCCCGGCACACACGCCAAAGGCCTCCCTGGAGCCCCACAAACTGGGGGTCGGGCGCGGCCGCCGCCTTTCTTCGCTCCCCATCGATGCGCTCGGGGGCGGCTCGCTCCTGCCTGGCTCGCGCGACCGGCGCTCCACTGGCGCTGCCTTTCTGGGCTCCACGTGGGTTTTGCAGCCATGGCGGATGCAGCAGCGGGAGGAGCGAGGGAGGCGAAAGGTCCCACTCCGGATCCGGCCGCGCCAGGTGAATTCGGAGTCGCCCCGGAGCGGGCGCAGCGGGCACGCGCAGGAGGCGTGGAGGGGGGGGGGCTCTGCCGTTATTTCTCGTTCTTATTTCCTTTTGTTCTTATGTTCTATCTGCCCCACCTCTTCACAAAAATCTGGAGGTGGCAATATGGGGGGGGGCTTTCCCCCCTGGGTGGTCCTTGCAGGAGGGAGTCGGGAGGAGAAAAGCCACCCGTAGAGCCCCCTTGGCCCGTGGTAGTCTACCCCTGAATATCAGCTGTTGAGCGGAAGGAAGAGCGACGGTGCAGGGGGCGTGGGCATCCCCGAGTGAGACCTTTGTGATCGGCCGCTGTGGGGAGGAGGTAGGTGCTCCTCTGATCCGATCCAGCGGGGTGCTGAGGTCCGTCTCAGCCTCGCTGCAGATTTCATCAAATTTAAATTGTAAAGTTGGAAGGGACACTCAAGGGCCGTCTAGTCCAGGCATCCCCAAACTGCGCCCTCCAGATGTTTTTTTAAAAATATATAACAATTTATTAAATTTTCCAATTAGAACACATTTAAAGACATTAAACAAAAACAAACAAACATTCAAAATAACACAATACCATACATTGCTCTTTTTACCCTTCTCACAATCTTCTATTAACCATGCTCCGCCGAGCTTGACTTCCCTCCCTCCCCTCAATAGGTTTTCTAATCAGATCTTATCCCGCAGTTCCTTTATATCTTCCCTTTAAAGTCAATTCGCCGGATTTATTTCAGTCCTGCAAGTGTTTTTAAACTTCTACAGTTCTTTTCCATATAGTCCACAAATTTACTCCAATCTCTTAGGAACCTTGTTTCCCCCTGGTTCCGGATCCTGCTAGTCAGTCTCGCTAATTCTGCATAGTCCATCATTTTTGTCTGCCACTCTCCAATCGTCGGTAAGTCCTGGGTCTTCCATTTTTGGGCTAATAATGTCCTAGCCGCGGTTGTTGCATACAAAAATAATACATTGTCCTCTTTACTAATCTCTTGACCTATCATTCCTAACAAGAATGCTTCAGGTTTTTTGGGAAAGGTATATTTAAAAATCTTCTTCAGTTCATTATATATCATTTCCCAAAATGATAAAAGTCTCCTTCCTTCTCCTTACATTTCCAGCACATTCTATTACTCATTCTATACATTTTAGATAGTTTTACTGGAGTTAAATACCATCTATATATCATCTTCCAAACATTCTCTTTCAAGGCGGTACATGCAGTAAATTTTAATGTTTAGTTCCATAATTTCAACCACGCATCATATTCAATATTATGCCCAAAATCTTTTGCCCATTTTATCATCACCTCTTTTGTCAATTCATCTTTTGTATACCATTCTAGCAACAAATCATACATTTTAGACAGTAGTTTTGTTCTGCCTTCTAGCAACTCTGTTTGAAATTTGGACCTTTTATCCTCAAACCCTATCTTTTTGTCTTTTGAAAATATGTCATTTATTTGGTGGTATTGCAACCAGCTAGTCAGGGAATCTTTAATTTCTTCATAAGGTTTCAATTTCCATCCTTGTTCAGATTTCCTTAAAATTTCTTCATATGTCGGTCTCTCCCCTTCCATATTAACCTTTTTTACTGTAAATACCTCCACTGGTGAAATCCACCATGGGGTCTTAGTCTCTAACAGCAATTTATTTCTTTCCCATACTTCAAACAAGGATCTTCTTATCACATGGTTCATAAACCCTTTATGTGTTTTTTTCTTATCATACCATAGATATGAATGCCAACCAGCTCTGTTGTCGTATCCTTCCAAATCTAGTAAGTCCGTATTTCCCAGTGTTATCCAATCTGGTCCTCCAGATGTTTTGGCCTACAATTCCCATGATCCCTAGCTAACGGGACCAGTGGTTGGGGAAGATGGGAATTGTAGTCCAAAACATCTGGAGGGCCGAATTTTGGGATGCCTGGTCTAGTCCAACCCCATGCAATGCAGGAATCACAGCCAAAGCGAAAGAATCCCTGACAGGCTGCCATCCAAACCCAGCAGCTGAATTTGGGGTGTGTGACCTCACAAAATGTGTCCTCTGCAATGGAGAAAATAGTTAATATTAGAACACCTTCCCTGTGGTATTTAATAAAGACTTTGGAGGGCTGGACTCTCACCGCTGAGAGGAACCAGCTTGGCTGTGGTGCTTCCTGAGGGACCTCTCAGGCTGGCCTTCCTTGCAGGGTTGCTGTGAGGACAATATGGGGAGACAAGAAAGAGAGAGATTACGCTTGTGCATGCTCCTTCCTGCTTCTCAAATTAAAAGCGCTGCTGGTCCCCAATGGCCCTGGTCCCAAATTAAGAACCAAAAAGCCATTGCCTTGCAGGGTGAGGCCCTCAAAAGCTCCTTGCAGCATCCTGCTCCCAGATGCAATGCTTTTGAATCCCAGTTGCTGGAGACCACAGGAGGGAGAAGGGCTCTTGTGCTCAAGACCTGCTTGCAGGTTTCCCATTGGCCGCTGGGAGAACAGGAGGCTGGACTAGGTGGGCCTGATCCTTGGGCCTGATCCACCAGGGCTCTCCTTACATCCGTTTGTTGGAGACTGAGCCTGGAACTTTCTGCATGCAAACACACACTTCCCTAGTGAGCTACGGCTAGTCCCCGAAAAATAAAGCAAGGTTCTAGTCCTCATTGTTCTGATTGAAAAAAGGAAGGTCAGAAGCTGCCTTCTCCCGAGTCAGGCCACTGGCCCCACAAGTTCAGCATCATATGTTGATTGGCAGTGACTCTCCAAGAGCCTTGAGATTCTATTGGGGATTGAACTTTCTGCATGCCAAGCAGCTGCTCTTGGAGAGAACCACGCCCTTCCGCCTCGGACCCTGCAATGTGTGCTCCTCTTCCGGTTCACTTGCCTCTCCCTGGTGAGTAGGCAAGACCTCCGGTGATTCATTTTCGCTCTGCTCCTTCCGACAGTAGCCACCGCCTATTAGGGTGTGTTTTGGGGGGAGCAGGGGGGGCGCCTTCACGCAGGAGCATAAAACGCCCCCCTCAAACTACTTTCTGTCACCTCTCCACCCCTCCCATCCCAAATAACTCTTTTCCAAGTTGTGTTCTCCGGGAACTCTTGTCGCTTAGCTGATTCACAGGATGGCGTTTGTGTTAAAAAGAGGGGGCGTCTTTTGGGGGGAAGAATAGCAGATCGCCCTTTCTGACGTTGGCATTCAGCTGAAGCAATCGATGCCCACCAGCCCTTTCGGGGCAGCTCCATCTACCCCACCCTGCCACCGTGGGAGGGTGCCAAGCGCCCTGCTAAAAGGTGACTCAGATTTCACCCTACTTCCCCAACTGGCCCTCTTGCCTCATCTGCCCAAAATACTAGCAGTGTGTGTGTGTGTGTGTGTGTGTGTGTGTGTGTGTTCAGGAAGAAGATCTTTCCTCTGCTCCCTGTCCTAGGGGAGAGGTGCTTTCCCTTAATCTTTCACTTTCCCCTAAACTTGCCAGAGTTTCTCCCTCCTGGATCTTATTGACTAAATTTGCCCCTTCCCTTGGAAGGTGGAAGGTAGCGGACTCTCCTTCCTTGGAGGCTTTTCAGCAGAGGTTGGATGGCCGTCTGTCAAGGATTCTTTCGCTGTGATTCCTGCATTGCAGGAGGTGGGACTAGATGACTCTTAGGGGTCTCCACTCCAACTTTACAATTCTGGCTCTCTGGTGTGGTGGATTAAGAGAACCTACAGATTCAGGGCAGTGCTAGAAATTAGCTCACTGCCAAGCGTATTTGAGGCTGGCGCAGGTCCAGTTCTGACCACGTGGAGATTTCTGGATGCCCAGTTGGCGACTGGGGAAGGCAAAATTGCCACTCAGAGAACGATCCGGAAGATTTTCCTTGAAGCTTGGATTCGTTTTGTTTGAATCATAGAGTTGGAAGAAACTACAAGGGCCATCCAGTCCAACCCCCTGCCAAGCAGGAAACACCATCAAAGCATTCTAGACATATGCCTGTCAAGCCTCTGCTTAAAGACCTCCAAAGAAGGAGACTCCACCACACTCCTTGGTAGCAAATTCCACTGCCGAACAGCTCTTACTGTCAGGAAGTTCTTCCTAATGTTGAGGTGGAATCTTCTTTCTTGTAGCTTGAATCCATTGCTCCGTGTCCGCTTCTCTGGAGCAGCAGAAAACAACCTTACTTCCTCCTCTATTTGACATCCTTTTATATATTTGAACATGGCTATCATATCACCCCTTAACCTTCTCTTCTCCAGGCTAAACATACCCAGCTCCCTAAGCTGTTCCTCATAAGGTATCGTTTCCAGGCCTTTGACCATTTTGGTTGCCCTCCTCTGGACACCTTCCAGCTTGTCAGTATCCTTCTTGAACTGTGGTGCCCAGAACTGGACACAGTATTCCAGGTGAGGTCTGACCAGAGCAGAATACAGTGGTACTATTACTTCCCTTGATCTAGATGCTATACTCCTATTGATGCAGCCCAGAATTGCATTGGCTTTTTTAGCTGTTGCATCACACTGTTGACACATGTCAAGTTTGTGGTCTACCAAGACTCCTAGATCAGGCATCCCTGAACTTCGGCCCTCCAGATGTTTTGGACTACAATTCCCATCATCCCTGACCACTGGTCCTGTTAGCGAGGGATCATGGGAGTTGTAGGCCAAAACATCTGGAGGGCCACAGTTTGGGGATGCCTATCCTAGATCCTTTTCACATGTACTGCTCTCAAGCCAGGTGTCTCCCATCCTGTATTTGTGCCTTTCAATTTTTTTTGCCCAAGTGTAGTACTTTACATTTCTCCTTGTTAAAATTCATCTCGTTTGAATGTTCGATGTTTTAATGTGCTGTAAACCACTCTGAGATTTGTTCTTTAAACTCTAAAGCCTTATAGAAATGAAAGTAGTAATGATGATAATGAAACTCCATCACAAAAAAGGGGAAAAAATGACACCTAGAAATTCAATTGTGGCAACTGCAGCCTAGGTTTAAGGTGTCATTTGGCGACTAGATTATATATTTGGATTTCTAGCGCTGCTTCAGGGCCAGTCGGCCTCTGAATAGCAGCTTAGAGGCAACAACTGCATAGAGGACTTATTACAGTCAAGCAGAATACAATTTTTCTTAGATGAACAAAATAAAAATCCATGAAGAATGGCTGGGGGTGAGGAGATGGCTGCCTTTCTGCCCTGCCTGATGTCCCCTTGACCTGATGGAGAAAGAGCTGCTCTGGCCCTCTGGTCACCCCCCTGGGCTCTTTCTCTCAGCCCTGGGACGTGTGAAGCAGGCAGGGGACCTCTAACCATGTGCAGAGTGCCCTTCAGCTCTCTATATTGGACAAACAGGCCAAACCCTACGCCAAAGGATAAATGGACATAAATCTGACATCAAGAACCATAAGACAGAGAAACCAGTAGGAGAACACTTCAATCTCCCAGGACATTCTATACAAGATCTCAAAGCAGCTGTTTTATTACAGAGAAATTTCAGGAACAGACTGGAAAGAGAAGTTGCTGAATTGGAACTCATTACCAAGCTTAAAACCATGGAGCCACCTGGGATGAATAAAGACATCGGATTCTTATCTCATTATGCATGATCAAGCTTTCTTTAGTGCCTCAGCCCTTGCTTTCCCCCCACAGGACTAATTGCAGTCATCAGCAGTCGTTAACAGCCATCTACAGGTTTACCACTCCCATCAGCCCATCACCCATTCCCACCCACCCCCCACCACCCTCTGTATATATATAAGGGTCTGACACTTCTGTTTCTAGTGTATCTGAAGAAGTGTGCATGCACACGAAAGCTCATACCAAAATAAAAACTTAGTTGGTCTTTAAGGTGCTACTGAAGGAATTTTTTTATCATGTGCAGAGTGCCTTTCCCTCGCTTCCACCCAGCCTGAGGGGAGGAAGCAGGGAGGCCATGGTGGTTCCTCAATCCCGACCTGGCTGCTCATTCTCCCCTCCTCATCCTGCAGCTCGCCGGGGCCCCCGCCGGGTGGCTCACCAAATCCCCCAGGAGATCCTCTCGGACCCTGAGCTCCAGGCAGCCGTGGCGTCCCTCCCCAGCAACTACAACTTTGAGGTCCACAAGACGGTGTGGCGGATCCGACAGGCTCAGGCAAAGCGGGGTGAGTGTCTTGGCCGGGTGGGGAGATGGCAAAACTATGGAGTTGGAAGGGGACCCCCAAGGGTCATCTAGAACAACCCCCTGTGCAGTCGTCTCCTGCTCTCCTTCCTTGGCTGAGCTCAAGGCTCCAGTTTGATTTGGGCCGCTGGAGAGGTTTGGGCCCAAGAGACCATCACCCTCTGAGCCCACGGCGGCTGGTGAAGCAGGAGGCAGGGAGCCTTGGGGGGGGTGGGCAGAGCCAGAGTCAACGATGGGCAGAGCCAACTCGGGCAGTTAAAGCACTACGATGCTCCCCCCCAAAGGCTTCTGGGAGCTGTAGTTTATATTTATATGTAGTTATATGTAGTTATTTATATATTTATTAAGGATTTTCAAACAACAAAACATACCCCAAAAAAATACACACCCACAACAAGCAAAACAAAAATAAAATACAAAATACAAAAAATACAAAAATGCAAAAAATATAAAAAACAAGAAAAAACAAAAATTCTAACTTATAGGACTTATTTCCAATCTAATGGCTTCCTTTTTCCCTCTCCTTCTGCGATTCTTAACCTCACCTCTGTAGTAAAGTCTAAATCTTATATATATTCTACCTATAACTTTAATATTTCCTTATTTTTCTATCTTGTACATCTTATCCTTTTATATTCTACCTATATCTTACTTCTTAATAAATTTATCCACTTCTAACTATACTTTTCTCTTACCATTGTATTATCTACAACCTCTAATTTATCTCCCTCACTTCCTTTTATTCCTTATCTACTATACCCTTATTCTTTAAATAAGTTTTAAATTTCTTCCAATCTTCTTCCGCTGCTTCTTCGCTCCGATCCCGGAGTCTCCCGGTCAGTTCAGACAGTTCCATTATATTCCTGGGAGCTGTAGTTTTGTTCAGGGTGCTGAGAGATGATGGATGGAAGAGCCCTCTGTCCTCTCGGAGCTACAATTCCTAGAATCATAGAATCATAGAGTTGGAAGAGACCACAAGGGCCATCCAGTCCAACCCCCTGCCGAGCAGGAAACACCATCAAAGCATTCTTGACATATGCCTGTCAAGCCTCTGCTTAAAGACCTCCAAAGAAGGAGACTCCACCACACTCCTTGGCAGCAAATTCCACTGCCGAACAGCTCTTACTGTCAGGAAGTTCTTCCTAATGTTTAGGTGGAATTTTCTTTCTTGTAGTTTCTCCTAAATCCCCCTTCGCAGGGAACTCGGGAATTGCAGCTCTCTGGGCCACACTGGGGGCGTCTCCTAAGAACTCTCGGCACCCTTGACAAACTGCATCTCCCAGGATTCTTTGGACCCCGTCCCCCAGGCCACATCGACGCCAAAGCATTCTGATGTTGCTTGTAAGACAGCCGCGGCTTCCCCCAGAGAGTCATGGGAGCTGTAGTTTGCTCAGGGGGCCGAGGTGTTAAGAGACCCCCCTTCCTTGCACGCAACTACAGTTCCCAGGGTTCCCTGTTGAACCACTCTGGGGGTAGTAGCTCTGGGAGACTGAGAGGAGAGCTGAGAGCCTTGAAGGGGGAAGGCCGGACTGGATGGGACCCCTCTGGCCTGATCCTGCAGCCAGGCTCTTGATGCTCTTACCTTCCCACAGCCGTGCAGCCGCCTCTCTGGGGCTGTACATCCTTGTGGGGAAGCCCTGTTTCTGGAGAGGGGGGGGGCAGGGTGGCAGACCTTGGCTTGTGTGTGTGGCGGCTGCCGGGGGGGGGGGCTTGGGGGAGCTGGCACAGCGGCTGCTGACTGGTACCATCCGTGCCAAGACGAGCCGGCTGCGTGCAGCCATTGCCCAAGCAAGAGTCACGTCGGCCCGATGCTCAGCCTCCGCGTCAGGGCGATAATGGGATCGGACAAGGCAGCGTCGGCTGCCAACGGGCCTGGGAGCTCTGCCAGGCGGGGCTGCGGAGCCAGGCCTCTGCTTGCGTGGCGGTGGGGGGGGGGAGAGGGAGTGGGGAGGGGCCTCTGGGGGCAGCTAGCCAGGCCTCTCCGCCAAGCGGGCCCCATGTTGGGAGAGATGGGGAGCGGGGATGGAAGGCTCAGGGCAGACGAAAGGAAGGGCTTCTTCCGGCAGCGTGTGGTTAATCTGTGGAACTCGCCTCCACAGGAGGTGGCAACAGCCAGCAACTCGAAAGAGGACTGGGCAGATTCATGGAGGAGGAGAGGCCACAATCCGCAATGGATTGATACCAGTTGGGCCCCTCTTGGGCCTGATGCAGCTGCATCTTCTCTGCCTGCGAATGAATAGAAAATTCAGAGAATATTAATTCTCCTGCATTTCTATCCCAACTTTTTCTCCCAAGGAGCTCAAGGTGACCTACATACTTCTGCCCATTCCATCCTCACAGCAACCCTGTGCGGTAGGCTAGGTTGAGAGGCAGTGAGCTTCATGGCCAAGAGGGTATTTGAACCCTGGTCTTTTCTAGGTTCTAGCCCAGCGCTCTAACCGCTCGGCCACGCCGCCTTGGGTTGAAAGGTCTTGTCCAGCTGGAGTAGCCCCTTGACTCCTGGTCCTCTTCCCACCTTAGTGGCAGCCAGGCCAGTTTCAGCCACCGGCATTGCAGATGCAGCCATCCCATAATGCTTCGTGCAAGGACCCTGCAAAGGGAGCGTTCCTGGGTTGGGCTCAAGGCATGCTCAGAGGTTGTTCCACCTCACCCTGGTGTGCCGTGATGGGTCTGGGGGAGAAGGGGCACTGCCTCCTCTCTAGTTGCTCAGAAGCCCCCTTCCAGTCTTCTGTGCAGGGGTGTGAGGTGAGAATTTGGCCGGAAATGTGGAGGTCCAAGGCCCCCAGCTTTGAGAATATTTTTATCCTGCTGTTCGGCTGGAAAAAGGCCCACGGAACTGCTTCGAAATCGCACGTGCAGAAGATAGTCGCTGCCCCGTCAGGGTTGCAATATGAGAAGACGCAGCACAAAAGGAAAATGGATGAGGAGGGAGGAGGAAATGATCTTCCTGGGGATGTGAATTAGGCCCTCTGTGACATGTGTCCCTTCCTTCTTTCTCTCAGTGGCGCTGCAGATGCCCGAAGGTCTCCTCATGTTCGCCTGCACCCTGGCAGACATCATTGAGAGGTGAGTAGGGGAGAAAGAGGTCAAACATGGACTGGCCCCTGGCGGGGATTGAGAGCAGGGCGGAGGGTGAATGGGTGGGCTGGCCCCTGAGAGGGTGCGCTTGGCGTGAGTGGGAGGGGGCAGGAATATTGCATCCCGGTATAAATGGTTTGCTCGGAGTAATCCGTGGGCACAGGAGGGAGAGAGATTCTTGCAAGTGGCAAGCTCAGTGGGGAGAGAACAGCTGCTTTGCATGCAGAAGGTCCCAGGCTCAGCCCCTGGGCTGCATCTCCAGGGAGGTCTGAAACAGCAGAGAGCCGTGGCTGCCAGTCAGTGCAGACAGCACTGAGCCACAATCTAGCTGAGTAGAAAGCATCTTCCGCTGCTGCTGCTTAGACCAGCCCTTTCTGCGAGGGACTAGAAATGTCCTTTTTAGGGAAAGGCCCTGGAAAGCTGCTGCTGCTGCCAGCCAGTGCAGGCCGTACTGAGCTAGATGAGCCAGTGGCCCGACTGCAAGTGCCAGGTCCCTTTCTACAGGTGGCCACCTCTGCACCTGGCCTGGCTGGTTTGAGGGTCACACCTGGCAGGATCTGGCCCCTGTTTGCAGAGCCTCAGGGCATCAGAGATTCCTTTGCAGGCCGGCCAATAAATATCTATATATTCGTTTGAAAATTCAGCCCTCCTTCATCTCCCTGGCACCTTTGCTGGGTGGCCTCACGAGCTGGAGGGGGGTTGTCTGGAGGGGCCCCCATGGCCAGACCAGGGAGCAGGACTGTGGCCAGGCTGCCCCCCCCTTGCAGGTGCCACAAGGGGTGGCCTGGCGTGATGGGCCAAAGGAAGCCGGATCGACCACTGTAGGATAGCTTCTTTCAGATAACTTTCTGTCTTACCCCCAAAACAAACCTGGCCTGAATAAATTGTCCATTTCAAAAGGAACGTAGAGAAAAATGCCTTCTGCTGAGTCAGGCCATTTGCCCATCTAGCACAGTATTGTCCGCACAGGCCGGCAGCAGCGGCTCTCCAGGATTGAACCTGGGGGCTTGGCATGCAAAGCAGGGGCTCTGCCACTGACCCATCCAACCAGTGCTCTGGTCCTCCTTATTCTAAATGTGGGGCTGGCTTGAACAGGAATGGAGGAGGCTGGGGTGGTCATTGCCCCATCTTGCTCAGTGCTGTCTGCACTGGCTGGCAGCAGCTCTTTGGGGTTTGGGGGGCGGGAGAGTCATTGTTACCTCCATGTCCTGCTCAGGGGGGTCCCTTAGGGGCCCTGGTGAGGACAGGAGGCTGGACTAGATGGAATCATAGAATCATAGAGTTGGAAGAGACCACAAGGGCCATCCAGTCCAACCCCCTGCCAAGCAGGAAACACCATCAAAGCATTCTTGACATATGCCTGTCAAGCCTCTGCTTAAAGACCTCCAAAGAAGGAGACTCCACCACACTCCTTGGCAGCAAATTCCCCTGCCGAGCAGCTCTTACTGTCAGGAAGTTCTTCCTAATGTTTAGGTGGAATCTTCTTTCTTGGAGTTTGAATCCATTGCTCAGTGTCTGCTTCCCCCTTTGGCCCAATGCAGCGGCTGGTCTTGTTTTAAGGAGGGGGGGGTGCCAGGTCCCTTTTCCTTTCCTCCTCCTGCCGCAGCTGCAGCCAGTCCCCAGCTGGTGTGCTGCTGGCCCTTTAAGGGAGCTGGCCTCCCTCCCAGCATGGGGCCGCTTTCATGTCTCCGACTTCAAAGGCAGCTGATTATGGCGATCCTTTTATCTGAATGAAACCTGAAGCATGACTTTCCCTGCCAGCAGCTGCCTCTGATCCTTAGTGCTGCAGGCAGAGGAGGAGGAGGAGGAAGGAAAAGAAGAAGAAGAAGAAGAAGGGGGCTGGGGGGGCACATTGCAGGGCCAAATTGCCCCACTCAGGGGGCTGCTCTCTTGTCAATGCCGCTGCTCCTGCGCTTTGCTCAGGGCTGCTTCCCTTCTCCTAGAAGAGAGAGGCCTTATCTGCAGCAACGTGCCTTGGTGGAACCTCCAGCTTTAAAGGCACTCTACCACCCAGGGACCAGGAAGGGGAGATGGTTGCATCCACCCCCAGGATCCCCTTCTTGTGGCCATCAAGCCTCTTGCTCGCAGCCAGCCTTTGTCGACCTGGCGCCCTTTGGTCATTCTGGACTGCATAGAATCCTAGAGTTGGAAGAGACCCCAAGGGCCATCCAGTCCAACCCCCTGCCAAGCAGGAAACACCATCAAGGCATTCTTGACATATGGCTGTCAAGCCTCTGCTTAAAGACCTCCAAAGAAGGAGACTCCACCACACTCCTTGGCAGCAAATTCCACTGTTGAACAGCTCTTACTGTCAGGAAGATGGGGGCTGATGGGAGTTGCAGTTTGGAACATCTGGATGGGACAACCTGGTTGCTCTGCCCAGGCGTGGCTTCTGCTGGTCTGGATGCAGAAACCTCAGGGCGCCTGCCAGGTTTTGCCCGCATGATTCCCTTGACCCAACCTTTCTGTTTCCCAGAGATTGCAAAAGGGGGTGGCATAGGTCCTTTTAAATGCCCCTCATTGCCGCTCTTAAATGAGGAAAAAGTCCAAGCAGCAAGCCACAAACCTCTGTTCTCTTCCCCTCCTCCCTCTTGAGACCATCAAAAGAGCCTGGCAGCTGGATCTAATCCAGCCTCCTGTTTCCCCTCCCCGTGGCCAACCAGATGCCTCAATGGGAAGCCCACAAGCAGGGGCACCAGAGCCCCCTCCCCTCCTGCGGTTTCCATCCACTGGTACCCAAAAGCATCCCTGGCCTTTTGGCGGCAGAGCAGAACCACCATCCCGGCTAGTAGCCATTCTTAGCCCCCTCCTGCAACCTGCTTTCCAGGTCAACCCTGCAAGGGGGCATCCTGGGGGCTGCATTTTCTCTCTACTGTATCTCTCACCCCCCCCCTCCCCAAATCCCCTCCTGGGCTTCTCATGCCTTTCATATGAAACCTCTCTTCCAGAGATTACTCTGAGTGAAATATTCAGGAGGCCATAAGGGGGAGGGGGAGGACGTGTGGGTGTGTGGAAGGAGGGGGGGGTCATGGTGGGGCGGGTGCCGCCCACTCAGATCTTCTCAGCTCGACTGAGCTGCCCACCTTGCAGGGTGGGTGGGGGCGGAGGTTGGGGTGTGTGTGATTCCTCCCAGCCTGTCATCCTGTGACTCAACCAACGCAGGATTCGAACGTGGTGCTTCGTTGGGACGGGTACTCTCTCTCTCTTTCCCGGATATGTCGCCCTTGGAACTGGCTGCTGGGGAGGGCGGGGTCCCTCTGTGGCGAGAGTTAAGCAGAATGCGGCAGGCCAACTCGCCAGGAACGGTGCGGCATGCCCAAATCTCCGGTCTTGGCAGAGATGTTGGGCATGAAAGGAGCCTCTCTGGCAGAAACTTTAAAGCCCTCTCTCTCCACTCGCAGAACAAACCAGGACGGGGAGATAAGGAGGCTCAAAGGAGGCAGAGATGCGCCTCTCGCATGCCAAGGTGCCCACGGAGTTGGCATTGGGGGGGCTGGGAGCCGTTCTCACCTCTCCCTCCCTCCATAAAGGCATAAGCCTGCTGGATCAGGCCAGCGGCCTATTGAGTCCAGTCGTCCTGATCTCACAGGGGCCAAATACCCCTCGGAGAACAGGAATCGAGATAGACTGCCCCTGAACTGGGAGGTTTCATAATCAGAAGGGCCCCGTCTCCTGTCTTCACAGCGAGCAACTCTCTGGCAGGAACTGGGCTCTGCGGAGGCTTCCTGAGCAGCGGCTCCTGCGCTGGACTGGATGACCCTCGGGGGTCCCTTTAAACCGCAGAATTCTGCGATTCCAAGAAGCAGCAAGGGAGTCTCCCTCTAGAATCATAGAATCCTAGAGTTGGAAGAGACCACAAGGGCCATCCAGTCTAACCCCCTGCCAAGCAGGAAACACCATCAAAGCATTCTTGACATACGCCTGTCAAGCCTCTGCTTAAAGACCTCCAAAGAAGGAGACTCCACCACACTCCTTGGCAGCAAATTCCACTGTCGAACAGCTCTTACTGTCAGGAAGTTCTTCCTAATGTTTAGGTGGAATCTTCTTTCATGTAGTTTGAATCCATTGCTCCGTGTCCGCTTCTCCGGAGCAGCAGAAAACAACCTTTCTCCCTCCTCTATATGACATCCTTTTATATATTTGAACATGGCTATCATATCACCCCTTAACCGTCTCTTCTCCAGGCTAAACATACCCAGCTCCCTAAGCCGTTCCTCATAAGGCATCGTTTCCAGGCCTTTGACCATTTTGGTTGCCCTCTTCTGGACACGTTCCAGCTTGTCCGTATCCTTCTTGAACTGTGGTGCCCAGAACTGGACACAGTATTGCAGGTGAGGTCTGACCAGAGCAGAATACAGTGGTACTATTACTTCCCTTGATCTAGATGCTATACACTCCTATTGATGCAGCCCAGAATTGCATTGGCTTTTTGAGCTGCTGCATCACTCTAGGCGGTCGCAGGAAGGGCAACTGCTGGCCGAAGGTGTGGGATCGGAGGCGGGTTTGGCCACACCTCCGGGGCTGAGGGCGCAGCAGCCGTTCTTCTCTCTTGCTTCCTTCCTTTGCTCCCCCTCCTCACGAGGAAATGAAGGGCCAGGGGCGCATGCAAATGCCGTCCTGCTGGATTTGCATAGATCTCAGGCGGGGCTGCAGAGTTCGGCTTCCCAGGCGGCCCAGCCAGGGCCCTGCTGCTGCTGCCGCGGCGGCTTGAAGGCGGCTGCTATTTTCGGCTTTACAAATTTGCAGTCTTCTCGCAGGTGGAGTCTGGCACCTGCATGGCCCAGCCGCCAAATCTCTCTCCTGCTTTGTCTGTCAGCCCCCCCCCCACCAACACACAACACCCCACAGTCTCTGCCTGAGCTGCAGCAGAACTTAAAGACCTCACCCTGCCCCCCCCCGCAGCAGATTACACACCTCTCCCTGCAATTGATTATTATCATCAATTGCATTTAGATCCCACTGTTTTTCCCAACGTGGCAGGCAGGGTTCTTCCCTGCAAACCTGATCCCCACAACAACCCTGCAAGGTAGATCAGGCTGCGCGAGGCCAGGTGAGCTTCACAAAGGCTGAGTGGGGGGGGATTTGAACTCTCCCAGGTGCTAGTCCTCATTGCATCCCCACCACAGCCCCAAACGCAGCACTTCTGCCCCCCTCTCCGCAGCCCCTTCCCCCCCCCTTTGCTGCTGCTACTGCTGCCTGCCTTTCGCCCTGGGAAGGAAGGCAGAAAGGAAGGAAGGAGGGAGGCTGTTAGCAGAATACTGTAGTGCCCTGCGGCCTTCTCCAATCAGAGTTAATGATCTGTTTATCGTGTGACATTTTGACGGGAGAAGAACCGGTGGAGTTGAACCGCGAGGCGTCCTCTCCGCAGGGGCGGGGGGAGCACTGGCAGCTGCAGCCGCCGCCAACGGGGGAGTCCCTGGCCTGCCGGGTGCTGCCTGCCTTGGCGGGTGCAGAGGGGCAGCGGCCTGGTTATCAGAATAATCTTGCAAGGGGCAGGAGGATCAGGGCCTCGGCGCCCTCGCGTGCAGCGTTGATGCATCCAGCTGGCTTCCTTCCTCTGCAGCGCCCAGATAATCGGAGATTTTGTGCTGGGTGAAGGTGGCGAGGGGCATCAGAAGAGCAGCTGGCCGCAGCTGGATTGGGCCAAAGTGGGGCCCACCAGACCCCACCCTGGTCAGCCAGATGCCCCAGTGGGAAGCCATCAGCAGGACCTGGAAGCCCTCTCCTCCTTCCTCCTGCTCCATGGATTTTTTTTCGAGCCAACTAGGTGGGTGGACATCGCTGCCTCCGGTGGGAGGGAGTTCCACAGGTTATCCGTGCGCTGCATGAAGAAGTCCCTCTGTGGCCGACCAGGTGTCCCCAAAGCGAACCCACTGCAAGCAGGACCTGAGACCAGCAGCGTTCTCCTGCTCTTGCTCTCCCACATGCTAAGGTAGACTGGCTCTGCCCATGGAGGTTCCGTTTAGGAAACCTAAGCGACTGGAAGCTCTCTCGGTCCCCCTAGGCCACCAGTGTTCCCACAAGCAATGTGGGATTGCCTCCGATGATCATTTTAGCCCCTTAAAACTCTCCCTGCGACTTCGCGCCCCATCTCTGCCGCTGCCTTGTTGCCGCGTTTCCTTGGCCTCAGTCTTCCCCGTCTGTGGAATGGGAAGACCAGTCGTCACGCGGGAGAGTGCCGAGGTGGGAAACATCCTGCCCCACAGCGTCAGCCCCTCCAAGTGGCCGGCTCCTGCTGCCGATTCTCCTGCTCCGTCCAGGGGAGAGAGATCTCCTGTGCAGGATGCAGTCCCTGTTCTAGCCAGAGCAAGGCTGCGCCTTCTCGTCCTGGGCTTTTTCTCTGCGTGGGGCTGCCCCCTTTCTGGTGCTGTGGGGCCGGCTGTGGGTGTGGGTCTTCTGCCTGCCTTTCCTGCTTCTCCCTCCCTCCTGCATCTTCTGCCTCCGAGAAGCGCAGCCTCATTTTTTGATGAGCTCCTAATCCCCTGAATTGCAAACAGCTTTCCCCAATTGAGGAGGCGGATTAGCACACTCCGGTTTAATCATGTTGACATCTCCGAACTGGCCTGGCTGCTGGGGCAGCGGAGGGAGGGGGGCAGCCTGCCGGGGGTCTCCCAGCTGGTGGAGGGAGAGGGTGGGGTTGCCTCCCCTCGTGGGCATCTGGCAAAGCTGACCGATGGAAGATTCATGATAGATCAAAAGGCTTCTTCACGCAGCACAGAGTTAACCTGTGGAACTCACTCCCACAGGAGACACAATGATGGCTACCAACCTGGATGGCTGTGGAAGGGGGTTGGGTAAACTCATGAAGGAGGAAACGCCTATCGATGGGCGACTAGCCAGGATGGCGACGCTCTGCCTGTGTGGGCGGAGACCATTTATGCCGAAACCGCAGGCGGAGAAGGACCTCTTGTGCTTACACCCTGCTTGCGGATTTCGCATTCGGGGCATTTGCTTGGCCCCTGTCAGAATACTGGGCCGGATGGGTCATAGACTCTTCTGTGGTTGTCCAGATGTGCCTGTTCCCATTTCCCATCTGGGAGAACTGAGGCCAGAAGATGGCGACTGGCTTGAGCATGTGGGGATTCATTTGGGTCTTCCCCGGTCCAGCAGCACCTGGGTGGGCCCCAAAGCTGGGAAGCGGGGCAGAGCGGCTCCCTCTTTCCTCAGCCCACCTCTTCTCCTCTCCTCTCCTCTCCTCTCCTCTCCTCTCTCACAGGTTCACAGAGGCCGAGGCCGTGGTGATGGGCGATGTGACCTACGGGGCCTGCTGCGTGGACGACTTCACCGCCCGGGCGCTGGGAGCCGACTTCCTGGTCCACTACGGCCACAGCTGCCTGGGTACGAAGGAGACAAGGGCCAGGCCTGGGCCAGCCTCTCCGCTCGGGAATTAGAGGTCTAGTCGTGGTGTGGCAGTTAAAGAGGGCATCTCCACTCAGCCTTGTAGTTTGCTGGGTGGGTCACAGCCTCTCTCTCTCTCTCTCTTTCTTTCTTTCTGCCTGGCCTTCCTCGCAGGGTTGCAGTGAGGACAAACCAGGGAGTGGTGGGCAGGAGGTCCTTGGGCGCCCCCTTGAGCTCCTTGGAGGAAAGGCAGCCTTTGAACATAAAGGGAGCTCTGGAATCTCGGGGCAGGATTATTTCTGCCCTGCCTGCATCCTTTCCTCTCCGGTTTCTCCTTTTGCTTCACAGCGTCCTTGATTCCGGGAGCTTCTGAGGAACGGGCTGTGGCCCCGCTTTGCCCCACGGAGAGTATTTTGGGGTAGGGTGGGGGGGGGGGGCTCTGCTGCACTGGAGGAGGAAGAGGAGGAAGGCTTGGCTGGATGGGGGAGGGGGAGGCCAGGAAACCCGAAAAGAGGGCTGGCTGCCGCCACTGCCTTGCATCTCCCTAGGCGGAAACGGTTCTCTGGATGCTGTTGCTATGGCAACTGCAGCGCTGTCCCAGATGCTGCTAACTTTGAAGTCCGCCCAGGATGGAATCCGGCTCAAAATAACAGGGAAAGGAAAGGAAAGGGGGAGGGAGAGAGAGGGAGAGGGAGAGATAGAAAGGGAGAAAAGAGGCCATGTTAGCTTTTAAGGTGGATCTGCAGAATTATCACCCCGGAGGGAGGGGGGTGGAGCTTCCCTGAGCCTTCATCCTCTCTCCTCCCTCTGGCCCATCTCTCTGATTTTTTGGCATTGTTGCTAGGGCTGTTGCTGGGTGTGTGTGCGCTGGGGGGGTCACAGTGATGGAGTGGGGAGGGGGAGATCATTGGAGGGGTGGGGAGAAGCGGGTGGGTGAGGAGGAGGCTGTCAGACCCCCTGGCACAGGCGGATTTGAAGTGGGGAGGAATTTCTCGTACCTATTTTATGCCCGCTTTTCCTGGCTTCTCTCTCCTCCTCCCCCCCCCCCCCGCCCAAGCAACCCTCTGCCACTTTTCCAGGTCAGGGACGGCCTTCGCAGAAGGAGGAGCAGCCTGTATTCTGCACACACATACACCTCCCTCTCCGCCCCCCCAACCACGATTTTTCAATGCACCAAGAGGAGTAGGGCAAGCTGGGGGGGGGGACACCCCACCCTTGCCAAGTGGTACACCTAAAGGGCAGCCTGCGTCCCTTGGGGCAGCCTTTGGGAGCTGCTTACAGTTAGCAGGCAGGATGGGGGGCTGGGAATACAACCCCTCCCCCTTTCCAGAGCCCCAGCACCGCAGGGCTGTTGCGGGCAGGCAGACGTGCGGCAAGCGAGTTCTGAGTTCCGTTTAGGAGAGGTATAATTGACACTGCATGCCGTCCGTCTCTCTCTCTCTCTCTCTCTCTCTCTCTCTCTCTGGCAGTGAGATTGAAAAGCCATCCAAAGCGAAGCAGCACCCAAACCGCTGCTCAGAAAAGCCTCCTTGGCAAATTGCAGAGTTGGAAGGGACCCCCAGGGGTCATCTAGCCCTACCCCCTCGAATGCAGGAAGTGCAGATAAAGAATACCGGACAGGTGGAGGCACAGCTTTGGCATGGCTTGTGTCTCTGTGTTTAAATTTGTGAGTGGGCTCCCATTCCTTTGGCTAAGAGGGGGGCCAGGATGGAACCCCCCCCCCAAAAAAAAGTTCTAGGGGATTTTGTATGTAGAGACAGTGGAGCCGACTCCCTCAGGAGGTGGTGGACTCTCCCTCCTTGGAGGTCTTTCAGCAACTCTGCCATGTTGGGAGGGAGGATTGGGTGATGAAGTCACACCTGCTGCAAGGACAGGGGCGGAAATGGCTTTCTGTCGCAGAACAGCCACTCACGCAGAGGAGCGATGGGAGGTGCTCCTTCCAGAATGAAATCCCTTTGTGTGGTGCACAGTTTGGGGAGGAGAATCTGTCTCTTCTTGGAAGGTGTGGAAGAGTCGTGGGGAGTCGCCTCTCTTGGCAATCTGCTGTTTTTATGCCAGCGACTCACGGAATCATAGAATTGTAGAGGGACCCCAAGGGTCATCTAGCCCAGCCCCCTGAAACACAGGAATCGCATTCTTCATTCTTATCCATTTCTGCCTTGCGTTTCAACCTGCAAAGGAGCCAAAGTCAGCATCTGTGTGGATGTGCTCTTTGCAGCGGTGGCTGGGTAGCCAGAGCTACTTTTCTGCTCTGCTTGGCTCTCCCTGCACCTCATATGGACTAGAAACTTGATGGAGGTAGAGTAGTTGTCTTTTTCACTTTCCTGGGACTGGGCAGAAGGGAAGCCACACTTTGCCACTTTCTTCATCCAGCGTTTGTGCATGTTGCAATCGTGGCCGTGTGGGATCATCCCACCTTGGGTTGGTGGGGTTTGCTGCTGAGTAAGAATATTTATCTTAATGGGACAAGACCTGAAATCTATTGGATGAAGTCAGCATGCTTCTCTCCCTGGTGCCCCCCCCCCAAAAAAACACCCTGTCCTGTTCTCTCCCCTCTCCCTCCAGTTCCCATTGACTCCACGCAGGGAGTGAAGATGCTCTATGTCTTTGTGGACATCAAGATTGACACGGCACACTTTGTGGAGACCCTGCGCTTCAACTTCCCTGCGGGGGCCACGCTGGCCCTCGTCAGCACCGTCCAGTTTGTCTCGGCGCTGCAGGTAAGAATAGGGAAATAAATCGCAACATTGTGTGCGTTGGGAGTCTCGTGTGCATCTCCTTCTTCAGACAGCGTATTGTTAAACTGCGGAACTCTCCTCTGCAGGAGCCAGTGATGGCATTAAAGGTGGACTCCTCTTAGTTCATGGAGGAGAGTGAGGATATCAGTGGCTTCTAGCCACCAGGGCTAGGCTGTGTCAGCACTCTTGGAGGGAGGATGTCCCCAAACACCAGTTACTGGGAATCACAAGGGGAAGAGCAGTGTGATGCAGCAGCTAAAAAAGCCAATGCAATTCTGGGCTGCATCAATAGGAGTATAGCATCTAGATCAAGGGGAGTAATAGTACCACTGTATTCTGCTCTGGTCAGACCTCACCTGGAGTACTGTGTCCAGTTCTGGGCACCACAGTTCAAGAAGGATACTGACAAGCTGGAACATGTCCAGAAGAGGGCAACCAAAATGGTCAAAGGCCTGGAAACGATGCCTTATGAGGAACGGCTTAGGGAGCTGGGTATGTTTAGCCTGGAGAAGAGAAGGTTAAGGGGTGATATGATAGCCATGTTCAAATATATGAAAGGATGTCATATGGAGGAGGGAGAAAGATTGTTTTCTGCTGCTCCAGAGAAGCGGACACGGAGCAATGGATTCAAACTTCAAGAAAGAAGATTCCACCTAAACATTAGGAAGAACTTCCTGACAGTAAGAGCTGTTTGGCAGTGGAATTTGCTGCCCAGGAGTGTGGTGGAGTCTCCTTCTTTGGAGGTCTTTAAGCAGAGGCTTGACAGCCATATGTCAAGAATGCTTTGGTGGTGTTTCCTGCTTGGCAGGGGGTTGGACTGGATGGCCCTTGTGGTCTCTTCCAACTCTACGATTCCATGATTCTAAGAGGGTTGCTGCTGCACCACTAGATCGTGGAATCATAGGATGGTACCCAAAGGTCATCTAGTCCAACCCGCTGCAATGCAGGGATCTTTGCTAAAGCATCCCTGACAGATGGCCATCCAATATCTGCTTAAAAACCTCCAAGGAAGGAGAGGCCACCACCTCCCGAGGGAGACCACTCTCGAGTGGCTCTGGCTGTCAGGAAGTTCTTCCTGATGTTGAGTCGGACTCTCCGTTCTTGTGATTTGACTCCATTGGTTCAGGTCCTCGCAGAGCGGCAGAAACCAGCCTTGCTCCATCTCTCTTCAGATATTTGAAGATAGCTCTGTGTGTCACCTGCCTTGTTTGGTGCTAGAATTTCAGGGTACAGGGGGACCGCCTATCTTTTGTGGAGACCCTAAAGAGCCACCTCAGGGGGCTGGACTGGATGACCCTGGGGGGTCCCATCCAACGACATTCATCTTATTCTCCTCCCTGCTTTCCCCGAAACCCGCTTTTAACTGGCTGAACCGGCGAGCTCTCGTAACATCCCGGGATGGCTGTCTGAGCTCCTGTCTGCCGCTTCTCTCACCACATCCCCGTTTGGCAGCCACTCTGTTACTGTCACCCAAGACAGCCCGAGCGAGCATCACAAAGCGGGTGGCAGGCAGGGAGGGGTCCCAGCAGGGCCTGCGGAGTGCCTGGGTGGGCAGAGATGGATGGGCGCCGGGCGCGGGAGCCGCCTGAACACGGCAGCATTGGAGCGTTAAGGAGGCAGGCGCAGCTCCTGCCCTTTTAATTGATGCCTTGCCAAGCCCCACGTGGCCCAGCTCGGTTCCCAGGGGTGCCATTGGGGGGGGGGTTGGGGAGGGGGAAGCCCTCCTCATCACACAACGTGACAGTTGTGCGCCCAGCTCCCATCCAGGGTGGTTCTGAGCCTCCAGAGCACCTCTCTTTCTCGGTCAGGCAGACGGCCGTGGACCCAGCTTTGGGGAAACTGGAGTTCTCAAAAGTAATTTTAGGGTTTTTTCATGTGTTTGGGGTGTGTGTGTTCCCGGTGAAGTCCCTTTTCTTTTGATTTTATAATGTATATAAAACGGAGAGAACGGTTAGGACAACGGGCAATGATGGAGAACAAAGCCATAAAACAGGCACGGAGAATGTGTACAATTGCAGGTGGGTTAAAATAAGGAGAGGGACCCAGGTGGCGCTGTGGTTAAACCACTGAGCCTAGGGCTTGCTGATCAGAAGGTCGGCGGTTCAAATCCCTGTGACGGGGTGAGCTCCCATCGCTCGGTCCCAGCTCCTGCCAACCTAGCAGTTCGAAAGCACGTCAAAATGCAAGTAGATAAACAGCGGGAAGGTAAACGGCGTTTCCATGTGCTGCTCTGGTTTGCCAGAAGTGGCTTTGTCATGCTGGCCACATGACCTGGAAGCTGTACGCCGGCTCCCTCGGCCAATAATGCGAGATGAGCGCGCAACCCCAGAGTCGGTCACGACTGGACCTAATGGTCAGGGGTCCCTTTAAAATAAGGAAGGCCAAGTAAAGAATGCCAGCATTTATCTGATGATCCAGTCCGCTTCCAAATTTGGCAGCCTTGGGATGAGGGTCGCCTTGAAAAGGATGTTTCTGCTGCATTTGTACGAACGGAAGGACGAGCCGTAGAAAAGGTGCCGGGAGGCTCTAGTCCTCGCCCAAATCTCAAATTATGCATCATTTCCCCTATTTATCGCTCTGTTCCGAAACTAGTGGTACCAATCGTCCAGTGTCAGATTTTGGGCTGTTTTCTGTTGAGTCACAAGCAACTATTTGAGCTGCCGAGATAATAATTTAAGGTCTCTTCCTTTGACAATATCTCTGCATTGATAGGAGGTTTGGTGTGTGGATTTTATATTGCGAAACTCCTTAAGTTGGGGTGTAGATATAATAACAACGGTGAAAACAACCGTTATTAATCTCAGCCCCTGTTTTTGTTCTGCATCCTCCTTCCCCCCCCCCCGTCCCCTTGACAGGCTGCCCGGCAGGCGCTCCAAGCTGACTATTCCATCTGCACCCCACAGTGCAAGCCTCTCTCGCCCGGGGAGCTGCTGGGATGCACAGCCCCCCGCCTGGCCCAGGCCACGGATGCCATTGTGTGAGTAAGACCCTCGCGTGGGCCGTGCTTGGGATTGGGGCTCTTGGCTAGATAGATGTGTTGGGAGACAGCGGAGCAGGGTGCCTTCGGGGCGGAAGTCAAATCGCTGGAGGGTTGCAGAGGCTGATGCAGGAGAGACATGTTGCGTTGCATCTGGGCCAGAGGAAGATGCATGTATCTATGGTTTGGCAAGATCAATGGTATCACAGATCACATTTTACAGACTGCAAATAATGCTCAGCAAAAAGTCACACACAAATGCAGAAAGTCAGCCTTGAGCTGTCTCTCAGTTATGCGGGTGAGCCTAGCCGTATCTGAGTGCTCAAAGACTTCCTATTCCTCAGGAAGTACTTCCGTCCCTTTTCTGGTACAGGGAAGCGAGTCTTGCTGGTTGTCAGCTGACCAAAAACCTCTCACGGGTTCTTTTCCTTTCGTGACTCAGACGTTACGGGCTATTTCGGCGCAATGGCAAAGTTCCACGCAGTTTTCGTGCCGTAATTCAAGAGATCAATCTTGCGGGTTCTTCCGTTTTTGTGCTCTGCAGAATCTTGCAGGACCCAGAAATCATGTGGGGTAGTTCATCCGGAGGAATTGATCCGCCTCCCACAGCATCCCTAATGGGATCTGTCACAGTGGCCGGAGCAGACTACTTCAGAGTAACGACGCTACGCAGCTCTGCATTTTATTCTTTTATTGGTGCTGCGTATTTACAGTGCTGAAGTCATTGCTATTTACACGGAACGATGGGGTCATTACGTTGCAGAACCTCCGAATGGCTTTTGGCGCGTCTTTCTCCAACACAAAAGCTTTGGCAGACCCATCCTCTTTCCCCTCCTCTTTCTGCGTAATTCCGGAGTTGGGGGGATGGGTCTCCCGCCCTTATTCGCCCCTTCCTGTCCCACCTGGGACCCTGGCTCCGCTACCTTGCCTGAGCCTCGGACATGACTTCCTGCTTCCTCACTGGAATCGGAGCTCCCTCTGCTTTCCCCTGTGCTCGGGGATGGGCTTGAACTCAGGAGGGGAGGGACTTCGCGATATCCCCTGTCCCTCACAGGATCGAGGGCTCAGGTTTCCTGCCCCGACTTAACTCCGAGCTGAAGGGTCGAAGGAGAAGGGGGCCTCTGTGCAGACGCAGAGTTCCTCGCCCTTGACCTTTGGGTTGGGAGCTTCAGGAATGCCTCTGCCCAAAGCTTGGCTAGTGGCGGTAATGTCCTATGGGTGGGGGTCAGGGAAGGTCCCAGGGGCCAGGTATCAGAGGGGTGGAGGGGGGCATATTTGCAAGCACCATGCCCAGAGACTGTGGTGCCTCTTGGCCTGGAGAACCCCACAAAACCCCCTTGTGACGTCTGGAAATCCTGGCAGAAGTTTTCGAGAAGTTCTGGCTGTGTGGTGTAGTGGTTAAGAGCGGTGGCCTCCTAATCTGGGGAACCGGGTTCGAGTCTCCGCTCCTCCACATGCAGCTGCTGGGTGACCTTGGGCTAGTCCCACTTCTCTGAAGTCTCTCAGCCTCACTCACCTCACAGAGTGTTTGTTGTGGGGGGGGGGGAAGGAGATTGTTAGCCACTTTGAGACTCCTTTGGGGAGTGATAAAGCGGGATATCAAATCCAAACTCTCCTTCTTCTTCCTCTGCCATGTACCTTTTGGTCCTGGATCGACTCCTGTCCGTGGGAGGCCTGGGTGGGATTTTGCCCCCCAGTTGTGGGGCCGGAGAAAGAGAGGGGGGGAGAAGTTGGCACTTTGGGGGAAGACGGACGACTCTGGGCCTGATGCGGCAACCCCATTAATTTTCTTTAAGGACAGTGAATTAGCTGGCCCCTGCCTCCCGCACACCTAATTATGAGAGGTAATGGAAATGCTTAATGCGCTGTGAACGGCGCAGCAGGGAGACAGAGGGAAATAAATAATGCCCCCCACCCACTCTGGGAGGAGAGGGGGTGGGCAGACCGAGGGGAGGGGAGGGGAGGGGGCTTTTCTGGCCAGCCCCCCAGCCAAAATGATGGAGGGTTTTTTCTGCCACTGTGGTCAATCTTCCCCAGTTTCCTCTCCTCCCAGGGATACTCCTGTTCGCAAGCGCAGCCAGGTTGGGGCCGCCTTCCTAGCAGTTCAGAGACTTACAGAATGGTGGGGTTTGAAGGGACCCCAAGGGTCTTCTAGTCCAGCCCCCTGAAAGCTGGACTCTGCTGCTCCTGGTGGGGGCCAGCGACTACGTTGCCTAGTGAGTCGGGGCAAGCTGGGACTCCAGCAGCAGCAAGAGGAGATGCGGAGGCAAAGGAAGCCGCCTGCTGTACCTCTGTGCGATGCACAGTTCTGTCCTGGTGGCTGCCTTCCACCGACAGACGGAGGGAACCTCTACTCACGACCACAATCCATTTTGGAGGCCCGTCCTTATGGTGAAACGGGTCGCTGGTAGAAGCGCCGTTGTGTGCACATTCGGCGGCAGCCACTTCTGCGCATGCACGAATCGCAGCAAACCCAGTGTTTACTTCCGGGTTTGCCGGGGTCGTGACTTGGAACGGGCCTAAGTAGAGTGGGATGTAAGTAGAGGTTCTACTGTATCGGGTGCCATTAGGCTGCTTGCTCTCGATGCTGGTGCCACAGGGCGGGCCTGTCCTCCGGGGAGGTTCCCTGTTGTGTCTCTGCCCTGGCCAAGTGCATAGAATCATAGAGTTGGAAGAGACCACGAGGGCCATCCAGTCCAACCCCCTGCCGAGCAGGAAACACCATCAAAGCATTCTTGACATATGCCTGTCAAGCCTCTGCTTAAAGACCTCCAAAGAAGGAGACTCCACCACACTCCTTGGTAGCAAATTCCACTGCCGAACAGCTCTTACTGTCAGGAAGTTCTTCCTAATGTTTAGGTGGAATCTTCTTTCTTGAAGTTTGAATCCATTGCTCCGTATCCGCTTCTCTGGAGCAGCAGAAAACAACCTTTCTCCCTCCTCCATATGGCATCCTTTCATATATTTGAACATGGCTATCATATCACCCCTTTACCTTCTCTTCTCCAGGCTAAACATACCCAGCTCCCTAAGCCGTTCCTCATAAGGCATCATTTCCAGGCCTTTGACCATTTTGGTTGCCCTCTTCTGGACACGTTCCAGCTTGTCAGTATCCTTCTTGAACTGTGGTGCCCAGAACTGGACACAGTGCTCCAGGTGAGGTCTGACCAGAGCCGAATACAGTGGTACTATTACTTCCCTTGATCTAGATCAGGGGTCAGCAGACTTTTTCCTCAGGGGGCCGGTCTACTGTCCCTCAGACCTTGTGGGGGGCCGGACTATATTTTTTTGGGGGGAATGAACGAATTCCTATGCCCCACAAATAAGCCAGAGATGCATTTTAAATAAAAGGACACATTCTACTCATGTAAAGACATGCTGATTCCTGGACCATCCGCGGGCCGGATTTAGAAGGCGATTGGGCCGCATCCGGCCCCCGGGTCTTAGTTTGGGGACCCCTGATCTAGATGCTATACTCCTATTGATGCAGCCCAGAATTGCATTGGCTTTTTTAGCTGCTGCAGAGCAGCGCCCGAGGGGCATCTTTTAGGAGAGGTGCTTTGGGGGTCTTATAAGACGCCCTGAGACTCTGGGGGGCAAACGGGGGTCTCTGTTCAATCCCCATTGGTGACATCTGTTGGGTGGGGCTGGGAATGACCCCTCCCCAAATCCCTGCAGAGAGGCTGCCAGACCAGACTCAGCGGTCTGGATCCATGCAGCAACCCTCCTGAGCGCCCCTCCAAATTTAATTAAATTTGGCAGCAACGGAGGCGCGCGTCAACTATTAGATGCTGGTGCGGAGTCGCTGGTGTTGATGGGTGGCGCTTGCCGGAGCGGGACCTCGTACCGCCAACGGCCACTCGGAGGGTTACGTCTCAGGATCTGGAGAGTGATGAATAGCTGTGGCTCCTGGACCCCACAGCACGCCCAAGCCTCTCTTTCTTTTGGTCGGAGGGCTCACCTTTTGCCCCCTGGGGGCCACATTCCCTGGTGAGCAGTTTCCTGGGGGCCGCATGCTTTTGTTGGGTGGGGCGACGGAGGCGACTCTTGGCTCTGGACTGGAAGGGAGAGGCCAGCCCAGCCACAGCCAGGGGTCTCTCTGTCTGTCCAGGGTGGCAAGAGGCACAGCTACAGTTCACGGAGGAGCAGGCGGAGGGGCATGGCCTGTGGAGAATCCCAAGGGTCGGACAGAGGGGCATGCAAGGCCACATTCCCCCCCCCAAAAAAGCCTGAGGCTCCCCACCCCTTGTCTGTAGACTACAACTCCCATCAGGCCCTGCCAGCATGCATTGCCTTGCTCTGTGTCTGATGGGAAGCACCCTCTGTCCTGGCAGTGGCTGATGGGAGTTGTAGTCTATAACGTCAGGAGGGGGCCATGTTGGTGATCCCTGCAGGGGGTCTATTTTTGCAATGCAGAATTCAACCTTTGCGGCGACCTCTTGGGGCGGTTTATCAGCCGACAGGGTGGAAGCTCTTTAACTGCATCCCGGGGTCGGATGGGAGAAGGATTTTTCCGTCTCTTGTCACATTTGTAAAATACATTTCATGTATTATTTGGTTTTTATCTCGCCTCTTCTCCAAGGAAATCAAGGTTGTGTCCACGGTTCTCCCCTTCCCTCGTTTTATCCTCTCAACAACCCTGTGAGGTGGACCAGGCTGAGAGACAGCCAGAGGCCCTGCAGACAGCCACCGAAACGTTGCTTTTGAGCTGGGCCCTTGAGCCCCCCAGGGGCAGCTAATCTGTGGCCCTCTAGATTCCCTTGAGCTCCCAGCTCCCTTCATTTCTGACCAGTGGCCCTACAGGCTAGGGGGCCAGTCGGAGCAGGGGAGTTCAGCAATATCTGGAGAGTGACAGCTTAGCCAGCCTCGGACTGCCTGCTGCGCCACACTGCAGTTTCCTGAGAGCAGAGCAGCACCCAGTGGCCATGAGTTCCGCAGATCCACCCTGGACAGCTCCCTTCCCTTTTGCAGACCTTCCGCCTCCTTTTGACTCCTCACCCTCCGAGGCTCTGGAGAGCTTCTCCCTCGTTCCGCAAATGGGGGTTCGGAGGGGCGACAGACCCTCCTCGCCCATGCTGCACCCCACCCCACCCCACCCGGCCCCCAGCCCCCTCCCCTGGTGCTGCTGCTGCTGCGACCACCTCAGGCTTAGTAATTATTTTGCCCGTCTCTTGGGCGGACGCTTTCAAAGAAAGCAGGCAAATTAGCTTTGATCCTCCGAAATGTCATTCTACAATTAAAGGCAAAAATCTAGTCAGGTTTTGTGTCCGGATTCATTTTCCGACCCCTCACTCCATTAGGGCAACCGAACGAAAGAGTTTGAGATGTAATTGCTGACTCGGAATCTGGTTGCAACGGGAAGCGGAGACGTCTCCCTCACCAAGGACCCGTCTTGGTGTTCCCACTGGGGACGGGGGTACTGGGTGCGGGTCCTGGGGAGGAAATGGGGCGGATGAATCTGGCACAGGGGGGGACAGGAAGCCGCCTTAAACACTATCCAGCTCACCGCTTGGGGTGGGATCTGGAGATGCCAGCGGGGGTCAAATCGGGAACCTTCTGCCTGCTGAGCTGTGTCCCTTTTCTTAAAGAAAAGAAGCCAAGAATCTAGTCCTCATGGTCCCAAATAAAGGGGTGATTTAAGCAGGGACAAAATAAGCTGCCATAATTGTGCACAGTCAGCTTCATCTGGCTAAGTCTCGCCTGCACTGACCGGCAGCATTCGCTGGCCCCTGGAGGAGCAGGATGCTGGTCTGGATTGGACCCGTTTTGGCTCTTCTGATGTTCTTATGGAACCTCCAAGTGCAGAGGCAGTCTATCTCAATTCCAAGGTGCTATGGGGCATTGGGCCCCTGTGAGATGGGCTTGAGGGCATCCTGAGCAAGTTTGCAGAGGACACCAAATGGGGAGGGGTGGCTAATACCCCAGAGGACAGAATCATACTTCAGAATGACCTTAACACATTAGACAACTGGGCCAAAGCAAACAAGATGAATTTTAACAAGGAGAAATGTAAAGTACTACACTTGGGCAAAAAAAATGAAAGGCACAAATACAGGATGGGGGACACCTGTCTTGAGAGCAGTACATGTGAAAAGGACCTAGGAGTCTTGGTAGACCACAAACTTGACATGAGTCAGCAGTGTGATGCAGCAGCTAAAAAAGCCAATGCAATTCTGGGCTGCATCAATAGGAGTATAGCGTCTAGATCAAGGGAAGTAATAGGACCGCTGTATTCTGCTCTGGTCAGACCTCACCTGGAGTACTGTGTCCAGTTCTGGGCACCACAGTTCAAGAAGGATACTGACAAGCTGGAACGTGTCCAGAAGAGGGCAACCAAAATGGTCAAAGGCCTGGAAACGATGCCTTATGAGGAACGGCTTAGGGAGCTGGGTATGTTTAGCCTGGAGAAGAGAAGGTTAAGGGGTGATATGATAGCCATGTTCAAATATATCAAAGGATGTCATATAGAGGAGGGAGAAAGGTTGTTTTCTGCTGCTCCAGAGAAGCGGACACGGAGCAATGGATTCAAACTACAAGAAAGAAGATTCCACCTAAACATTAGGAAGAACTTCCTGACAGTAAGAGCTGTTCAGCAGTGGAATTTGCTACCAAGGAGTGTGGTGGAGTCTCCTTCTTTGGAGGTCTTTAAGCGGAGGCTTGACAGCCATCTGTCAGGAATGCTTTGATGGTGTTTCCTGCTCGGCAGGGGGTTGGACTGGATGGCCCTTGTGGTCTCTTCCAACTCTAGGATTCTATGAGACCAGGACACTGTGAGGCCAGATGGGCCCCCTTTGGCCTGATCTTTCAGAACTCCACCTCTCACCGTCCCTAACCATTGGTCCTCCTGGCTGCGGGGAGTTGAAATCACCACCATCTTGGAGGTGGGGTCCGTGTGTGTGTTTGACAGGCTGCCCCTCCCTGTTTTATATAAAAAGTCAAAAGTCCCTTCTGGAGATTAAAAGGGTCACGCTTCATTGGCGTAAAATGGTACCTCCACGTTCAGGAGAAGTCTACCCACCTGCGTCCCCCGTTGCCTTTGGAAATAACGTTTTGCTGGCAAAACAAACAGGTTGCAGTAACAAAGAACCAGATTGTGTTTACGTGTTTATACTAAAGTTCTTTGCTTGCCTTAAAAAAAAAAGATATGTTTTTGCACAATAAAAAACATCAAGGTGCAATAGCAAATGGAAAAGCACGATCCATTTTTAAAAATGAAAATGCAGCGTTACCAGGAGCAGCGAGAGAGTCGGGAGGAAAGCAGCCTGAGCTGTGAGCGGCATGGAGGGGGGGGACACCCCCCGCCTAAAGTCCTTTTTTCGCACAGCACAGTTAAACTGAGGAACTCCCACAGGAGGCTGTGAAGACCACCAGCTTGGGTGGCTTTGAAAGAGGATTGGAGAAATCCATGGAGCAAGAAAGGGCTCTGGGGGGCTCCTAGCCAGGATGGCTCTGCTCAGAAATGCTTCTGGATCCGTGTTACTGGAAACCACACGAGGGCACAAGGCTCTTGGGTTCAAATCCTGCTTGGGAGTTTTGCATTGGGGCATCTGGGTGGCAGTGTGAAAACAGGATGCCACCAGGCTAAATGGGCCACTGTCTTTATGTTCTTACGTTCCTTCAGAACAAACGGTGGACCCTCTTTGGGGACTGGAGACGGTGGGTGCCCAGAGGGGCTTGTTTTCAGACCCCCCCTCCCTTCTTCTTCTTGGGGGTTTGGGGCAGAAAGCGGCCTTTGACTGGCCGCCGACCAAGTCAGACCATTGAGCCACCTAAGCAGAGAGTTCAGCCTTCTAGTCCTCATGATTCTAAACAAAGGGTTTGCTTGCTTAAGCAGGAAGCTCCCTCGGACAGAGTCTGGCAGCGACTCTCCGGGATTTTAGCCGGGGTCTCCCCAGCCCTGCCTGGAGATGCCCTTGGCAATTGGACCCAGGACTCTTCTGCATGCCAAGCAGGCCCTCCTCCGCTGAGCCGCAGCCCTTCCTTACCTCTTCCATTCCTTTCCGTTTCCAGGTACCTGGGAGACGGCCGTTTCCACCTGGAGTCCATCATGATCGCCAACCCAGGGATTCCTGCCTACAGGTATTGGAGGGGGGGCAGGGGGTGGGGGTCCAGGGAGGGGCTGGGGAGGGAGGGGGGCCTGGAGATTGAAGGTGTGGCTAGGGAGAAGGCATTGCCTAGAGCAGTGTTTCCCAACCAGTGTGCCTCCAGATGTTTTGGGACTACAACTCCCATCATTCCTGACCACTGGTCTTGCTAGCTAGGGATGATGGGAGTTGTAGTCCCAAAACATCTGGAGGCACACTGGTTGAGAAACACTGGCCTAGAGGTTGGTGTGGCATGGGAGGAGGCGTGGCCTAGGGAGGGTGTGGCCTAGGGAGGAGGTGTGGCCTGGGAAGAGCGTCTTGGGGGCCAAAGAGGCCTTGAGGGCCGCATTCATCCCCAGCATTGTGGTTCTCCACTTCTGTAAAAGTGCCTTCCTTGTTACGGGAACGTTAATTTCCAGGGGCCTTTAGGAGCCGACTTTGGGCTGAACTGTCAGCCCAGAGGACCATGCGCTCAGCCTCCACCAACCCGGAGCCCTCTGGCTCTACAACTCCCATCAGGCAGGCATGTCATAGACACCCCAGTCCTGTGCGCCCCACCCTTCACCCTCTCACACCTGCTGCCTGCTCTCACCACAGCCCCTCGCCATCCGCTCTCCTTAGGACCCCAGCGCAGCCCCTCCATGCAGGCTGATTTCCCGCTAAATGGGCGGAACAATCTTGTTCAAGGCCGGCCTGGGAATTCAAGGTTGGACTGAGCAGGAAGGACAGCAAACAGTGATTACCAGAAGGCAAACAGGAAAGGCAAACGTCCACCTCCTGCTCGGGAAGAGGGAGCCTTCCTTCTGTGAAGAACAGAAGAAGAGTCGACTGAATCAGGCCAGTGGCCCACCTGGGACAGCAACTAGATGCCCCAAAGGGAAACCCACAAGCAGGATTCGAACACAAGAGCAACTCCCCCCCTCCTGTGGTATCCAGAAGAGGGCAGGGCAGAGCGATCCTGGCTCGTAGCCCTCTCCTTCTCCCTGAATTTGCCCAGTCCTCTTTTTAAGCCATCCAGGCTGGTGGCCATCACGTCCCTCCAGTGGGAGGGAGTTCCACAGTTTAACAAAGTTCTTCCTTATATCTGTCCAACACTCAGCCTCATTGGCGTTAGGAGAGGGAAGAGAATGCCTTTATCAAAGCTTCTGTCACACTGCCCCTTACTCACCTTTTCCCCAAACTAAAAAGTCTGGAACGCTGCAGCTTTCCTTCGGAGGGGAGTCTGCATCCTCGGGGCCGTTTGGGTGGCCCTACTCAGAACCTTTTCCAAATCCACCATATCCTTTTTGAGTTGTGGTGAGTGGAACTGTGCGGTTTTCCTGAAGGCGGTCCCTTCTTCCACAGCCCAGCGCAGGGGTCGGATCCTGCTTGCAGCAAAGTCGGCTTGCGTGTGTGTGCTTGGCTCCCTTTTTTCCTGTCGCCTTTCTGCTTTCTAGCCGCGAGGGCTGTGCTTCTGCCTCCTCTGCTGGAGGCGGCAAGGCCGGTTGCTGCGACTTCTGGCTAGTAGCCATTGGCCACCCTCTCCTCCTCCGTAAGAGCCTGAAGGATCAGGCCAGTGGCTCATCCCGTCCTTCCTCCTGCCCTTGCGACTAGCCATCCTGGCCAGTAGCCATGGGCAACCCTCTCCACCCCCACCCCCCAGCAGGAGAGGCCAGATTTCCGCAGGCGGCCACGCTCCGCTGCGCTCTCTCTCTCCCCATCGCCGCTTCCCTGGGAAATGGGTGATTTGTTACCCGGCTTGGCAGAGGGAATTTTAATCAAGCTGCGCCTGGGCTGGGCCGCCTCTCTGCCCCATAAAGCTGCCGTCCCCCCTGCCTGCCGCTAACAAACGACCTGCTCAAGAATTCAGATTGGGGCGGTGGGCAGGCCGGGTCCCAGCAGAGCGCTGGATATTTCATCGGTTCTGAGCAGGACTCATCATTGCCTCGTTTTATGGCCCCTCTCTGCCTCCAGAAGAAGGGCGGGCGGGGAGGGGGGGCCGTAATGGGAGACCCACGTTTCTGGAGGTGCTTGTCAAAATGTTTAGATTTCGTATGGGAGAGGGGTAAACTGCAGGGGGTGCTCTGCTGGGCGGAGGAAGACGGGGGGGTGCTCCCCCCCCGACACACACACAATCCGCCACCTGGTGCAGCCCCATCCCTTTAGTACGAATAGCTCCCATTCCAGAGAAAGGCTCCCCCCAACCATGATAAAAGATGGGGGGATAGAATCATAGAATCATAGAGTTGGAGGAGACCACAAGGGCCATCCAGTCCAACCCCCTGCCAAGCAGGAAACACCATCAAAGCATTCTTGACATATGCCTGTCAAGCCTCTGCTTAAAGACCTCCAAAGAAGGAGACTCCACCACACTCCTTGGCAGCAAATTCCACTGCTGAACAGCTCTTACTGTCAGGAAGTTCTTCCTAATGTTTAGGTGGAATCTTCTTTCTTGAAGTTTGAATCTATTGCTCCTCATAAGGCATCGTTTCCAGGCCTTTGACCATTTTGGTTGCCCTCTTCTGGACACGTTCAAGCTTGTCAGTGTCCTTCTTGAACTGTGGTGCCCAGAACTGGACACAGTACTCCAGGTGAGGTCTGACCAGAGCAGATGTGCCACTATTATTATTATTATTATTATTATTATTATTATTAACATTTATATACCACCTTTGTTTTCCAAGAACCTCATTGTGAGGGACAGGGGATATCGCGAAGTCCCTCCCCTCCTGAGTTCAAGCCCACCCCCGAGCACAGGGGAAAGCAGGGAGAGTTCCGATTCCAGTGGGGAAGCAGGAAGTCGTGTCCGAGGCTCAGGCAAGGTAGAGGAGCCAGGGTCCCAGGTGGGACAGGAAGGGGCGAATAAGGGGGGGAGACCCATCCCCCCAACTCCGGAATTACGCAGAAAGAGGAGGGGAAAGAGGATGGGTCTGCCAAAGCTTTTGTGTTGGAGAAAGACGCGCCAAAAGCCATTCGGAGGTTCTGAAACCGACTGACCACATCACTCCGTGTAAATAGCAATGACTTCAGCACTGTAAATACGCAGCACCAATAAAAGAATAAAATGCAGAGCTGCGTAGCGTCGTTACTCTGAAGTAGCCCACTCCGGCCACTGTGACAGCAACCTCCGAATCCTTTTTTGGGCTGCTTTGGAGTTGCCGGGATGAGCGTGTCAGAGGCGGAGAGATGGCGGCAGATCGCGGAGCAAGCCCAGCAAGAACTGCAGCAGCTGTCGCTGCAGGCGCAGGGGGAATTGAAGGCAGCTAAAGAAGAGACTAAGAAGGTCCAGGACGACCGGCTACAACTTGCGGAACAGGTGAGAGCGCTACAGGAAAGAGAGCAGGAATTAAGGGCGGTGGCGGTAGACCTCCAAAACAAGCTGGATGCAGAGAAAAACAAGGCGGGGGGGGCACCCCAAGTCCAAGTGCTGCCAGGAAGGAGAGCCGGGACCCTAGTAAGCAAGTTCAATGGAGACCCGCGGGAATATCAGGGCTTTGAGACTGAGATTGTGTATGCTCTTGAGCTGCACCACGATGAGTTCCCTGATGATGAGCACAGAGTAGCGTTTATTGTGGAGCACCTTACCGGGGCAGCCAGGGAGTGGCTAAGACCGTTAATCGCAACAAAGAATCCTTGCATGAAGAATGTCAAACTATTTCTAGAAGGTTTGAAAACGATGTATTCGTCCGATAGTCATATGGACCAGACTAAGGAGGAACTTCATAGTTTACGCCAAGGAAATATGACAGTTCGCGCGTATTGGGCGAAATTCACCATGCTGGTGCACAGATTGGGGTGGGAACTAGAGTCACCCCCAATGCAAGCGGCGTTCTACTTGGGGTTGCATGAGGAGGTGAAGGATGAGCTCTCGAGAGGTCCCAAGCCCAGTAATATGGATCAGCTGAGCAAAGCGGCTCTGGCGGTGGGGGTGAGACAGGAATCCCGGTGGAGCGACAAGCAAGCAACGCGCGCAAAGCGGGCTTGGTTCCCACGGTCGCAGGAGAAGCCACTCCCCCAACAACCCTTTCAAGCCACGCCTGGGGCCAGCCAGGACCAGGAACCCATGCAAATTGATAGCGCGCGCGCGGGGGCTTTTCAAACCCCAACGGCGCCACGACGCAAGGAGGGAAGGGGTGGGAATTGCTTTCTCTGCAACTCCCCCCAGCATCTCGTCAGAGACTGCCCACATCGCAGGGAGTGGCAAGGAAAGGCGGGAACGATTGTGCCCTCCCCCACTGACGCAGCACCACAGCAGGGAAACGGGAAAGCCTGGCTGCAGGAGACAAGGGGCAGCAGCCAGGCACAGTCAGCAGACAACAGCCCCAGCCCACCCACCCGCACAGAGAGGAGCAGAGCCAGCCCACCCCTCCCAGAGCAGGAGTGGTTCTAGAAGTGACGCTCACGCTCCCAAATGGCTATCCCCTGACGGTCCTCGCCCTAATTGACAGTGGGGCGTCAGCGAACTTCTTCTCGAGAACCTTTGCAGAAGAGCACCAGATCCAGCTTCTGCAGCTGGATTTTCCTCTGCACGTGGCAACCATTGACGGCAGAGAGCTGCTGGGAGGGGCCATCACCCATCAAACCCCCCCCATGAGAATGACGGTGGGAAGGCACTCAGAGACACTGGCTTTCAACGTCACAACCATCTCAGACCCCCCCATCGTCCTGGGCATGAGCTGGCTGGCGCGCCACGACCCCTCCATCAGTTGGCACCAGAGATGCATCACGTTTGGGTCGGACTTTTGTCTGGAACATTGCATGCAGCACCAACCAGGGGAGGGGCCTCCGATAGCCACGGTGGCCACCATGCACGTCAAAGGGGGTGAGGCGATACCCAAGCCGTACTGGGACCTGCAGGAGGTCTTCAGCGAAGCGGAGTCCGACCACCTACCCCCACACAGGCCTTTTGACTGCCAGATCAACCTGGTGCCAGGGGCAACTATACCCCCAGCCAAGCTGTACGCCATGTCAGATCAGGAACTGGAGGATCTGCGCGCTTTCATCGACAAGAACCTCAAGCGGGGGTTCATCAGAGAAAGCAAGGCAGCAGGGGGCAGCCCGGTCTTCTGGGTGGACAAGAAAGACACGCAACAGCGCCGTCTTGTGGTGGATTTTAGACGGCTGAATTCAGTGACAGAGCCAGTGGCTTTCCCCATGCCCAGAGTGGATGATCTCCTGACAGCGGCACGCAGGGGCAAGATTTTCACCAAGCTAGACCTGAGGGGGGCGTACAACTTGATCAGGATCCGGGAAGGCGATGAATGGAAAACCACGATGTTCACGCCTCTGGGCTCTTTTGAATATCTGGTGATGCCCTTCGGGTTGCAAGGGGGCTCAGCATGCTTCCAGGCCTTCATGCACCACGTCCTGGGGTCCCTCCTCTTCAGGAAATGCTTGGTCTTCCTGGATGACATCCTTATCTATTCCGATGACCCAGTGCAGCATGTGAAAGACGTCAGGGAGGTGTTGCAGCGCCTGAAGGAGAACCACCTGTATGTGAAGCTGGAGAAGTGCAAGTTTCACACCAAGGAGGTGGACTTCCTGGGCTACAAGCTGTCAGACAAGGGGCTGGCGATGGACAAGGACAAGGTGCAGGCCATCCTGGACTGGCACAGCCCCAGAACGCGCAAAGATGCCCAACGCCTACTAGGCTTCGCCAACTTCTACAGGAAGTTCATCAAGAACTTCTCTCGCGTTACGGCTCCCATCACTGATTGCCTGCGAGGCAAGCAGAAGTTCAGGTGGACACCAGAGGCGCAAGCAGCGTTCGAAAGCCTCAAGAGGGTGTTCGCCTCAGACCAGAACCTGTTCCACGTGATTCAGGACGCGCCCCTACGCGTGGAGACAGATGCTTCTGATAAAGCTGTGGGCGCCATTTTGTTGCAACTGGACGCCAACAGAGAGTGGAGACCCTGTGCCTTCTTCTCCAGGAAGTTGACCCAGCCAGAGCGAAACTACACGGTGTTTGATCGGGAACTTCTTGCGATCCACGCTGCGTTCCAGCACTGGAGACACTTCCTGGTGGGCGCCAAGCACCCCATCCAGGTGTGCACAGACCACAAGAACCTGGAGTTCTGGAGAACTGCCAGGGTGCTCAACCAGCGACAGATACGGTGGGCAGAGTTCTTCTCGAACTTCAACTTCTCCATACACTACATCCCGGGAGAGCAGAATGTCAGGGCGGATGCCCTCTCCCGCAAGCCAGAGTACATGGAGGAGGAGGCGCCACCGGCACCCAGGCACATTTTCCCCCCGTCAGCATGGTCCTGCGGAGCAGCAGTGGTGAGCGAGGCGGAACTCACAGCACTGACGGCAGCGGATGAATTTGCCAACCGCATCTTCAGAGAACTGAGAGGGGGGGGGAGCAGGCAAAAGACTTTGCAGAACGCAGGGGGCTGCTTTTCTACAAGGGTGCACTGTACCTGCCCACCACCCAGCTTAGACGTACGGTCCTCAAGCAGATGCACGACAACCCAACGGCAGGTCATTTTGGGAGGGACAAAACCACTCACCTAGTCATGAGACACTTCTGGTGGCCAGGGGTGCGAGAAGATGTTCGAGACTATGTACGGGGCTGTGACACCTGCCAGAGGGCAAAGGTGGTCAGAGCAGCGCCACCGGGATTGCTGGAGCCCTTAGCCACGCCACACAGGCCGTGGGAAGTGGTGTCCATGGACTTCATCACAGATCTGCCTTCTTCCAGGGGCAAGACCGCAGTGTTGGTGGTGGTGGACCTCATGTCCAAAATGTGCCACTTTATACCGTGTGCCAGGGCGGTCTCGGCAGAAGAGACAGCCAAACTGTTTGTGGATCACGTATTCAGACTGCATGGATTACCTTTAAGGGTTATTTCGGATCGTGGCCGCCAATTTGTTTCCAGGTTCTGGCGGCGGCTCATGAACCTTCTGCAGGTGGAGGTCAGCTTGTCGACGGCTAGACACCCGCAGACTAATGGACAGGCAGAGAGGGTCAACGCCATCCTGCAGCAGTACCTCAGATGCTACGTCAGCCAGAGGCAAACAGACTGGGTGGATCGCCTGCCACTGGCAGAATTTGCCTACAATAATGCAGTGCACGTCTCCACAGGGGTGTCACCCTTTAAGGCCAACTACGGGCGCGACCTCAGATCTTTCCCAGAGAGGGAGGGGGAGGAGGAGGAGGAGGGCCCGCAGGCTGAGGATTGGGCAGAGGAACTGGAGACGGTGCACCAGCAGCTCAGAGAACACTTGGAGAGAGCCAAGGAAGCGTACAAAAAGGGGGCAGATCGCCACAGGCGACCGGGGGAGGTCATCAGGGTAGGGGACAAGGTTTGGCTGTCCTCGAAGGGCCTTCCCATCAGAGGGAGGTGCAAAAAGCTGGCGCCCAGAAGGTTGGGCCCCTTCACGGTCACACAACAGGTCAACCCGGTGGCATACAGGCTGGCACTGCCAGAGGACATGAGGGTGCACCCAGTGTTTCATAGATCGCTGCTGTCGCCGTACAGGGAAAGCAGCAGGCTCCGAGGCAGCGAACAAACCCCTGAGGGAGGGGGGGGAGGGAAGGCAGGGAGCAACTCAATGAGGCCACGGCCATCCTGGATTCAAGGAGGGGGGTGGGGGGTCTGGAGTACCTCATGGCATGGGAGGATGCTCCACCGTCCCAGAATGAATGGGTCCCAGCCACTCAGATACAGGAGGAATTCCTGGTAGAAGAATTTCACGCCCTCTTTCCCCATAGACCCAAGCCCTGGCACATGGAAAGGGAGGGGGAGGGGGAGGAAGCACGGGAGAGCAGTTCACCATGGCGCTGGGAAGCGGAGTTTGAGGAACCAGAGGATGAGGTATGGGTGTCACCGAGATCCACCCAGTCAGAGGAAGGAGCAGATTGGCAGAACGTTTTTACCCCCACCAGCTCTGACGCCACGGACTTTTTGGGATTCCCGTCCTCCCAGGCGGAAGGGGGGGGCTCGCAGGACTGGGGGGAGGTGTTCACACCAACGGCCTCGGAAAGCACTGAGTTCTTAGGCTTCCAGTCGTCACCGACACCTGGGGGGGACCTGGGGAGGGGTGAAGGAGAGCTTGGGAGGGGGGTGGATGTGAGGGACAGGGGATATCGCGAAGTCCCTCCCCTCCTGAGTTCAAGCCCACCCCCGAGCACAGGGGAAAGCAGGGAGAGTTCCGATTCCAGTGGGGAAGCAGGAAGTCGTGTCCGAGGCTCAGGCAAGGTAGAGGAGCCAGGGTCCCAGGTGGGACAGGAAGGGGCGAATAAGGGGGGGAGACCCATCCCCCCAACTCCGGAATTACGCAGAAAGAGGAGGGGAAAGAGGATGGGTCTGCCAAAGCTTTTGTGTTGGAGAAAGACGCGCCAAAAGCCATTCGGAGGTTCTGAAACCGACTGACCACATCACTCCGTGTAAATAGCAATGACTTCAGCACTGTAAATACGCAGCACCAATAAAAGAATAAAATGCAGAGCTGCGTAGCGTCGTTACTCTGAAGTAGCCCACTCCGGCCACTGTGACACTCATGCTTCTCCTTCCCCCCATTTCATCCTCACTACAACCCTGCAGGGGAGGCTACATTAAGAGATGGTGACCGGCCCAAGGTCACCCTGTGTGTGAGCTTCATGGCCGAGTGGGGATTTCAACCCTCTTCTCCCAGGTCCTGGTCCAGCGCACTGGCTTTTAGAGCATGTGCAGAGCCCAAAGGACGTCAGAAGAGCCCTCCAGTGTTGGGCCAGGCCAAAGGGGGCTCAGCAGGGACCCAGCAGCCTCTTCTCATGGGGGCCAAGAAGCAGCTCCCAAGCGGGACCTGAGCGCACCACCAGCTTCCGGTTGAAGCAACCCCTTTAATCATGAGGACTAGCGTTTTGGCTCTTTTATTTTTTGAAGGGAAAGGGCCCTAGGCTCAGCGGCAGAGCACCTGCTTTGCCCGCAGAAAAGTCCCAGGTTCAGTCCCCGGGGGCATCTTCAGATGTCTGACATCTTGGAGAGCTGCTGCTGCTGCTGCTGCCAGTCAGTGTGGGTGGCCCTGAGCCAGCCAGACCCCAAGGCCTGACTCTGCGTCAGGCAGCTTCAGGTGTGCATAGAGGACGCCACATTCTGCGCTTGGCCCCTGTGGGAAGCACATGGGGGGGTGCCGTCGGTGGGAGCTGCTGCCTGCCTAAGTTCAGGGCCTGCGTCTTTCCTTTCTCCGGAGGTGGGGGTCCCTCCCCACCAGCCTCTCACCCCTCCCTTGCCCCCCCTCTCTGCAGGTATGACCCCTACAGCAAGGTCTTCTCGAAGGAGCACTACGGCCACGAGCGCATGCAGAGGACACGGAAGGAAGCCGTCCGGGAGGCATCTTGCGCCGGAAAGTGGGGCCTCATCCTGGGGACATTGGGGCGCCAGGGGTCCCCGGCCATCCTGGAGGTGAGCTGCTCCCTGCCTTGTCCCTCCTCTGGGGGAGGGATTCCAACCAGGGGGCGGGGCCAGGAGCAAATGTGGGCGGAGCAACGGGTCTGGATGTCTCCCTTGGGTGCAGCAGTCGGGTTCCTGCATTTGCTGCTGCTACCCCTCTGCGCCCAGGGAATCAGAGGCAGGGCCTGAGTTCGAGGACACGGCCCAGCCAGGCAGAGCCGCCCAGGGAGGCTGCAAAACTTCCAGTACGTTGTGGTTCTCTCATATGGTTTTATCTTTTTATAGCTGTAAACCACTTTGACGTGGGTTTTATTTTTATTTTACTTTTGTATGATAGAGCAGTGTACAAATACTTTTAGGAATAAAATGAGCTGTGGAACTCCCTGCTGACTGGGGTGTGTCTGGCGCCTTCATTGTCCTGCTTTTGGAGAATGTCGAAGGTGCCCCCCCCCCGCTCTGGCTTTTGACACACAAGGCGTATATTTTTAGAGCCCACCTGTTTTCTGCCCTTGTAAGTTGTTTTAAAGTGTTGTTTCAAGGTTGTTGTTAATGCCATCGCCTGCTCTGGGATCTTAGGGTGAAGGGCAAGGAGTAATTCAACAGAACCACAGAACCGTAGTGTGTGTAGGGGGCCCCCAGAGTCATCTAGTCCAGCCCCCTGCAATGCTGAATCCAGTTGAAGAAACAGAGACTGAGGCTGCATCAATAGGAGTATAGCATCTAGATCAAGGGAAGTAATAGTACCACTGTATTCTGCTCTGGTCAGACCTCACCTGGAGTACTGTGTCCAGTTCTGGGCACCACAGTTCAAGAAGGATACTGACAAGCTGGAACGTGTCCAGAAGAGGGCAACCAAAATGGTCAAAGGCCTGGAAACGATGCCTTATGAGGAACGGCTTAGGGAGCTGGGTATGTTTAGCCTGGAGAAGAGAAGGTTAAGGGGTGATATGATAGCCATGTTCAAATATATGAAAGGATGTCATATTGAGGAGGGAGAAAGGTTGTTTTCTGCTGCTCCAGAGAAGCGGACACGGAGCAATGGATTCAAACTTCAAAAAAGAAGATTCCACCTCAACATTAGGAAGAACTTCTTGACAGTAAGAGCTGTTCGACAGTGGAATTTGCTGCCAAGGAGTGTGGTGGAGTCTCCTTCTTTGGAGGTCTTTAACAGAGGCTTGACAGGCATATGCCAAGAATGCTTTGATGGTGTTTCCTGCTTGGCAGGGGGTTGGACTGGATGGCCCTTGGGGTCTCTTCCAATTCTGTGATTCTAGGCCCATCCAACCTCTGCTTAAAACTCCTCCTACGTCGGATTGCAAGGGGCAACGAGAGGTGTGGCCAAGGGACTGTCCCAAGGGCCAGAGAGAGATGACAGGGGGCCTCATTTGCCATACACAGCTGGCGGAGTGTCTTGGGGAGAGGCAGAGGCGGCAGATGTTGTGAAGGATTGGCTCAACTGCTTGAGAGAAGTGGGAGGCCTGTGGCGCCTCCATTGCCCTTCGCTCTCCAGCCTCTTCCAGCCCCTCTCCTTCGTTACTCAGCCGCCTGCTAACGAGGGAGGGAGCACCAAGAACCAGGCAGAGCAGTTAGTGTGTGTGTGTGTGTGTGTGTTGGGGGGCCAGGAGAACAGGCTCTCATTAACCATGGGGGGGGGGGGCTGGCACAGCGACAGAGACCTGGCTCTGCCCTCCCCCAGCCTCCATTCCCCCCAGGCCAGCTCCTGTCCTCGTACAGAGTCCTTATTACATTCTTAGCTGGGGGGAGGGGGCGCAGAGGGCGAGTGTCGGAGGCAGCGCTGCTTCTGAATGCCAAGGTAAAGGCAGGAGGCTGGACTAGACGGACAGGTCCAATCGGAGGCCTGCTTTGATAGCAGAACCTCCACGCCCAGGGGCAGTCTACCTCTGTGTTCTAAGCAATGGGGAACAAACAGTGGAGAGTTGCTCAAGTGCTCAGGTCCCTTTGGGGCGCCCGGTTGGCCAAGGTGAGAACAGGGCGCTGGACTCGGGGGGCCCTTTCAGGAGGGGTGTTAACCAGGATCATTAGACAGAACCTCCAGGGCCCCCTCCTTCAGCCAAAATAAGCCGCTTAAAATAAGACGATGGTTTAAGTTGTTGAAATAAAACGCAGTCGTACCTCGGCTCCCGAACACCTTGGGAGTCAAACGTTCCGATTCCCAAACGATCGAAAACTGGAAGTGACTGTTCCGGTTTACAAACGTATTTTTGGAACCCAAACGTTTGACGCAGGTTCCGATTGGCTGCAGGAGCTTCCAATCAGAAGCCACGCTTTGGATGTCAAACATTTCGGGTGCCGAACGGACTTCCGGAACGGATCCTGTTTGACTTCCGAGGTATGACTGTAAAGGAAAAGCATGCTGAAATAGAAAGTTTTTCCGCAGACGAAGAGAGAAGGAGCCTGGCGGACCTTCCTTGCAGGGGAGACATGTTTGGTGCCACCACCGTTAAGGCTCCGTCTTGGGTCCCAACCTCTCCTCTTCTCTCCATGCTCCACCCCCGCTTCTTCTTTGCAGCACTTGGAGTCCACCCTCCGGTCCTTGGGGCGCCCCTACATCCGCCTCCTGCTCTCGGAGATTTTCCCTGGCAAACTGCAGCTGTTCCCCGATGTTGAGGCGTGAGTATCGATAGGAGCCGTGGGTCAGAAGACCACCCCCTACCTCTCCCCTCTCTGGCCTTTTTGGTTCTGCTCCCCCTCCTCATTTAATCCCCACAACAACCCTGTGAGGTAGGTGAGGGTGAGAGAGGCAGCGACTGCCCCCCAAGGACACCCGGTGAGCTTCATGGCTAAGTGGAAGGATTCGAACCCTGGTCTCTCCCAGGTCCTCATCTGACACTCTGACCCCTGCACCGCACTGGGATATCTGAGACCTCCTCCCAGCTCTTCCCCCAGTTCATTGTTTTTCAGCCACTGGGCCCAGAACTGTGGTGGCAGGACCCTGTCACTGGGCAAACTTCTTTTCTGTTTTTAAAATCAAAGGCGAGGTTCTAGTCCACCAGGCAAGCAAAGATTTGTTTGCTTATTTATTTCATTTCATTTAAAAAATCCAAATCCTGCTTGACTGTAAAAAAAAAAAAAAACCTCAGAAAGGAATAAAACAATGAAATTATCAGTTAAAAAACAAAACGAACAGGCACGTGCCTTTTCTAAAATAATTAAAAGATGTAATCCTGCCTTTCCAATAACATGAACTCCATACGCAATGGAGCAAAATCCAGAGCAAGCATTAAGTAAAACATATTGGAAATCCCAGCAGCGAATGCAACCAAAGCAGGCTTGGGACAGGCAAATCTTGGCCGCCCCGTTTTGTCCTCCCAACAGCCCTGCGAGGTAGGTTAAGCTGAGAGACTGTGGCTGCCCTAAAGTCTCGCCTTCCTAGCTGGGGCGGACTTGGGACCTTTTCTTCCTGGGGATTGAGCCTGGGTCCTTCTGCATGCCAAGCAGGCGCCCTACCCTGTTCCCCTACAGCCCCTCTTCCTCTTCCTCCCTGCAGGTGGGTTCAAGTGGCTTGTCCCAGGCTCTCCATTGACTGGGGGGAGGCCTTCGGAAGACCTCTCCTCACGCCCTACGAGGTGAGCCAACCACAGCTTCCGCCTTCCTCCTAATCCAAGGGAGCTGGACTCCCGCCTCCCATCATTCCCTGGGCCTTGAACCCGCAGCCCAAACCACGGCAGGAGGCCACCCTGAGCTCCTTCTGCTCCTGGAAGTTGGGCCAAAGTGGCAAAAAAGCCCCTCCAGTCAGGGAAGGGCCTGTAGCCACCAGGATCTTGACCGACCCCCCGCCCTTGCCCTCTTTTCTGCCCCCCTCTTTTCAGGCCGCCGTGGCTCTGCAACAGGTCCAGTGGCAAGAGACCTACCCCATGGATTTCTACGCCAGCCAGTCGCTGGGGCCTTGGACGGTGAACCACAGCAGCCGCCAGCCGCAGAGGGGGCGCCGGGAGAAGGAGGTGAGGGGCACAGCAGGCCCTGGGGGGCTATGCATGCGGACGGGGAGTGGGGCGGGGGTTCCTCCTGGGCACAGGGGCCCATGCACTCTGGCACTTCCGTTTCATAGAATGGCAGAGTTGGAAGGGACCTCAAAGGGTCCTCTAGTCCAGCCCCCTGCAATGCAGGAAGTGGGGCTTTTGAAGGCCTCCTGGTTCTCGTAATTTGATCTGACTGGGTATCTGCCTTCTGCTTTTCCAGCCGCAAATTTTGAGCACGAAGCAACAGCGTTAGGGAAAAAAAAAAGGCATTGCGATCGCTATAATATCAAACGCGGCAGCATATAAATAAATAAAGCAAACAGCAACGGACTCATCAAAACAATTGGTGCAATTCAGTCAATTCATAGTAATTCACAGTAATAACCAGCGGCAGAGTGCTTTTGTGCGCGTTTCGAAACTGCAATCCCTGGCGGGGAAGCGTTTCTGCTCGGAGGGCCGCATTCCCTTGCAGAGCTTCCTGAGGGCCGCACGGGGCAAGAAGCAAAAGTGTGGGGGGGGCGGCAAATAGCCCTCTTTATCCTTGGACAGGAGCCGGCTGTTTTCTCTGCCCTCAGTCTAAGCAAGAGGCATGGGGTACCTTTGCAGCTGGGCCAGACCACTGGAGGAGGGTGCAGCCGGGGGGGGGAGACTTTGGGGGCCAGAGAGAGAGGTGTGGGGGCCACGTGAGGTTCCTCACCCCTTACAAGAGCAGGAGGTCAGCATTGTTCTCTTTATCCCCCAAATTTCAGGGGGGAGCAGGGGGCTGAATGGAGACCCAAAGAGCTCATAGCATTTGAACTGGGACTTCCTGGTTCACAGCTCAGGGTTACATTCCCTCCCCCACCCCCCCAATTTCCAAGCACTGTCTGCTCTGGCTGGCAGCCGCTCTCCACGCTCTTGAATGGGAAGGCTCGGTCAGTGGCAAAGAGCGCCTGCTTTGAGTGCAGAAGGTCCCAGGTTCAGTCCCCACTTGCGGCATCTCCAGGGAGGGCTGGAAGAAACACTCCCTGCCTGAAACCCTACAGAGCTGCTGCCAGTCAGTGTAGGCAATACTGGGCTAGATGGGCATGTCAGTAGCCATTTCACCAGTAGCCCTGCCCTTTCCATTTGTCTATCAAGATCCCTCTCTTTCCCTTGGGGTGACGCCTGTGGCTCCTCAACTGGGACACAGCGGCTTGCTGGGTTGAACCTGCAGAAGGAGGAAGCCCCGTTTCCACAGTTCTTTTCCCAGCTTCTCGCACTCGGCTCTCTGCGCTTCACTTGCAGGGTGGCATCTCCCCCTAGTGGCCAGTCAGGGTGGGTGGCCTCTCGCTTTGTGTGAAGTATTTTCTGTATAGTGGGAGTTGCATTTGTGCAGTGAAAGCGCAGCCAGAGAGAGGACCCAGGAGTCCTGGATCCTCACGGCCCTTGGATCAGTTTTTTTCTATTCTATTCGCCTTCCCTGCTAACACCAGAGAAGCTAATCTGGCTTCTCCTGCCATGAGAGCTTCATGTGCAGTGGACAATTGGAGCAGAAGTTTGATGGTCCCCTGTCAGGAGTTCTTTGGCTGTGATCCCTGCATTGCAGGGGGGCTATTTTATATATTATTAGATTTATAATTTCTGTTCCCTAAATAATATGAGATAGAATCATAGAGTTGGAAGAGACTACAAGGGCCATCCAGTCCAACCCCCTGCCAAGCAGGAAACACCATCAAAGCATTCTTGACATATGCCTGTTAAAGACCTCCAAAGAAGGAGACTCCACCACACTCCTTGGCAGCAAATTCCACTGCCGAACAGCTCTTACTGTCAGGAAGTTCTTTCTAATGTTTAGGTGGAATCTTCTTTCTTGTAGCTTGAATCCATTGCTCCGTGTCCGCTTCTCTGGAGCAGCAGAAAACGATCTTTCTCCCTCCTCTATATGACATCCTTTTATATATTTGAACATGGTTGTCATATCACCCCTTAACCTTCTCTTCTCCAGGCTAAACATACCCAGCTCCCTAAGCCGTTCCTCATAAGGCATCGTTTCCAGGCCTTTGACCATTTTAGTTGCCCTCCTCTGGACACGTTCCAGCTTGTCAGTATCCTTCTTGAACTATGGTGCCCAGAACTGGACACAGTACTCCAGGTGAGGTCTGACCAGAGCAGAATACAGTGGTACTATTACTTCCCTATCTCAGGGCGGCTCAGAAGGGTTGGACTCGATGAGATTGGGATCACGTCCAACTCTACTATGCTTTGATTCTGTGATTCTATTTAATAGCTAGCAAGCTCATTCCTGATGTTGCTCAGGAAGCCTAAGAACGCCCCATCCCACAAAATCAGCGCAGTCTTGCAAAATCAGCGGCTAAATTGCGAGAGATCCGGTCCCCCATCTTGGATCAAAACGCGTTGAATTGCATTTATATGCCACCTTTTCCCCCAAGGAGCTTATGGTGATGTGTAAACAGTTCTGCCTTCCTTGAATAATCCCCACTGCAACCCTGCGAGGTAGGCTTGGCTGAGAGGCAGTGACCGGCCCCCAAAGTCACCCAGTGAGTGTCATGGCCGAGGGAAGCGATTTGGACCCTGGTGTCTCCCAGGTCTTAGTCTGATGGTGTCCAATGGTATCCAAACACAGATGAAAAGGCCGGTCCTTGGTCTTGCAAAATTTGATTACGATGCTCTTGAATGGGGTGTCCAGATACAGTACATGCCAGAAAAACAGCTTTCCAAAATCTATGCTAGATCGAGCAGTAGTACTTAATAGTCAGTAAAAGGGACCTTCCTGAGTTCCTATTGAAATCAACCCTGAGGACCGAAACCTTGCATTTCTTTTTAGAGTGACTCTGTGTTCCTGTTTAGATCCCTCCTCAGCTCAAAACCATGAGGGCCGGGATCTTGCCACGGCCCTTTCAGCTTCTCAGGCGTTGCCCAATTCTTGCAGGTGATCCCGGCGAAGGCCACGCTCCAGCCCGAGAAGAAAGCCTGTGGGCGCTGCGACTGCCGAGAGGAGGAGGAGAAGGAGAAGGAAGAGGTGCCAGTGCCCAGCCCTCAGCCTTGAGGCTCAGCGCCAGGTCTGGGGGGTTCAGGTGGGTCCCGGGACCGCACTGAGCTGTCAGGCACAGAACCGGCTTGGCAGCACTCCCGAGGAACAGCAGGGCCGGCGCTCTGGGGCACAAACACCAGCCAAGCCCAGAGGATGCGCCCCCAAGGGGGCAAGCAGCCATTGCTGCCCTGTGGTGTGGGGGCCAAAGTCCAGCACAGTGGCTGCCCAAATGGGTGGCATTAACTCCTGGGGGGCAGTGGGATTATCTGGGGTGATAAGAGGAAGGGGGCTGCGGGGGGGGGGGCTGGAGGACAGCCCCTCCGAGCTCATGCGCCGCTGTTTTATGATCGACCAGACTAGAAGCTCCAATGAAACTTGTTCCTCGCTTCGTTTTTAAAGGTTTACTGCTCTTACCACTTTCAAAGCTTTTTTCCTTTGGGGACATTTCTTTGCATTTACAATTCTGCATTGTCCCAAGATGATCAATTATTGGTAATAGCTATCGATTTTCTTTATAAACTGGTTACCGTACGTCTGTAGTAGGTGAACCTTTGGGCGAGTACAAACCATATTTTATAAATTTCTTTCTCCCTTACGTTTTCCATCGTTAGGATGCATTTCTTCTGGAAGACAACACTTAATGCTTGGTAATTGTTAAAAAAGAATTCCAACAAAGTTTGTAATTAAATAAATAAATATATTTCTATTTTTCATGCAATATTCTTTGCTACACGTTATTTATTTCAGCTCCATGATTAGAGCAGAGCATACTGTATATTTATTTTTCCCTCTGTTTATTTTTTTGAAATAAATGTACAATGAATTGTTGGCCGTTTTGAATTTCATTTTGTTATCTTCTGTAGTGGGTCGTGCAAACTGCTATTGTTTATAGGGTAGGGCAGGGGGCACAGGGAGTGAGTTTAGGGAACCAAGGAGGCAGGGCCCCACCAAAATTTGGGAAGCCCTGGTTCAGGGGGTTGGACTGGATGGCCCTTGTGGTCTCTTCCAACTCTATGATTCTATGATCCCCAAACGTCCAGCTTTGGAGTCCTTGCACTGAGAAATGGAGGGTGTGTTTCACTGTCAATCCATGTTTATGACAATATTTTATTCTCTTCCCGTTTGCGCTGCTTTAAATGTGTATTCCATGCTTGACCTTCCTTTGTAATGTTTTATTTTGACGTCTTTTAGGATAATATTTCTGTTTCCCGTTAATTATGTTGCTTTGAATGTATGTTCTATATATATGATTTTCTTCTGTCATGTTTTGTTTTGGAATGTTCTGTTTGGTGTTTTAATGCAGGTTGAGAACTTTTTCTTACAAATATGAAGCGGAATAATAATAATAATAATAATAATAATAATAATAATAATAATAATAATTTATTTATACCCCGCCCATCTGGCTGGGTTTCCCCAGCCACTCTGGGCGGCTTCCAACCGAATATTAAAAACAGTACAGCATCAAACACTAAAAACTTCCCCAAACAGGGCCGCCTTCAGTTGTCTTCTAAAAGTCAAATAGTTACTTATTGCCTTGACATCTGCTGGGAGGGCGTTCCACAGGGCGGGTGCCACTACCGAGAAGGCCCTCTGTCTGGTTCCCTGCAACTTGGCTTCTCGCAACGAGGGAACCGCCAGTAGGCCCTCGGTGCTGGATCTCAGTGTCCGGGCTGAATGGTGGAGGTGGAGAAATGAAATGAGTCATAAAAATAATCCAGGGACATGTCTTGGGAGAAACTGCTGGGGCGGGACGCTTGTAATGTCTCCACTACCCTTGAGAAGGTGGAAGGTCCCCAAACACCTGGCTGTGGGTGCGAGAGGAGAGCCATTCCTATCTGCTATGCAGCCTCCAGAAGAGGGAGCCTAGCAGGAGGGTGACAGGAGTCCCTCTTTACAAAATACACTCAAAAGTGCAGTCAAAACTAAAAAGCGGCGTCTGCTCAGTGGAGAGGGTTTATTCCATTGTCATCTTTTTATTATTTGTATCCTGCCCATCTGCCTGGGTTGCTGCACCCACTCTGGGCAGCTTACAACATATATAAAAACACAATAAAACATTAAAGGTTGTATAAGTTACTCATCTCTTTGGTTCACATATCCATTCTCCCCGACCTTTCTTTGATGAAAATAAGGATGTTCTAAGGAAAAGCGGGACATTCCAGGATCCAGTCAGAAACCAGGGTGGCTTCTGTAAATCCGGAGCTGTCCCTGGAAAATAGGGACACTTGGGAGGGTCTGAAAATGTCACCAAAAAAGGCTGTTCAGTTGCCCAAATCTGAGTCTGTATTGGGTCCCCCATCTGCCTTAATGCAGAATTAATTTCTGTTCCCTAAATAATATGCGATAGAATCATAGAGTTGGAAGAGACCACAAGGGCCATCCAGTCCAACTCCCTGCCAAGCAGGAAACACCATCAAAGCATTCTTGACATATGCCTGTCAAGCCTCTGCTTAAAGACCTCCAAAGAAGGAGACTCCACCACACTCCTTGGCAGCAAATTCCACTGTCGAACAGCTCTTACTGTCAGGAAGTTCTTCCTAATGTTGAGGTGGAATCTTCTTTCTTGAAGTTTGAATCCATTGCTCCGTGTCCGCTTCTCTGGAGCAGCAGAAAACAACCTTTCACCCTCCTCCATATGACATCCTTTTATATATTTGAACATGGCTATCATATCACCCCTTAACCTTCTCTTCTCCAGGCTAAACATACCCAGCTCCCTAAGCCGTTCCTCATAAGGCATCGTATCCAGGCCTTTGACCATTTTGGTTGCCCTCTTCTGGACACGTTCCAGCTGGTCAGTATCCTTCTTGAACTGTGGATACTGATGTAAAATAAAAAAATTCCTTCAGTAGCACCTTAAAGACCAACTAAGTTTTTATTTTGGTATGAGCTTTCGTGGATACTGATTTCTAAGATCTGCCTTAGAAATCCCAAAGTAAATAAGTACCTTAAGGCTGCCATCCTAAGCATGCACACTTACCTGGGAGCAAGCCCTGTATCCCTCAGTGAGGCTTACTTGTGAGTAAGAATGCACTGTTAGTGTTTGTAAGCAAGGCAATGGAGGAAAAGGGTCTTCTGTGTGAGATTAAAGAAGACCATAGCAGGATTGCTCTTTTTATTTTTGCACAGGAAGAGGAGGTTGGGGCAGGCGATGAATTTAAGGCCACTGTTTTTTTGCTTGGGAATCTTACCTCGCCTCTGGCATCCTACCTTGAAGGGCTGTCATGAGCTCATCTCGCCTGCTCTTTTCTCCATTGGAAGACGGGGGGGGCAGGCAATAGTGGGCCTTGTTCCCCTTGGCAGGAGGCATCTTAAGTGTTACGTGCGGAGATGTAGATGACTCCACGCCGAATCAGACCTGCCAGCGAGATTTCCATGAGCGAACCCGGAATTCACTTCTCCAGACACCGTGTAGAGTTCACACACTGCTAGCTCTACGGGGCGAGAGGTGCGTTTCCGGCCTCCTAACCATAGAAGCTGCAAAGGAGCGTCGCTTCCGGCTTCTCTCGTTCTACTTCCCACCTGGCGCAAATACCCGGATGAGGCATGTCCGACCGCAGGGGCGGCGGGTTGCGGCTGCTCTGTCTCCATGGATACCGGCAGAGCGCGGACACTTTCCGCGCGCGAACCGGGGCCCTGCGCAAGGCCCTGCGCGGGCGCGCGGAACTCCTGTACGTGGACGCGCCCCATTCGGTGGACTCGCCTCTCCAGTCAGGTGAGGGAGGTGGGATCTCCCTGTGACGTCACGGGCCGCCTCCAGGAGAGCCCTGCCATTGGCCAGGCTGATTTGGTGTGTGGTGTTCCTCTGAGCATGTGCAGAGTGCGATTCTACACGCACGCGCACACCAAAAAAACCCCTCTTCCGCCTCCCAGAGGGCAACTAATCAGGATTGGGTTTCGTTAATCCATTTTATGAATTATTTTTTAAAAAGAAATCTGCCCGGCCAGCAGCCCCGATGTCTCTCCCAGAGAGGATTGGGCAGAGGGCTGTCAAGGACGGGCTCCTAGGGGCCACCGTGGCTCCGCTCTGACTCCACAGTAGGAGGCAATAAATGCTTCCCAAGGCCAGTGACTGGGACCCCCAGGAGGGGAGGGTGGCTCTTGGGCTCGGATCCCATTTGCTGGGGGGAGGGGGGCATCTGTTAAGCCACAGTGAGAAGAGGAGGCTGGGCAAGATGGGCCCCTCTTGGGCCGGACCCTGCAGCCTCTTCGGATGTCCTCCTGACCTGCCAGGAATGAAACCTTGGAGTTTCCCAAACAGGCTTCCTCCAACAGTTTTTGGACTACATCTCCCATCCTCCCCAGCTAGTGGGACCAGTGATCAGGGATGATGGGAACTGTAGTCCCAAAACAGCTGGAGACCCAAGTTTGGGAAACCCTGCTCTAATTTAATGAAGATGTTGCATTTGGTGCTTCTTAGGTTTCTCCATCTCTTCTCAGCCACAGATCCCACAATGAGCAGGCGCATGAGGTGTGTTTGCTAGGGGAAGGATCTGGAGTGTAGGGGCAGATCAGCTGCTTTGCTGGAAGAAGGTCCCAGGTTCAATCCCTGGCCTCTCCAGCTAAGAAAAAGCTCCAGCAAAATCCTGGTTTCCAAACCCGTGGCAAAAATCCCAGCGAAGCCTGTAAAATACATTGCGGTTGGCAAAGGCCCCGTTGCCTTAAGCGAGTCCCTTCTGTCTCCCCAGCAGGGATGGAGACCCTACCATTAGTGGTCTACCCACAGGCTGATTGTAAGAATTACTGAGAGAAAATCTGTTCTGAGGTGGGAGGAACAAGTTATGGCTTGTATTTGAGTGGCAGGTCTGTGGCGTGGGCCCTCGCTTCCTATCCCTGTATAAAAACAAATTAGTCACTGTATGGTTTGATCATGAACATTTGTACATACTCATATTTCTCACCCTCTGAAAGCGACGGCACTTCATGAGTGATTGTTAGTAGAAAGGTCAGGAACCAGTGAGAAAAAATGGAGACAGTTTGCAGCAAAAAAACAAGTCTTGCAATGACACCTGCAGGAAGCCTTTGCCTGTTCTCTGCTGGTTTAGAGGCTGATGGGATTTGTAGTCCAACAACCCCTGGAGGGCACCAGGTTAAAGACTTGCAGATTTATTATGCTCTAGGACAGGCATCCCCAAACTTCGGCCCTCCAGATGTTTTGGACTACAATTCCCATCATCCCTGATCACTGGTCCTCTTAGCTAGGGATCATGGGAGTTGTAGGCCAAAACATCTGGAGGGCCGCAGTTTGGGGATGCCTGCTCTAGGAGCATAAGAAGAGCCTGCTGGATCAGGCTCATGCCTGCTGTTCCCACAGTGGTGAACCAAATGCCCCAAAGGGAAATCCTCCAGCAGGATTCAAGCAGGAGCAACTCTCCCCTCCTCTGGTTTCCATCGCTGCCTCTGACTGTGGAGACCGCTGTGGCTAGCAGTCATCAGCAGTCCTCTCTCCTTTAATGTGTCTAATCCTCTTTCAAAACCAACTTTGTCGGTGGCCATCGCTGCCTCCTGTGTGATCGAGTTCCACAGTCTGCGCTGCGTGAAGTCCTTAATTTTATCTGTCTGGAATCTTCCAACATTTTGAGATTCATGGGATGGCCACAACGTCTAAGGTTAAGATTTGTTATGCTGCAAGAGAGGGAATTAATGGAGAGTGTTCCGACAAGTTGTCCCTCATTTGCAGGGCTGCTGGTCTCGCTTGATGACGTCCTTGCTAACCCCCCCCCCTTTCCTCTCCATTGCAGGGGAAGCTGCCTCAGGCTCTCTAGAAGCCAGCTCAAAGGGCTGGTGGTTCTCCAACCCCCAGGAAGGGACGTTCAGTGCCCTGGAAGAAGCGTCTTCCTGCAAAGGGCTGGAGGAGTCTCTAGACAGAATTGCCAAGGCCTTCGCGGAGCAGGGCCCCATTGACGGCCTCCTGGGCTTCAGCCAGGGAGCGGCGTTGGTGGGCATCATTTGTGCCCTGAAGCAGCGCGGAGACCCCCGCTTTCCCTTTGACTTTGCCATTGTGGTGGCTGGCTTCAAGAGCCAGGCCGCCCCCCACCAGGGCTACTACCAGGAACCCATCGTGGTGCCCAGCCTGCACGTCCTGGGCGAGACAGATCAGGTCATCCCAGCTGAGATGAGCAGGCAGCTTGCCTCCTGCTTTGCAGAGGCCTCCACCCTCAATCACACAGGGGGCCACTTCGTCCCGGCCTCCGCACCCCAAAAGAAAGCCTACCTGGAATTCTTGGATCAGTTTGTAAAGTGACTGTGTTGGGGCCCAGTGCCCACGGCGAATGGTGTAAAGGGCAGCTCGTGGCCTGCCTGGTCACTGCAGTGTGATGGCCAGAGAATCCTATTAGCTTTACATCCGCTGCCTTGAGGGATGAGTAAACTGGGACTTGTCAGATCTGAAAATCTTGTCTGTCCCTGTGTTGAAAATTCTTTTAAAAGAGCCCTTTATTCTTCCCCTACAGGCACAACTCTGGGGTTTTCATGGGGGAGAGTGTCAGCTACCCTTGAGGTTGGCAGTTAAAGGATGCAGGATATCAGTGGGGTGGGCAACAATCGCTGAGGCTTCTTCAACCAAGCAACTGTCCTGAGGACACCCCCTGGGTCCCCCTGTAAGTTATAAGTTATGGATATTAGGTTCCTTAGTTTGTTCCAAACTCCCTCCTTCTTCCTGAAATGGGCAAAGCGGACAGTGATCTCCCTCCCTCACTTTGGGTCCGAGTGCTGTGTGTGGCCGCCGTTCAAAACCATCGGAGATTGTGAGGTCCCCCTTCAGAAAACCAAAAACATAAATTCTCCTATTTTAATTTTCTGCATCTTCAAGCTTGTTGTGTATATCTGTATTTTCTTTTTGTAATTCTTTGATCTTTTTGTCATGGGTTATTTTGTTGCGGTTGTGTTTTCTGTTAAAGAGTCAGGCCTTGTGATAAGCTCTCTCAGTTTCCATTGGAAGCCTTCGTTCTTTCAAAGTGTTTTTAAAGTACTCCTTTACAGCTTCTTCTTGTTATGCAAATTCTTACCTTAAGATATTGTCTGTTCTGTCCCCAGTCCCCCAGTCCCCGTCCCTGTTTTCTTTCTCTGGTGAGGAAGAGGCCTCTTTTGAGGGTGGCACCATCTTGGCTGTGTCCTGCCTTGGTGTCCTTGTTGAAGTGAGCCTTCCCTCTCCGGACAGGAAGAATTGAGTGAGGTCTTTTATTTCCAGCTTTCCTGAATGCTTTGGCGTTCTCTCCTTTCTTCAACCTTTGGCGTCTTTTAGACCGCAGGGGTTTTTGCTCCAAGCTACTTTTCCGGGCCTTGGAGCAAGGATTTGAGTTTAAGTGGCCGTCATCTTTTCTTTGTGCCTAAGTCCCCCTGCAGCTGCCCAGTGGAAGCCTCAGAGCCACTGGCTGGACAGGGAGGCATTGGAGCCTGGGCAGTGCTCTCTTCCCACAGTGTCTCATTAATTCCCACTCACACAGAGGCCGTTGTGGCGACCAGTTTGGACTGCATTAAAGAGCCCTGCTTGCTGGCTTCCCACGGGAGCACCTGCTTGGTCCCTGTGAGATCAAGATAGAATCATAGAATCGTAGAGTTGGAAGAGACCCCAAGGGCCATCCAGTCCAACCCCCTGCCAAGCAGGAAACACCATCAAAGCATCCTTGACATATGCCTGTCAAGCCTCTGCTTAAAGACCTCCAAAGAAGGAGACTCCACCACACTCCTTGGCAGCAAATTCCACTGCCGAACAGCTCTTACTGTCAGGAAGTTCTTCCTAATGTTGAGGTGGAATCTTCTTTCTTGTAGTTTGAATCCATTGCTCCGTGTCCGCTTCTCTGGAGCAGCAGAAAACAACCTTTCTCCCTCCTCCATATGACATCCTTTCATATATTTGAACATGGCTATCATATCACCCCTTAACCTTCTCTTCTCCAGGCTAAACATACCCAGCTCCCTAAGCCGTTCCTCATAAGGCATCGTTTCCAAGATGTTGGACTAGAAGGGTCTACTTTGGCCTGGTCCACCTGCTGCAGGGCTTTTTCTGTTGTTCTGATAAAGGATCAGACAAATTCAAGGAGGAGGAGGAGGAGGAGGAGGAGGAGGATCCTAGCCCCGATGGCCCCTTCCACTGCCAGATGCTTCCCTTCCACTGCTGGTGGCCATAAATGCCTCTCTCAGCCACTTGCTGCAAACCTCAAGTGGGGAGACTTGCTCTTGCACTCAGTCCCACAACTGGCTGGCTGCTGGGACTGGGAGAACAGGATGCTGGGTGGCACAGGCCACTGGCCTGAAAGGACCATTGGGCTCCAGGAAGTATTTTGTCGTTTTTCCTTAGGCGCTAGAGGGCAGCCGTATCCCCCACGAAGGCCTTTCTCTGCCTGCTTCCCTACAGATATCTCTCTCTCTTTCCATATGACTTGCTATCCACAGGCAGGGATGAGAAGGAAGCCAAGCTGCAAGGAGCCAGCCTGTCCCTCGGCCGCTGAGGGCTCCTTCCTTGGAGTCAACTTGGCTAGTGAAGACGGCAGGAAAAGCTGGACAGGGCTCTGTCTTGTGAGCCCCCCATCTCGCAGCTGTGCCTGGGTCTGGAGTGGGGGGAGGCGCTCCAAGGGACCCAGGAGGAAAAGGAGGGCTGCATGCCACCTCATTGCCAGGCACTTGCAGGCTGTTTTTTTCTGTTTGCAAAAAGGCAGCTGCTGCTGCTGCTCTGCAGAGCCTGACTCACGCGCTCTGCCGCTCCACAGGGGGCTCCTCTTCCTCTCCATGGCGACAGGCTTTGGTTGAGAGGCGCTGGGATGGCGCTGGGCTTCTGCGATGGTGCTTGGGGGGGGGGTTGCCAGCGGACGAGCCCTGCCTTTGTGGGAGGAGGGTGGGGTACCATTGCCCTGGGACCAACGTGCTGTCTTGACTAGGGCAAGTGGTGGGGGGAGTGAGAAGGGGGAAAGGGGTCCCTTGGCAGAACCCCCACCCCCAGGCATGTCAAGCAGCGGAAGGGAGGAAAGAAGGAAGAGCAGATTACTCGGCAGTGAGGTGTTCTTCTGGAGGGGGGGTCCTTTTGTGGGCATGGAGCATTTGGGCACTGAGGGTATGAGGAAGGCCTGTAGCCCAGCCGGAGAGCACCTGCCTGGCATGCAGAAGGCCCCCAGGTTCACTTCCCCACTTCTCCAGGAAGGGATATTGTTGGGAGACCCTGAAAAGCCACTGCCAGTCAGTGTGAACGAGTGTGATCCAGATGGGACAGCTGCCTGACTCTGGAAGGCAGCTTCCTATTTCAATTAGCCCTTCCTTCATGAGGACTGGAATCCTGCTTCTAAGGAGCAAAAGCTCCAGGGCAGCTGAGCTCCTGCTTTGCATGCAGAAGGAACAAAGCCCAGGGCCCAATGGCACCCCCAGGTGGGGCTGGGAAATGTTCCCTGTCTGAAATCCTGGAGAGCTGCTGTCAGTCAGTGTCGACAATACTGAGCTAGATGGGCCAATGACCTGACTTTCTTTGCTCCTATTGGGAACCCTTATTCTGCAGGCTGGGAACCCGCCGCTTCCCCACCTAAAATTAACTCAGGCAGCAGGAAGCTGCCTTACACTAGAAACATCAGAAACTGCCTTGGGCCAGCTCATTGTTCTCCACACTGGCTGGCAGCAGCTCTCCAGGGTTTCAGGAAGAGAACACTTCCCAGCCCTTCCTGGAGATGGCGCTAGGGTCAGAACCCAGAACCTTCTGCATGCCAAGCAGGTGCTCTGCCCCTGAGTGAAGCTGCCTTTGTAGCGAGTCAGACCATGGGGCCATCTAGCTCACTGTTCTTGACACTGACTGGCAGCACCTTTCCAGGGTTTCATATAGGGATTCTCCCAGCCCTACCTGGAGATGCTGTTGGGGATTGAACCTGGCGCCTTCTGCATGCCAAGCAGGTGCTCTGCCATTGAGCTATGGCCTCTCCCTAAAAAGAAAGCAAGATTCTAGTCCTCATTAGCCCATTCAGCACAGTACTGTCCCCACCGAGAGGCAGAGCACTGGTTGCCATCAATAACCTTCACCCCCTCCATGAAGCGGCCCACCCGAGCTGGTGGCCACCCCTGCCTCCTGCGGCAGGGAGTTCCACAGTTGAGCTGCGACCTCCTCCCCTCGGGCACCTGCGTTCGTGGCTGTGGGCGATCAGTTCGTGGCCCACTTGGTGAGGCTGCCTTGGCTCCCAGCCCTCCCCTCCCCGAGCCAAGCCGCCTCTTGCTTCTCCCCTCCCCAGCCGCGTGTGCTTCACTCCTCTTACTCATCCTTGGCTTTTTCCTCGTAAACAGGAGAGGCCTCCTGGGATGAGCACAATGTGGGCGGCCACAGCAGCCCTGGGAGGAGGAGGAGAAGAGGACCTTTTGCCGTGGCAACTTTAAGCCTCTTGGCTGGCAATGGGCTCTGCGAGGCCCGGGTGGTGGTCCCAAGCTCCCGGCAGCCTCGGGTGGGGCAGCCACCCACCTACCCCACCCTCCAGATGCTTTTCCACAGAAACCCCTGCCAGACCAGGAGGAGCAGTCGCCAAGATCTGGTTCATAAAAGGCTCCAGTCCCTGGAAGAGAGGGAGGGGACTGTCAAGCGGGGCCCAGGACTTGAGGGGCTTCCTTGCTTGCCCATTTCCCCACCCAGAAGAAAAGCCCAGCAGCCGGACCAGGTCATAGGGGACACACATAGCCCAGCCTCCTGCTCCCACAGCGGCCAAATGCCCCAAAGAACCTGGGGGTCCAGATAGACTGCCTCTGGACCTGGAGGCTCCATGAGAACATAGGAGGAAGAGCCTGGCCGCTGGATCAGGCCAAAAGGGGGCCCATCCAGTCTAGCATCCTGTTCTTGCAGTGGCCGACCGCATGCCCCATAAGCAGGGTGTGGCTGCAGGGCTGTGCAACGCCCCCCCCTCCACACACACCCATAACTGACACACGCTGGAGCCAGCCGGCTGCAAAGAGAGAAATTGGCTGCCCTTTTGCCGCTTGCCTCTGGGAAAAAAAAAAAAAGGATCGTGTTTCCCTTTGAGTCCCCAGAGCCCAGCAGGGTGGGATCCATGGCATAAACAGGCAGCTCTTGCTCCCAGCTGCCCCTGGCAGAGGAATCCTCTCCCTGGCTGGGCTCCTGTGATTGTCTGGAAAACAAATAAAAATCAGGTTGCAAATCCAGGGGACGGGGTGACAACGAGGTATAGTGTGTGTGTGCGTGTTCCTCCATGCATTTAACTTTGTACCCACCTCTCCCGTCCACCAAGGAGTTAGCAGTGTCTATGGGTAGACAAACTAAGGCCCGGGGGCCTGATCCGGCCCAATCGTCTTCTAAATCAATCAATCAGACCTCACCTGGAGTACTGTGTCCAGTTCTGGGCACCACAGTTCAAGAAGGATACTGACAAGCTGGAACGTGTCCAGAGGAGGGCAACCAAAATGGTCCAAGGCCTGGAAACGATGCCTTATGAGGAACGGCTTAGGGAGCTGGGTATGTTTAGCCTGGAGAAGAGAAGGTTAAGGGGTGATATGATAGCCATGTTCAAATATATGAAAGGATGTCATATGGAGGAGGGAGAAAGGTTGTTTTCTGCTGCTCCAGAGAAGCGGACACGGAGCAATGGATTGAAACTTCAAGAAAGAAGATTCCACCTAAACATTAGGAAGAACTTCCTGACAGTAAGAGCTGTTCGGCAGTGGAATTTGCTACCAAGGAGTGTGGTCGAGTCTCCTTCTTTGGAGGTCTTTAAGCAGAGGCTTGACAGGCATATGTTAAGAATGCTTTGATGGTGTTTCCTGCTTGGCAGGGGGTTGGACTGGATGGCCCTTGTGGTCTCTTCCAACTCTATGATTCTATGAAATCCGGCCCATGGACGGTCAGGGAATCAGCATGTTTTTACATGAGTAGAATGTGTCCTTTTATTTAAAATGCATCTCTGGGTTATTTGTGGGGCATAGGAATTCGTTCACCACCACCCCCAATATAGTCCGGCCCCCCACAAGGTCTGAGGGGTAGTGGACCGGCCCCCTGCTGAAAAAGTTTGCTGACTCCTGGTCTATTAGATTCCCATTTTTTATTTTCTTTACTGCCTTCATATCCTACTCTTTCCCCCTTCTTTGGGGCTCACATGCTCCCCCACTCCCCTTATTATCCTCTCAGGACAGGAACCCTGAGGGAGGCTGAGAAAACGCTGGGACTCATCGTTCACCCAGATCACCCAGCGAGCTTCATGGCGGAGTGGGGAATTTGAACTCTCTCTCACCCGGGTCCCACTACCTGGCCACTAGACCACCACCGCCGGCTCCTCTCAGGGTTGCTGGAACTGGTATCCAGTCCTCCCCACCCATGTCCCGTAATGGGACCATGACCCAAGATTTTTATTTTTACTTCTTTATCAATTAGATTTATATACCGCCCTTCATCATAAGAGCTCAAGGCGGTTCACAGAGCAATATTTGTGCCCTAGGCTAAGCCATGAAATCTCAGGTCGCGAGAAAGCTGTGTGTTTTTAGGGCACCAAGGGACATTGGGGCAAGCTAGGGAGCTCTTCAGAACTCCCTGGAGAGCTGCTGCCGGTCAGTGCAGGCAATACAAACCCTCTGGACCAACGGCCTGATTTTAAGGGCGCTTCCTACCTTTCTATTTAAAACCAGTCCCTTTCACCATAAGAATATTACCTTCTTTTTAGGGAAAGGGGTTGCAGCACCTCCGGACAGGGCGGGGTTGGGGTTAGTCTCTAGGGTTTGCTAGTTCACACTGAGGCAGGACTGGACACGAAGGATCTGACCTCTCGGGCTTCGCCACGCAAGCGGAGAGCGTCGTCTGCACGCCACCATCATGACACGTGTTGAGCGCAGAAAAGGCCCCAGGTGATGCCACCCGGAGTTCTGGGCCGATGTTCCGCGCCCCCTGAGCTTGTGCAGAGCGCCTCCTTCTTGGGCAGCCCATGCAGGCAACCTCCCACCCGCGTCTGTGAAGGGATCGCGTGGGTGGAGCGGCGGCGGCGGCCGTGCCAAGGGCTCCCCCTGCTGGCGCGGTGAGCGGCCACCGACGGGGCGGGCGGCCCTGAAGCTTGGCTGACGCCGCTGCTCGGCGTCGGGATCAGCCCCGGGTCGTCCCGGCCAAGTCAAGCCCGGCTTGCGCAAGTGGCTGACGCCTCCGCCCGCCCCGTCAGAGGCCCCAGCAGCCCGAGCTGGCGGTGCCGTCGGGCGCACAGTCCTCCCGGGAGGCGTCGAGGAAGAGAGGAGCGCGTCGCGCCAGGTAAAAACGGGGTGCAGCTCTCTTGGAGGATTCCCCACACACACACACACATACCACTTTGCGGAGCGGGCTGGGCTCCCCGTGGTAGGCCCCTCTGAGTCTACACATGCTCAGAGGCGCAGCCTGGACGGGATCCTTCCTCTACTTCCGAAAGAACTTCTGGGGTTCGCTCTGACCCGCCGCCATCCCAAGCTGTCTCCGAAGGGTCCCTCTTTCTCAACCCCCGCCCCCCCCCCAAATCCCTTGCGTGAGTAGCAGAAAAAGGTGTCAGATGTGCACCCCCAGTGAGACATGGGAGGGGGTGAATAAGCCAGCGGGGAGGCTGCCGTTGGGGAGAGAGGCAGGACCCCTCCTCCCATCCTCATTTTAATCCTCTTGTAACTTTCCGAGTTCTTTATCCTTACTGCCTTTTTATCCTGCCTTTCTCTCGAAGATCTCAGGGCAGTTTTCAAGGTTCTCTCCCAAGCTATTTACCCCCCCCCCCAAAACACCCATGCAAAATAGGCTAGGGCGGCTGTGGGAGGGGGAGAGCTCCATCTTACCCAGGAAGCTTTGTGGCAAGAACGGGGATTCAAACCCAGATCTCCCCTGTCCTGTTTAAAACACTTAAAAGCTCTCTCCCTTTGGGGTGCTCTGAATGGTTTTGAGGCATATGCAGAGTGGCCTTTCAAGAGCCAAGGAGCCTGAGCTGATCTGAGGATTTCAGATTCAGAGGCTGATTCAGCACTGATTCTCCACAGGGACAGGGGGGCAGCGGGGGGGGGCACAGGCTGGTGTCTGGACTTTGTTTTGGTTGGAAGAAGCTTAGTCAGAAACTGGGAATGTCTTCGAGTCAACAATAAATGAAATAAAGTGACTGAAAGGTGGCAGAAGTTTTGGCGAGGGAGTTGAAGATTAGTGGCAGGGGAGTGGGTTGGCATAGGAGCTTCCTTTTGGGGGCATCTGGTGAGTCCTAGGGGAACAGGATACTCTCCTCCCACCCAATCCAACTGCAGTCACCCGCTCTTCCAATGTCCCTGTTCCCCAGTTGTGATTTCGCCCTGTCAAAGCCCCACAGAGCATGAACCGAGAGCAAACTGTGTCTCTCTTGCACCCCCTTCCCTGTGGGAACGGGGAGGCCACCCATTGCATGGAATGATGCCTGCCTGGGGTGGTGGTCTTAGCTGGGATTCCTGCATTGCAAGGGGTTGGAATAGATGACCCTTGGGGGTCCCTTCCAATTCTACAATTCTATGATTCAATGGGGATAGGTCCCCATGGGTCTGTCTCAGTGGGGAAAGGGGAAGGCAGATTGCCCCAGCCCTTCCTGGGGTGACTGGAACAGTGGCCAGGGGGCGGCCCCAGGAAGCTTGCCTTGGTAGCAGTCTTGCCCCGACTCAGACTGTGCAATGCTGCCACAGCAGCAGCAGCAGCAGCAACAGCCCCCTCAGCTTCCTGGCGGTGGCTCAGTTCAGTAACTGAGAGTCCAAGGCACTTCCTGCGCCGGGAACAGCATGTTCCCAGGGCCAGGCCAGACCCTCTTGTGCAGCCGAGAGCTGGCACAATCCGCAGGATGGAGAAATCGCTTCCAGATGCTGAGGCTGGATGTGTCACTCAAACACACACACACACACACACACACACACACACACACAGAGAGAGAGAGAGAGAGAGAGAGAGAGAGAGAGAGAGAGAGAGAGAGAGAGAGGAGGGAGGTGGCGGGGAGCGAGCGTTTTGACTCCCTTCTCACTCCCCACCCACCATCCCTTACCCCATCACCGTCTGCCCCAGAGAACGGGGCAACTCAGAACCTGACAAGCGTCTTCCTCGGCCGGCCCACTCATTGGCGAGACTTGATGCTTGTCCCCGTTTAAACCGCCATGCAGGATAATTCCTCCTGCCCCCTCCTGACATCTGTGGGAAGGTAAGGGTGGGGGGGGGAAGGACTGGGACCCAAGGGATTCTCCCCACCTATCAGAGTCCAGCATCGATAGAAGGAAAGCTTAGCCCAGTGGGGGGGGGAGAGTTGGGGTTGAGTTCAGCACATGCTCCCTGACACACCCACCCCAGTTCCAGTGTTGTTGTTGTTTTGCTGGGTCCTTTCTGAAACCCCTGAAGAAGGCAAGCCCAATGGGATTTGTGTGTGTTAACCCTACGGGCCAAGGGGCCTTCTACAGGAACATGGTGGGAGGGTGAGTTCCTCGGACCCAGGGAAATGGGATTCTCAGGCTAGGGTGCTCCCCTGGGGCACCCCTTCCCTCCAAACCCAGGCAGGGGGCAGGCATGTGTGTTTGCACCCGCCAATGTGATCATAGATTTGTAAAGATGGAAGGGACCCCAGGGGTCATCTAGTCCAACCCCCTCAATGCAGGAATCACAGCTGAAGAATCCATTGCAGATGGCCGTCCAGACTCTCTCTCCAGGTAGTCCGTTCCACTGCCAAAAATTGCGCAGTTCTTCCTAACGTTTAGTCAGAATCTCCTCTCTTGCCATTTGAATCTCTTGGTTTGGGGTCCTGCCCTCTGGAGCAACAGAATACAAGCCCACTCCTTCTCCCATGGCTCTCAGGTCACCTGCACTCTCCTCTTCTCCAGGCTCACGATAAGGCAATTGAACCATCAATTTAGGGCCAGATGACTCTGAGACACGTCCCTTTCATGTCCTCATCAGCAGCTGTCCCCTGTTGGAGACAGAATGCTGCGCTGGATTAAACTGAAAGAAAGATTTGCCCTCCTTAAACTAAACAGAGTTCTCAGGATGGAAGCAGCCCGGCAAAGAGGAAGCCTACCTGTTGGATAGCTGCCTGCCATGTCCAAAGATGTGTCCAACTGTGCCAAGGCTCTCCACTCCCCAGGACCAAATTGCTGGCCTCCTACACTTCCTTGGTCTCTTAAAGGCCCTGAATCGAGGGCCGCATTCCCTTCTGGGGCCACGTGCCAGAGGCAAAAGTAGCTGGAGCAATTATACTCACCCGTTCCTCTTTCCACCCTCCTTCCAGGCATGAAAAGAGGCAGGGTCAGAGTTCAAGGACACACGTCCTCAGCCAGGAAGGTGCTGAGCAAGGCCAGCAAGGGGCGTGTCCTAGAGAGAGGGGGCGTGGCTGTGGGGGCAGCAATGCTCCTGAATACCACTTGCTTTGAATCTCAGATGGGGAGAGTGTTCTTCTGCCTGAGGGCCAGGTGGAGTGGAATGGAGGGCGGATTCTGGCTCCTGGGTTTAAGGCTCCTGATCAGTGAGCTATTAGAAGAGAAACCTAGAATCTTGGAATTGTAGAGTTGGAAAGGACCCCAAGGGTCCTCTAGTCCAGCCCCCAGCAATGTAGGAATCTCAGCTGAAGCATCCATGGCAGAGGGCCACCCAACTTGCGCATTATTACCATAAGAACATATTTAGAGCTTGCTGGGTCAGGCCAGTGGCCCATTCGGTCCAGTTGCCTCTTCTCACAGTGGCCAACCATTGTCCCAATGGGAAACCAGCAAGCAGGATTTGAACACAAGAGCCCTCTCCCATCCTGTGTTTTCCAGCAACTGGCATTCAGAAACATTGCTGCCTCTGACTGCGGAGGCAGAGCTGAGCCATTGCGGCTAGTAAACTTTGTCTAATTCTCTGTTAAAGCCATCTAGGTTGGGTTGCCATCGCTGCCTCCTGCAGAAGAGAGTTCCACAGTTTAACTAAGCCTTGTGTGAAGAAGTCCTTTCTTTTATCTGTCCCAAATACTCATTATTAGAATCATAGAATCATAGAGTTGGAAGAGACCACAAGGGCCCTCCAGTCCAACCCCCTGCCGAGCAGGAAACACCATCAAAGCATTCTTGACATATGGCTGTCAAGCCTCTGCTTAAAGACCTCCAAAGAAGGAGACTCCACCACACTCCTTGGTAGCAAATTCCACTGCCGAACAGCTCTTACTGTCAGGAAGTTCTTCCTAATGTTGAGGTGGAATCTTCTTTCTTGTAGTTTGAATCCATTGCTCCGTGTCCACTTCTCTGGAGCAGCTCCACCTCCTTTCTGTGACTGTAAGTTGTTTGAAACTGTTGTGTTTTAGTTGTTGCAACCTGCCCTGGGGCCTGAGGATGGATGGATGGATTTGCTGCTCGTGGGTTGAGGGGCGATGCCTCCCTCCTGCAGCAGCCTGCAGATTCTAGGATGCGCTGGATCCGTCCTGCCCCTGCCAGGGGAGCACACGGGCACCTTCCCTGCCTCTTGTGGATTTCTACCTGGCACTGGAGGGAGCAGCCACCCAGAAGCCCCTGGCATTCCCCAAACAGTAAGAGTTTATGTGCAGTGCCACCCAGAATCTGCACACAAGCTCCTCCTGTGTGGGGGGACCAGGCCATGCCAGCCTCTTGCGGGAGCCAGTTCCAGAGCTGCTTGAAAGACTGCTTTTTATCCATCCAACATTCAGCTTCACTGGGTGTCTGCGAGTTCTAGTGTTAGGAGGGAAGGAGGAAAACTTTATCCCTCACTCTGGGTGAGATGGGCCTCTGCTCTGGTCCTGCAGGGCCCTGTTCACACATGCACATCTTCTGGGAAGTATTCCACTGAGAGCAGTCAAACACAACATTCCTTGTTTTCCTAGAGAAGAGATGCGGGGGAATGTTGGGTCCAGATGGTTGAAAACTTCCTGTTTCCTCCTGGCTGGAACATCCTTCCTTTGCATGTGACTAGAGGTCGGCGTCACCTTGGGCTCCTTGATCACCGCAGATGGTGACAGCAGTCACGAAGTTAAAAGACTCCTGCTTCTTGGGAGAAAAGCAATGACAAACCTAGACAGCATCTTAAAAAGCAGAGACATCACCTTGCCGACAAAGGTCCATATAGTTAAAGCTATGGTTTTCCCAGTAGTGATGTATGGAAGTGAGAGCTGGACCATAAAGAAGGCTGATCGCTGAAGAATTGATGCTTTTGAATTGTGGTGCTGGAGGAGACTCTTGAGAGTCCCATGGACTGCAAGAAGATCAAACCTATCCATTCTTAAGGAAATCAGCCCTGAGTGCTCCCTGGAAGGACAGATCGTGAAGCTGAGGCTCCAATACTTTGGCCACCTCATGAGAAGAGAAGAATCCTTGGAAAAGACCCTGATGTTGGGAAAGATTGAGGGCACTAGGAGAAGGGGACAACAGAGGACGAGATGGTTGGACAGTGTTCTTGAAGCTACGAACATGAGTTTGACCAAACTGCGGGAGGCAGTGCAAGACAGGAGTGCCTGGCGTGCTATGGTCCATGGGGTCACGAAGAGTCGGACACGACTAAACGACTAAACAACAACAAGAGGTGGGCGTGTCCTTACCTGTCCAGGTAACAAAAGGACAAGGCATGCTGCCACACTCTCTCTTTTTCACTTCCTTCCTTGTTGAACCAGCTTCTTAGCTGGAAATGCTCTGCTAGCTTCTCAGCTAGCGGAAGCATTGGTGTGAGGGACAGGGGATATCGCGAAGTCCCTCCCCTCCTGAGTTCAAGCCCGTCCCCGAGCAAAGGGGAAAGCAGGGAGAGTTCCGATTCCAGTGGGGAAGCAGGAAGTCGTGTCCGAGGCTCAGGCAAGGTAAAGGAGCCAGGGTCCCAGGTGGGACAGGAAGGGGCAAGCAAGGGGGGAAGACCCATCCCCCCAACTCCAGAATTACGCAGGAAGAGGAGGGGCAAGAGGATGGGTCTGCCAAAGCTTTTGTGTTGGAGAAAGACGCGCCAAAAGCCATTAGGAGGTTCTGAAACCGACTGACCACATCACTCCGTGTAAATAGCAATGACTTGAGCACTGTAAATACGCAGCACCAATAAAAGAATAAAATGCAGAGCTGCGTGGCGTCGTTACTCTGAAGTAGTCCACTCCGGCCACCGTGACAGCAACCTCCTAATCCTTTTTGGGCTACTTTGGAGTTGCCGGGATGAGCGTGTCAGAGGCGGAGAAGTGGCGGCAGATCGCGGAGCAAGCCCAGCTAGAACTGCAGCAGCTATCGCTGCAGGCGCAGGGAGAATTGAAGGCAGCTAAAGAGGAGACTAAGAAGGTCCAGGACGACCGGCTACAACTTGCGGAACAGGTGAGAGAGCTTCAGGAAAAAGAGCAGCAATTAAGGGCGGTGGCGGTAGACCTCCAAAACAAGCTGGATGCAGAGAAAAACAAGGCGGGAGGGGCACCCCAAGTCCAAGTGCTGCCAGGAAGGAGAGCTGGGACCCTAGTTAGCAAGTTCAATGGAGACCCGAAGGAATTTCAAGGCTTTGAGACTGAGATTGTGTATGCTCTTGAGCTGCACCACGATGAGTTCCCTGATGATGAGCACAGAGTAGCGTTTATTGTGGAGCACCTTACCGGGGCAGCCAGGGAGTGTCTAAGACCGTTAATTGCAACAAAGAATCCTTGCATGAAGAATGTCAAACTATTTCTAGAAGGTTTGAAAACGATGTATTCGTCCGATAGTCATATGGACCAGACTAAGGAGGAACTTCATAATTTACGCCAAGGAAATATGACAGTTCGCGCGTATTGGGCGAAATTCACCATGCTGGTGCACAGATTGGGGTGGGAACTGGGGTCCCCCCCAATGCAAGCGGCGTTCTACTTGGGGTTGCATGAGGAGGTGAAGGATGAGCTCTCGAGAGGTCCAAAGCCCAGTGATATGGATCAGCTGAGCAAAGCGGCTCTGGCGGTGGGGGTGAGACAGGAATCCCGGTGGAGCGACAAACAAGCAACGCGCGCAAAGCGGGCTTGGTTCCCACGGTCGCAGGAGAAACCACTCCCCCAACAACCCTTTCAAGCCACGCCTGGGGCCAGCCAGGACCAGGAACCCATGCAGATTGATAGCGCGCGCGCGCGGGCTTTTCAAACCCCAGCGGCGCCAAGACGCAAGGAGGGAAAGGGCGGGAATTGCTTTCTCTGCAACTCCCCCCAGCATCTCGTCAGAGACTGCCCACATCGCAGGGAGTGGCAAGGAAGGGCGGGAACGGTGGTGCCCTCCCCCACTGACGCAGCACCACAGCAGGGAAACGGGAAAGCCTGGCTGCAGGAGACAAGGGGCAGCAGCCAGGCACAGTCAGCAGACAACAGCCCCAGCCCACCCACCCGCACAGAGAGGAGCAGAGCCAGCCCACCCCTCCCAGAGCAGGAGTGGTTCTAGAAGTCACGCTAACGCTCCCAAATGGCTATCCCCTGACAGTCCTTGCCTTAATTGACAGTGGTGCCTCAGCGAACTTCTTCTCGAGAAACTTTGCAGAAGAGCACCAGATCCAGCTTCTGCAGCTGGATTTTCCCCTTCACGTGGCAACCATTGACGGCAGAGAGCTGCTGGGGGGGGCCATCACTCATCAAACCCCCCCCATGAGAATGACGGTGGGAAGGCACTCAGAGACACTGGCATTCAACGTCGCCACCATCTCAGACCCCCCCATCGTCTTGGGCATGAGCTGGCTGGCGCGCCACGACCCCTCCATCAGTTGGCACCAGAGATGCATCACTTTTGGATCGGACTTTTGCCTGGAACATTGCATGCAGCACCAACCAGGGGAGGGGCCTCCGATAGCCACGGTGGCCACCATGCACGTCAAAGGGGGTGAGGCGATACCCAAGCCGTACTGGGACCTGCAGGAGGTCTTCAGCGAAGCGGAGTCCGACCACCTACCCCCACACAGGCCTTTTGACTGCCAGATCAACCTGGTGCCAGGGGCAACTATACCCCCAGCCAAGCTGTACGCCATGTCAGACCAGGAACTGGAGGATCTGCGCGCTTTCATCGACAAGAACCTCAAGCGGGGGTTCATCAGAGAAAGCAAGGCAGCAGGGGGCAGCCCGGTCTTCTGGGTGGACAAGAAAGACACGCAACAGCGCCGCCTGGTGGTGGATTTTAGACGGCTGAATTCGGTGACAGAGCCAGTGGCTTTCCCCATGCCCAGAGTGGATGATCTCCTGACAGCAGCACGCAGGGGCAAGATTTTCACCAAGCTAGACCTGAGGGGGGCGTACAACTTGATCAGGATCCGGGAAGGCGATGAATGGAAAACCACGATGTTCACGCCTCTGGGCTCTTTTGAATATCTGGTGATGCCCTTCGGGTTGCAAGGGGGCTCAGCCTGCTTCCAGGCCTTCATGCACCACGTCCTGGGGTCCCTCCTCTTCAAGAACTGCCTGGTCTTTCTGGATGACATCCTTATCTATTCCAATGACCCAGTGCAGCATGTGAAAGATGTCAGGGAAGTGTTGCAGCGCCTGAAGGAGAACCACCTGTATGTGAAGCTGGAGAAGTGCAAGTTTCACACCAAGGAGGTGGACTTCCTGGGCTACAAGCTGTCAGACAAGGGGCTGGCGATGGACAAGGACAAGGTGCAGGCCATCCTGGACTGGCACAGCCCCAGGACGCGCAAAGATGCCCAACGCCTACTAGGCTTCGCCAACTTCTACAGGAAGTTCATCAAGAACTTCTCTCGCGTTACGGCTCCCATCACTGACTGCCTGAGAGGCAAGCAGAAGTTCAGGTGGACAACAGAGGCGCAAGCAGCGTTCGAAAGCCTCAAGAGGGTGTTCGCCTCGGACCAGAACCTGTTCCACGTGGTCCAGGACGCGCCCCTACGCATTGAGACAGATGCTTCTGAGAAAGCTGTGGGCGCCATTTTGTTGCAACTGGACGCCAACAGGGAGTGGAGACCCTGTGCCTTCTTCTCCAGGAAGTTGACACAGCCCGAGCGCAACTACACCGTGTTTGACAAAGAACTTCTTGCAATCCACGCTGCGTTCAAACATTGGAGACACTTCCTGGTGGGCGCCAAGCACCCCATCCAGGTGTGCACAGACCACAAGAACCTGGAGTTCTGGAGAACTGCCAGGGTGCTCAACCAGCGGCAGATACGGTGGGCAGAGTTCTTCTCGAACTTCAACTTCTCCATACACTACATCCCGGGAGAGCAGAACGTCAGGGCGGATGCCCTCTCCCGCAAGCCAGAGTACATGGAGGAGGAGGAGCCACCAGCCCCAAGGCACATTTTCCCCCCGTCGGCATGGTCCTGCGGAGCAGCAGTGGTGAGCGAGGCAGAACTCACAGCACTGACGGCAGCGGATGACTTTGCCAACCGCATCTTCAGAGAACTGAGAGGGGGGAGGGAGCAGGCAAAAGACTTTGCAGAACGCAGAGGGCTGCTTTTCTACAAGGGGGCACTGTACCTGCCCACCACCCAGCTCAGACGTACGGTCCTCAAACAGATGCACGACAACCCAACGGCGGGGCATTTTGGAAGGGACAAGACCACTCACCTAGTCATGAGACACTTCTGGTGGCCAGGGGTGAGGGAAGATGTTCGAGACTATGTACGGGGCTGTGACACCTGCCAGCGGGCAAAGGTGGTCAGGGCAGCGCCACCAGGGTTGCTGGAGCCCTTAGCCACGCCACACAGGCCGTGGGAAGTGCTGTCCATGGACTTCATCACAGATCTGCCTTCTTCCCGGGGTAAGACCGCAGTGTTGGTGGTGGTGGACCTCATGTCCAAAATGTGCCACTTTATACCGTGTGCCAGGGCAGTCTCTGCAGAAGAGACAGCCAAACTGTTTGTTGATCACGTTTTCAGACTGCATGGATTACCTTTAAGGGTTATTTCGGATCGTGGCCGCCAATTTGTTTCCAGGTTCTGGCGGCGGCTCATGAACCTCCTGCAGGTGGAGGTCAGCTTGTCGACGGCTAGACACCCGCAGACCAACGGACAAGCGGAGAGGGTCAACGCCATTCTGCAGCAGTACCTGAGATGCTACGTCAGCCAGAGGCAAACGGACTGGGTGGATCGCCTGCCACTAGCAGAATTTGCCTACAACAATGCAGTGCACGTCTCCACAGGGGTGTCGCCCTTTAAGGCCAATTACGGGCGCGACCTCAGATCTTTCCCAGAGAGGGAGGGGGAGGAGGAGGAGGAGGGCCCACAGGCTGAGGATTGGGCAGAGGAACTGGAGACGGTGCACCGGCAGCTCAGAGAACACTTGGAGAGGGCCAAGGAAGCGTACAAAAAGGGGGCAGATCGCCACAGGCGACTAGGGGAGGTCATCAGGGTGGGGGACAAGGTGTGGTTGTCCTCGGAGGGCCTTCCCACCAGAGGGAGGTGCAAAAAGCTGGCACCCAAAAGGCTGGGCCCCTTCACGGTCACGCAACAGGTCAACCCGGTGGCATACAGGCTGGCACTGCCAGAGGACATGAGGGTGCATCCAGTGTTTCATAGATCGCTGCTGTCGCCGTACAGGGAAAGCAGCAGGCTCCGAGACAGCGAACAAACCCCCGAGGGAGGGGGGGAGAGGGAAGGCAGGGAGCAACTCAATGAGGCCACGGCCATCCTGGATTCAAGGTGGGGGGTGGGGGGACTGGAGTACCTCATGGCATGGGAGGATGCTCCACCGTCCCAGAATGAATGGGTCCCAGCCACTCAGATACAGGAGGAATTCTTGGTGGAAGAATTTCACGCCCTCTTTCCCCACAGACCCAAGCCCTGGCACATGGAAAGGGAGGGGGAGGAGGAGGAGGCACGGGAGAACAGCTCACCATGGCGCTGGGAAGCGGAGTTTGAGGAACCAGAGGATGAGGTATGGGTGTCACCGAGATCCACCCAGTCAGAGGAAGGAGCAGATTGGCAGAACGTTTTTACCCCCACCAGCTCTGACGCCACGGACTTTTTGGGATTCCCGTCCGCCCAGGCGGAAGGGGGGGGCTCGCAGGACTGGGGGGAGGTATTCACACCAACGGGCTCGGAGAGCACTGAGTTCTTAGGCTTCCAGTCGTCACCGACACATGGGGGGGGCCTGGGGAGGGGTGAAGGAGAGCTTGGGAGGGGGGTGGATGTGAGGGACAGGGGATATCGCGAAGTCCCTCCCCTCCTGAGTTCAAGCCCGTCCCCGAGCAAAGGGGAAAGCAGGGAGAGTTCCGATTCCAGTGGGGAAGCAGGAAGTCGTGTCCGAGGCTCAGGCAAGGTAAAGGAGCCAGGGTCCCAGGTGGGACAGGAAGGGGCAAGCAAGGGGGGAAGACCCATCCCCCCAACTCCAGAATTACGCAGGAAGAGGAGGGGCAAGAGGATGGGTCTGCCAAAGCTTTTGTGTTGGAGAAAGACGCGCCAAAAGCCATTAGGAGGTTCTGAAACCGACTGACCACATCACTCCGTGTAAATAGCAATGACTTGAGCACTGTAAATACGCAGCACCAATAAAAGAATAAAATGCAGAGCTGCGTGGCGTCGTTACTCTGAAGTAGTCCACTCCGGCCACCGTGACAATTGGGATCAAATCTCCCCTATGGGGTAGATGCACAGGTATATATATTTGTAACTAAGTCTGCCTTCAGGGATCCAGCTGTGAACTGATGTGAGTAAACAACTTTTATTGACTTTAAATAAGATTGTTGTGTCTTTATTCTTTTAAGAGGGGTAAAAGGGAATTTACCAGGAATATAATATAATAATAATAATAATTTATTATTTATACCCCGCCCATCTGGCCGGGTTCCCCCAGCCACTCTGGGCGGCTTCCAAAAAAACAGAAATTCTAAAATACAGAAATCCATCAAACATTAAAAGCTTCCCTAAACAGGGCTGCCTTGAGATGCCTTCTAAAGGTCTGGTAATTGTTCTCTTTGACCTCTAGTGGGAGGGCATTCCACAGGGTGGGTGCCACTACCGAGAAGGCCCTCTGCCTGGTTCCCTGTAACTTGGCTTCTTTTAATGAGGGAACCGCCAGAAGGCCCTCGGAGCTGGACCTCAGTGTACGGGCAGAACGATGGGGGTGGAGACGCTCCTTCAGGTATACCGGACCGAGGCCATTTAGGGCTTTAAAGGTCAACACCAACACTTTGAATTGTGCTCGGAAACGTACTGGGAGCCAATGTAGGTCTTTTAGGACCGGTGTTATGTGATCTCGGCGGCTGCTCCCAGTCACCAGTCTAGCTGCCGCATTCTGGATTAGTTGTAGTTTCCGGGTCACCTTCAAAGGTAGCCCCACGTAGAGCGCATTGCAGTAGTCCAAGCGAGAGATAACTAGAGCATGCACCACTCTGGAGAGACAGTCACTGGGCAGGTAAGGACTCAGCCTGCGTACCAGATGGAGCTGATAAACAGCTGCCCTGGACACGGAGTTGACCTGTGCCTCCATGGACAGCTGTGAGTCTAAAATGACTCCCAGGCTGCGCACCTGGTCTTTCAGGGGCACAGTTACCCCATTCAGGACCAGGGAGTCCTCCACACCCGCCCGCCTCCTGTCCCCCACAAACAGTACTTCTGTCTTGTCAGGATTCAATCTCAATCTGTTAGCCGCCATCCATCCTCCAACCGCCTCCAAGCACTCACACAGGACCTTCACCGCCTTCACTGGTTCTTATTTAAAAGAGAGGTAGAGCTGGGTATCATCAGCATACTGATGGACACCCAGCCCAAACCCCCTGATGATCTCTCCCAGCGGCTGCATATAGATGTTAAAAAGCATGGGGGAGAGGACAGAACCCTGAGGCACCCCACAAGTGAGCGCCCAGGGGTCTGAACACTCATCCCCCACCACCACTTTCTGAACACGGCCCAGGAGGAAGGAGCGGAACCACTGCATGACAGTGCCCCCAGCTCCCAAGCCCTCTAGACGGTCCAGAAGGATGTTATGGTCGATGGTGTCAAAAGCCGCTGAGAGATCCAGCAGAACAAGGAAACAGCTCTTACCTTTGTCCCTAGCCCGCCGGAGATCATCGACCAGTGCGACCAAGGCAGTTTCAGTCCCATGATGAGGCCTGAATCCTGACTGGAAGGGATCCAAATGGTCCGCTTCTTCCAGGCGTGCCTGGAGTTGTTCCGCAACCACTCGCTCAATCACCTTGCCCAAGAATGGAAGATTTGAGACTGGGCGATAGTTGGCCATATTGGCCGGATCTAAAGATGGTTTTTTAAGAAGCGGTTTAATAACCGCCTCTTTCAGCGGGTCTGGGAAGGCTCCCTCATGGAGAGAAGCATTTACCAACCCGCGAAGCCCATCGCCCAGCCCTTCCTGGCTAGCTTTTATAAGCCAGGATGGGCAAGGATCAAGGAGACAGGTGGTTGGTTTCATTCGTCTAAGCAGCCTGTCCACATCCTCGGAGGTAACAGATTGAAATTGATCCCACAAAACTTGACTAGACAGGACTCTAGCACTCCCCCGCCCCGGCCCTGCTCCCACGGTGGAGTCTACCTCTTCCCGAATCTGAGCGACTTTATCTGCAAAAAACTTTGCAAAATCATTGCAGGAGATCATGTGGCCCGTACTGGGCCCGGATGGAGCAGGTGGTTCCGCTAAATTGCGAACCACCTGGAAGAGTCTCCTGCTGCTGTTTTCTGCAGATGCGATGGAGACGGTGAAGAAGGTCCTCTTCGCCGTCGCCATTGCCACTTGGTAGGCTCGAAGTTGAGCTCTAGCCCGTGTCCGGTCTGATTCAAAATGAGTTTTCCGCCACCGGCGCTCTAGCCGTCTCAACGACTGTTTCATTGCCCTCAGCGCCGGGGAAAACCACGGGGCTGTCCGGGCTCCATGCAATCTGAGAGGGCGCTTCGGAGCCAGACAGTCAATAGCGCTGGTTAACTCCGCATTCCAGCGGGCCACCAGGGAATCAGCTGAAAGGCCATCGACATGGGATAAAACATCCCCTACCACTCTTTGGAAGCCAATTGGATCCATTAAGTAGCGGGGGCGGACCATCCGAATCGGTCCCACCTCCCTGCAGAGGGGAAGGGTTGCGGAGAAATATACAATTCAATACTGATTTATAAAATAGTGAGAGGCTTACACAAGCCTGCAACCAGCTATCTCTTTGTGCATGTAAAAGAGGAATGTAAACTCTGCTAAGTAAAGGAACTTGCTAGCACAAGTTAGGAAGGATATTAATAAACAATATATCCTCTCCTGCCTCCCTGAACATTCCCACACATCTTTTAATGTGTGCATTAAAAGCAGTGCATTCGGAAGTTGTAACTGCAGCACTTGACCTGTTTGACAGCCCATACACACGTGCAGGACACCAGTGGTTGCTGCCAAATTGGGCCAAGTTCAAGGTGTTACTTACCATCTGTATATAAAGCCCTTAACACCTTGGGACCAGTTTGCCTGCAAGATCACCTTATCTCCCCCACCCCACGCCCTTCCGACCGCTTTGATGGGCAGAACAGGCCTTGTTCCAAGCACAACTTAATACTTGTTCATAAGAACTCCATTTTTCTGCAGCACTTACACTTTGGAACTCCCTGCCTATTGACATCAGGCAGGTGCCTTCACTGTAGTCTTTTCTGCGCCCGCAAAAAAACGTTCTTTTTTAGACAAGCCCATCCAGATGTTTAGAAAGTTGATGGGAGTTCATTTGTTTTTAGTCTACTGCTATTTTAACTTTTTGAAAGCCATAAATTATTGTTAGCTTTTCTTATTGATAATTTTATTGTTTTATCTTTTTTTTTTCTAAACCGCTGTGAATGTTCCCCTCCCCCAGCAAGCAATGTATGAATTTCATGAAATAAATGAATGTGTGAATCTGCTCTCGGTATAGGATGTGAAAATGTTGTACAGTACATGCCTCCTTGGCACTATAACCCTCAAATTGGGCTTCAGGTCTCAGGAAGAAAACATGAGCCCAGAGCTGAGAACGCCTTTCTTCTGTAACCTCAATGTCATCCCCCAATCTTAAATGTAACCATTTCAGGCACATTCATTTTCTCCTTAATTTTGCATCCCTTCATTTCATAGATGCTGCTTCTTAGTTGCAGGGGAGCAGAGTACATTTCCCAAAATGCTGCTCTGGTGGTGGCTGGAGATGCAGCAGACCCCAGGGCAAGTGGGCAGGATCTGGTACCTCTTGGGGCCTAGCCAGAATCTTGTGGGGGACCCAGAAAGTCCTGAGCAGCCCCACCAATAGAAAATTGCGTCCATTCTCTCCCTGCCCTGCAACACACACACACACACACACACACACACACACACACACACACACACACACGTCCCTGCAGGAATGAATTGTGTAAAAATAATAGACCTATACACAGCAGATGTTGCAAATGTGTACAATTGATGCAGGCCACAGATTTTAAATTCATATGAGATGAAAGAAAAGGGGGAGGGAGGGTTATAACCCCCAAAGGTTTCCAGATTCCCTGTAAGTTCCTTGTTGTTGGTTCCACATGAGGAACTGGCTACCCACAGAGAGAGGTTCACAAAGGGAAAGCAGGAAACAGCTGCATCTTCCTCATCACCTGCTGCCTGATCCCCCTTTACCTGAAGGTGCTTCCAGGGATTGAACCCAGAACCTTCTGCATGCAAAGCATCTGCTCGGCTGAGCTGCAGCCTCCCCGCATTTGCCACTGAACATGGGGATGCAAGCAGTAGCATTTCCCTGTTGCTTTGAGTCTCCCACTCCTTTGGATGAACATGTGCTTCCTCATTGGACTAGTCCTCAGTGAGTACAGATCTGCTAAGCGGCACTCATCAACTTTCAATAAATGCTCAGGGCCGCTTGCTGGGGAAATGGACATGCAAACTTTGTTGCTCCATAAAGAGGATAGGAGGACATGGGCTGGACAAAAAGAGCCCCCTTTCACTGGAAAGAGGGGGCTGTCACCCAGGTCAGAGTGCTGCCCTAGTAGGGCCTGGGAAGCCCGGGTTCAGACCCTGTCCCAGCCGCCACCTCTCAGACCATCACCTAACTCGCAGGGTTGTCATGAGGATTAAATGCGGAGGAGCGGAACCAAGGACGCCACCTTGAACTTCTTGGAGGGAAGGAAGGAAGGAAGGAAGGAAGGAAGGAAGGAAGGAAGGAAGGAAGGAAGGAAGGAAGGAAGGAAGGAAGGAAGGGCCAGCCAACCCTTCTTTGTTTCCCCCCACCCCAGCACATTTCAGCAGCCCAGAGGCCACTTGGCAGGGCCCAGCACCCAGGGAGGGGTGTGTGTGTGCATCAGCCCAGCCTCTCTCCCAGGCTGGTCTCTGCCGCGGGGGCCCAGAAGCAGGAGCTTTGGAGAGAAAGCAGCCCCCACCTCCCTCCCAGGATGCCCACAAATAATTCCTCCCCCTCCACCATCAAGGCTTCTGCTGTTGCTGTTGCTGCTGTTGCTGTTGCTAGGGCGTCCACTCCAGGCAACCATGGCTGTAGACTGTTACCAGCCCACATCCACACAGTAACAATCTAAAGCCACGGTTGCCCTGGAGACGCAGGATGAGCTGGCACCGTGGCAAATGGCATCCTGAAGGCTCCATCTCTCTCTCTCTCTCTCTCTCTCTGATTGCTGCGAAGGGGAAGAGGGAGAAGCAGAAATTCCACCAGCGCCACCTTTCCAACCCCCCCCCCCCAAATAAGCAGCAATGGACACTTGGACCCACTTGGAGTCCAGGTCAGGGTCTGCCCAAATTAAGCTGCACGTCTGGTTGTAAGATCGGCAGAGGTGGTTGTTGAGGAGCTGGCAGCCGTTCATGTGTTGTCTGTGGGGGAGAACTGGTGGGTCTGCATGATGGGGAAGAGGCAATAGAGAGGAGACCCTCCCTGGCTGCCCTTTAACCTGTGCTGACGTTCCCTCCAGTGCTCTTGAATTCTTTGGTCATCCAGTGACCAGTAGCTGAATAACCCATTTTACTGAAGTGCAGAATTTCCATCCACTGTGGACCAGAATCATAGAGTTGGAAGGGACCCCAAGGGCCATCTAATCCAACCCTCTGCAATGCAGGAATCTCCGCTAAAGCATCTCTGACAGATGGCCATCCAACGTCTGCTTTAAAATCCCCAAGGAAGGAAAGTCCGCCCCCTCCCAAGGGATACTGTTCCCCTGGGGCCTGTACCACATCTCATAGACCCAGACAGACCACTGGCTCCATCCAGCTCTGGATTATCGACACCAACCAGCACCCACTCCTTCCCCCAGAGAGGACCTATGAAGAGGCCAACTGCTCGCTGGCAGTTGTTGACCACCTGGTTCTTTCTGCCCCTCCTCCATTGCCGAGGACTTTTGGGATACAACTCACTTTGCACTGAAGTGTCTGCATGGGAAGGAGGAGTTTGTGAGAGAGAGGAACCTCCCAGCTTCCTAAGCTGCCCTTTAACCTGCTCCGACCATCCCTCTGCTGCTAGACTGATATTCTTAGGGTCGCTGGCCTCATCTCCTCCTCCTCCTCCTCCTTCCATACATTGGGAGAGGCAAATCTTTGTGACTCCTTCTGAGAGCAAAGAGCAGGCAGATCTAGGATCTCTCCTGTCCAGCGTGCATTTCCTTCAGGAAACTTAGCTTCCAAACACGGAGTCTCAGTGTGATTGTATCCAAGGGGCCAGCAGTGGATCAGTGCTCAATTCAAATTTCTGTTGATGCACTCAAACTTCAAGTGCCATCCTTTTGACGGGGGCACTTTTTTGAGGGGGTCTCACATACCCTCTAAGTCTCAGCTGGTTCCTATCAGGAGCTGAGGCTTCAGTGTAGAGAGCCCTGCCCTGTGGAACTCCTTGCCACTAGATGTCCCTGCTTGATTTTAGATGCCTTCTGAAAACAGTATTATTCAGAAAGTCCTCCTAATCTTGTTTCTTTCTCCATACAACTCACCTTCCCCAACCCACTGTTTGCTTTTTCTTTCCTTTTTTTTAAAAAAAACCATCTAGCCTTATGGGGAACTCAAAAGTGTCCACATTGTTTTGGGTTGGTCTAATAAAAAAAACACCACCATATTATGGAGGGGGGGGGTCTTAGTTCTTCTCTTGATGCTTCGGCAAGAAGAGGAGCATCACCCAAGGCAGGCACTTCAGCCTCAGAAAGTGCAATTGCTTCCCCCCCCGTTAAGAGCAAGACAAATCTCCTTCTTTGTCATCTGAATCCATTAGCCTGGGATCTTCCCTCCAGAGCAGCAGAAAAACAACTTGCTTCACATGCCATGTGTTAGTCCTTCATGTATCTGAAGACAGCAATCATATCTCCTCTCAGGCTTCTCTTCTCCAGGCTGAACACCCCCAACTCCCTCAACCATTCCTCATAAGGCTTGGTTTCCAGATTATTCATCATCGTGGTTGCCCTCCTCTGCACAGCTTCTAGCTTGTCAATATCCTTCTTAAACTGGGGTGCTCAGAACTGGACACAGGACTGACCTTTACTCTTGGGGCGGTGGAGATGGAAGATGGGGAAGAATGGATTTTGCTCTCACCCTGGCTTAGGAACATGTCTTAACTTCCACACTGAGCTTCCTCCTCATTGGCCAGACTGTATTGGGAACACTCACTACTGCGCAGGCCTCTTCTTCATCACTATTGGCTGGCAAAGGCTGGAAAATGCGCCAATAGGGGGCAGCCTGTACCCCCGCTACACACCTTGGGCTCCCTCTTTTGTTCTGGAGGTGGGCACCCCTCTTCATTGATTCTCAATCAGCCGGCATCCCAGAAGCGCCCACCCCCTCCAAGTGACGTCCACAGAGCACCAAGGATTAAAGGTGAAATCTACTACCTGGACCTTTCCAGTGTGGGAGGCACTAGACTCCCCATCGCTTGGTGGCAGAGCCCCTGCTTTGAATGCAGAAGGCCCCCAGGTTCAGTCCCCAGAGAAGGAGGAAGGCTCCTTTCTGAAACTCTGGGCGGCTGTTGGCAGTCAGTGTTGGCAATACTGGGCTAGGTATAGCAATGGCCTGACCTGGTTTAAAGCAGGTCCCCACATTCCTGGAGAGGGAGCGTGGTCAAACACAGCCTTAAGGACTCACAGATTTCATAGAATCATAGAGTTGGAAGAGACCACAAGGGCCATCCAGTCCAACCCCCTGCCAAGCAGGAAACACCATCAAAGCATTCTTGACATATGCCTGTCAAGCCTCTGCTTAAAGACCTCCAAAGAAGGAGACTCCACCACACTCCTTGGTAGCAAATTCCACTGCTGAACAGCTCTTACTGTCAGATTTATTGCAGCATGGGCAAAACCTGGAGACGACAGCACTTAATGTGATCAGGCCATTGGTCCATCTAGTTCAGTATTCCCTTCTCTGGCTGGCAGCGGCTTTCTGGGGCCTTCAGCAAAGAACCCTCACCTGCTGCTGGAGTCTACTGAACTATGGATAGCACCCATGAATTTTTCTCCTGTATTAAATCTATTAGTTTCTATGGTGCTGCAGGAGTCTTTATTCATTCATAAACATTGCTGGACTACGACTCCCACCCACCCCCACATTACTGCTCGTGCTGTCTGGGTCTGATGGGAGTTGGAGTCCAGCAACATCTGGGTCCCTGGTACAGACAAAACAGAGCTTGGTCAACCAATGGTCTGACTCAGTGCCTTTAGTGGTTGTTTTGGCCAAAACAAACACAGCTACCCTTTGGAAAGGGATCAAAGGCAGCCATTCCTCTCACTCTTTCAAGGGGGAGTGGGACCCAGTGCTGATATGCAGAAGGCGTTTCCCACCCTAGTACAAAACCCAAAGGGGACCAGCCCTAAAACTGTTTGGAAAGTGGGCAGTTTTCCAGGGGAGACTGGAGATCAGCACCATGGACAGCAACCCACAGGCCAGGATCTCCTTTGGTGCCAGGAGGGAGGCTACGTTTGGGCCCCAAGGACAGGAGATGGTTGAGATTCCCTACCCCACATTCTCTCCCCAACTGGGTCCCGGAACCACAAGAAACTGGAGTCCCGTTTGAAGAAAGCGAACTGCAAGTGACTTCCCTAAGCAACTCTGCCAGTTCTAACTAAGACCTGCAATACCAGAGTGGCACCCGCCTCCCTCTCTGCACTTCCCAACACCTTCTCATATGAAGAGACTGTTGGATCAGGCCAATGGCCCATCTAGTCCAGTGGCCAAATGCCCCAAGGAACCTAGGAATTGAGATAGACTGCCTCTGGACCTGGAAGCTCCATAAAAGCCTCAGAAGAGCCTATCTGCTGGATCAGGCCAATGGCCCATCTAGTCCAGCATCCTGTTCTCACAGTGGCCAGCCAGGTGACTCTTTTGGGAAGCCCACAAGCAAGGCCCAACTTAAGAGCCCTCTTCCCTCCTGATTTCCAGCAACTGGGGTGGCAGAGCACAGCCACCTTGGCTAGTAGCCATCAATAGCCCTCTCCTCCTCCAGAAATTTGTCCAATCCTCTTTTAAAGCCATCTAGGTTGGTGGCCCTCCTCCTGTGGGAGGGAGTTCCATAGTTTAACAAAGCGCTGCCCTTGTTACGACCTTCCTCTCCAACCATTATGACATTTCAAATACCTGTTAGCTGCACTGGCTCACATCTACCCACCTGTTCAATCTCTGGGCGACCCCCCCCACACACACATTGCATTGGTCCAAGGGCCAGCGGTAGGGAGTCCCCATTTCATTGACAGACAAATGATGAGACATATGGAGGGGCTGCTCAAGGTCACACCCACAATCTAGTTTTACAGGTGAGAAGCACAGAGGTTAAAGAGGTAAGCAATTATACCACAAGGCCCACCATGTCAAGTTGTTGTTGTTTTTTTAAAGGACCAGCATTTTAAAAACTACCAGGGTCCCATTTTACAGCTAGGGCAAACTGAGGTCCAGATATAGCTATAGATCTACTTGTCTATACCTGGAGGTGTGTTTCTGCTGCTGTTAAAGAACCGTGAGCCAGAAACCCCTTTCCAGGATCTGCTGCAGAGACCTACCACGAGTGGATCCTGGCATGTCTTTGCCCTGGCACAGCTGAAAGGAGACAGAGGCCCCCCCCCCAGGTGAAGAGGAACTGTAGTTGCTGTCAGACTTCAGTAGCCATGACTGTAGACTGTTACTGTTCCTGTCGTAGCACTTAGCAGTAAGCAGTCTAGAGCCAAGGTGCCGACGCACTGACCTGGCAGGGAGGGCGTGGGGGGGGGGAGGTTGGATCTTCTCACCAGGGTCTCTTCCGCAAGCGGTTCCCCCTGCTTTAACCCGGAGGGGAGGAAGGCCACTGCAAAAGGAAAGTGCAAATAGCTGCCTGCCTGCTGGTGTGGCCGCCTCTGTGCTTCCTTGAGAGGCCATTTAAAAAGGAGAGAAATCAAGATTCTAGATCTCATGATCACAGCGTAATCTGAGGAGCAATGGAAAAGGGAGGGTGCCTTCTTGTCGTGCTCAATTTCAGAGTCGGGGAGAAGGAAGTTCCTGGATTTCACGGCTCACCATCAAATTAGAGGGCAGATAATATTGTGATGGAAATGGTGTGGGGAAACTCCAGGCCATCCTGGAAGGGGCTGGGGTTAGGAGGAGGAGGCTATAGACCTGCCTTCTGCTGAAGAACTAACAGGCAGACCCTCCCCAAATAGCACATAGAATAGTAGAGTTGGAAAGGACCCTGAGGATCATCTAGTCCAACCCCCTGCAATGCAGGGATAGGCAGTTGCAGGCAAGGGGTCTGGGGTCCAGATCAATGCCCTTGAATCCCTGGTAGACTGCCTCTAAGGAGAGAGGCTCCACTGAGCGAACACGAATAAAATTTTCTCCATAAGTTTTCCCCATCTGCTCCCCTCCTTACTTTCACCCTCTATGGCAGGCTAAGGGGGTGGGGTAAACTACAACTCCCATCAACCTTGGCCTCTGGCCATGCTTGCTGCTGATGGGAACTGTAGTTTCAGCAGCACCGGAAGAGCCGAAGGTCCCCCACAGCTGCTTCAGGTCCCAAGACGAGACTGGCTGCTGGATTGGGCCGAAGCAGGATTAATTCAGTCCAGCATCCTTTGTCTCAGCTGCCCCCTGGGAAGCCTGCAAGCAGGGTCTCAGTACATTGGCAGTGTGGCTTAGTGGTTAGCCTGGGAGAAATTAGGGTTTGAATCCCCACTTGGCCCTGAAGCTTATTGAGTGACTTTGGGCCAGTCACTGCTTCTCAGCCTAGCCTACCTCACAGGGCTGTTGTGGGGATTAAACAAGGATGGGGAGAACCAAGTACGCCATGCAGAAAAAGTGGGACATAAATTCCTGCATTGCAGGGGGTTGGACTAGATGACCCTTGGGTTCCATTTCCAGCTCTACAATTCTATGAAATGCAATCCGTAAATGAAATAAAAACAACACCCTCTCATTCCTATGGATCCAGGATGACCTTTCACATACAGCCTGAGATCTGACTCTCAACCGCCAGGATGGCCATGATTATGTTGAGGGTGGGAGATGTCCATCAAAGAGGGCACCAGGTTGACAAAGGCTGAGCCAGGGAAACAGGGGTGTGTGTTCAGGGACAGTGGAAATAAATGGAACAGGAGAGAAGAGCCTGCTGGATCAGGCCAACAGCCCACCTAGTCCAGCATCCTCTTCTCACAGCGGCGGACAAGATGCCATTATGGGAAACAGATCCCAGCTGTTGTTCCCCATCCTCTGGTATTCAGAGATAGACTGTCCCAGGGCATGGAGGTTCTGCCATCACAATAGACCTTTGTAAGACAAGCCCTGCTGGATCCTGTTTTCACAGTGGCTGAACAGATGCCCATTATGGGATGCCCGCAAGAAGCAGGATTCAAGCACAAGAGCTCCAACTCTCCCCTCCTGGGATTCAGAAGCATCGCTGTCTCCGACTGTGGGCGCAGAGCAGAGCCATCGTGGCTGTGAATGAATCTGTTGCTCATTCTTAGAAAATGAATAACTAAACCCCACAAAAGGGCAGGGCGTTAGAGAAGGCAGGTGTCTCGAACTCTTCGCTTCCGGTTGTGTGTGGGGGGGGGGGAGAGATCCAGGGGGGTGTCAGAGGAAGGGAGAGGTCCCCTCTCCTTCTTCCACCCCCAGATCTTCCTCTGATATTTATCCACCCACCCCATTAACAGTCCCTCGTTCAGGAGCTTCTCGCTTCCTGCTTTCTCGTTGGGCATCTCAGAGTGGAAAGGGAGGGAGGGCGAAGAGAGAGCTTTTTGGGTGGGTGGGGGGTCTGGTCTGACGGATACTTATGCCTAGGGAGTTGGGGGGGGGTGAGAGAGAGAAAGGCTGGCCGCTGCCGCCCTGCGCCAAGCCAGCCCTCCTCCTTCAGAATTTGCCAAGCGGGTAGAGATGCGGCTGGCTGGCTGGCGCTCCCCCCGCCCATCGCTTCCGGCGGCTCAGCAGCCCCTTCCAGCCAGTTCTTGTTCCGGCTCAAGGTGAATGGAGCGGCAGGTAGGCTGGTGGGGGCGGGAAAGAGAGGGAGGGGGAGCCGCAGGGGAGAGAGAAAGAGCTGCAGCAACGTCTCCCCCGGCCCCCCCCCCGGCAGGAAAAGAGAGGAGCGAGCGCCAAGCAGACGCAATGCAACAGGTGGCGGATCCGCAGGAGGAAGAAATTGGGGGGGGGGGGAGCCAAAGGCATCATCTAACCAGCTCCCCTCCAAGCTCAATTGCCGGGGGGGGGCGCGAGGGAAGAGCCAGCCCCCTCTGCGCGCCCCCCCATCCAGGCGCTCCTCACCCGCCCCCCGTTCAATGCCACCAGCTTCCCCTTATCTGTGTGTTTTTGGGGAGAGGGGAAGTTGGCAAGGCACAAGGTGCGGGGGGGGGGCAACGCCCGAAACTCTGCCGTGCCCCCCCGCCCGCTTATTATAATGGCCAATGCCTCTCTGGTCCCATTCACGTGTGTGGGGGGGGTCTCTGTTCCCTCCGTGCCCCCCACCCACTGAAAAGAGGCACCCCCGCCACATCCCCTGGTGGAGAAGAGGTGATGAAAGTCGGTCCCGATTCAAGACCTGCTACTTCCACTCCTTTGTTTTTTTTGGGGGGGGGGAGGTAGGCAGTCGCTGCCCGGACAAGCGCCACGTGTTTGGCACGGGAACCAATCGACTCCGGGCGAGTCACGCTGTGGGACCCCCCCCCCGCACCTCTCCCCACAAACCGCCTGGGACGGGACTCTGTTGGAGGCGAATCTACGTCGCGGAGTAGAGAGGGAATAAGTGGGGACCCCCTGACCCCCTCCCTCGTGAAAGCGGCGATAAGCCAGTCTTGCAATGGGGAGAGGGGGTCAGAGCTGGAATGGTAGGGGGCAGCCCACTCTCCGCTTACCTGTGCCTCGACGGGGCGTCCTTCCCGTCCATCCGCCCGCCGGCCCTTCTCCCCTCAATCTCTCCGGCCGAGACCCCTTTTCTCTCTCCCGGCTTTGCGGGGAGAAGCGCCGGACTCCGTCGGCGGTGCAGGCTCCGGAGCGGTGTCTGCAGCCGTCGGGCTTTTTATAGAGTCCAGCTCGTAGTAACGGGGACCTCGCGGCTCATTCATAGAAAAGAATCAACCTACACAATGACGTGAGCACGACGTCAGCGGGAAATTTAGGGAACGGGCAGAGGCAGCTATTTATATCACGAGGAGGGGGGGAGAAGGAGAGAGAGGGAGAGAAAGAGGGGCGGGGGAGAGAAACTAGCCAGCCAGAGAGGGGGGATTTATGGGGGGGGCGACTCTAAGTGGGTCTCCTTAGCATCACTTTGATACATGACACTCCTGATGCCCATCAAACGAGGGGGGGCAGAAAGAGAGAGCTTTATAGACCTCTGAAACTGCCAGATTCCCGGGTCTTGGCACACACACACACACACACACACACACACACACACACACACACACAGGGGGGGGGACATCCATCCCCCTGGCATGTGCCAAGATGCACCCGAGTGGCAAAACAATTCACAAAGTCTTAACTCAGATCTAGGAACACAGGAAGCTGGCTGAGACTGAGTCACCATCTGGTCTATTTAGCTCCATATCGTCAACACGGACTGGCGGTGTCTCTCCGGGGGTCTCAAACAAGCAGAGGTCTTACCGCCAGCTCAACAGAGATTGGATCTGGGACATCCTGCAGGCAAAGGAGGTGCCGGGACAGCGAGCTGCAGCCCATCCCCTAAAAATAAGGTCAGTTTTTTGATCTTCTCATGACTCTAAATAAAGGGCTGGTTTATTGCAAACCGCCTCATATCAGTCAGCTCAGTATTGCCAACACAGACTAGCAGCAAACAGTCAATCAATCGTTTTATTTTTAGGCCGCCTTTCCAAAGTTAAAGCTAAGCCCAAAGGTGGTTGACAACATATAAAAATCACATAATTATGAACATAACCAGAGTAGTCTATGAACATTGAATAAGATATGAGAAAGCACGTAGCCAAATTGAACAATTTCCACATAAATCATAAGATGGAGTGTAAAGATACAAAAAAACATCAAAAAAACACACCCCAAAAACCCCTAAACAATCCCCCCAGCCCAAGAGTCTGTTCAGCATTCTCAGCTTTTGCAGCTGGAGTCAGTCCGAGGGCCGCCCTCCCAGGCCTGCCTGGTAGGAAAAGGCCTGCAAGGCAGAGAGCAGGACTCGCAGCCAAGAGCAACAGCTCTTCAGGATTCCAGGCAGGGGGCCTCTCCCCTGGCCCTGCCTGGAGATGCCACTGAGAGCCGAATGTGGAGCCTTCTGCATGTGGAGCAGGTGTTCTGCACCCCTAAACTACAGCCCCTCCATATGTCAACACAGGAAGTTGTGTTGTGCTCAGCCCAACTACAGGTCTATCTAGCTCAGCACTGCCAGCACTGATCGGCAGCAACTCTCCAGTGTTTCCCCAGACCTACCGGGAGATATTGGGTTTTGCAGTGCATGGTTAAGCTGTAGAACTCCCTCCCACAGGATGCGGAGGAAATGGCTTTAAAACAAATTCATGGATGAAGCGAGGGCTGTGGGGGGCTCCTAGCCAGGCTGGCTCTGCTCCTCCATGGTCTAAGGCAGGCACCCCCAACCTGCAGCCCTCCAGATGTTTTGGCCTACAACTCCCATCATCCCTAGCTAACAGGACCAGTGGTCAGGGATGATGGGAATTGTAGTCCAAAACATCTGGAGGGCCGAAGGTTGGGGGTGCCTGGTCTAAGGCAGCAGTGCTTCTGAATCCCAGTGGCTGGAAGCCACAGGAGGGGAGGGGGCTCTTGGATTCAAATCTTGCTGGTGGGTTTCCCTTGGTGGCATCTGGTTGGCCCTTGGAAAGGGGCATGGGGGCACTGGTGGGGCAGGAGAAGAAATGCCCGGCCACATGAATGGCACAGACATTTCGGGCAAAAGATTCCTGCGCTGCAGGAGGTTGGACTAGATGGCTCTTGGGGGCCCTTCCATCTCTACCAATCGATGATTCCAGCCTTAGCCAATTTTCTAGTCTCAGGATCACACAGCTAAAACAGCACTGGGGGCTATGGGGACTCCAGGAATCCGCCCAGGAAGCCGGATGGGCGGGGTGTAACTAATAAAATTATTATTACTATAACCGGCTCTATACCAAGTCAGCCCATTGCTCCTTCTCACTCACTGCCTGCACGGACTGGCAGCAACTCTCCAGGGTTCTAACCCTACCTGCAGATGCCATTGGGAATTGAACCAGGACCTTCTGCATGCAAAGCAACTGCTCTCCCACTGAGCTACAGTCCACGAATGTGATGCAATCTGGGTAAGCCGATGTCTGGGGCTGATGGGAGTTGTGGTTCAAAACCTCTGGAAGCCAATCAGTTAGCCAAGGCTGATTTTAGTCCACCTCAGTTTGTTTCCAGGCCCAGAAACTGCTTGAGTCATCTGGGTGGGTGATCAAGACCTCCAGCCCTTCTGTAGGTTCTGGATAGCTCCTCCAAGATGGGAGCTGGAGGGGGTCTTGTTTGGGTGTGACTCTGCTTCTAGCTGCCAGGGGTTCCAGAAAGTGGTGCTGGGCCTGGTCTTGCTGCTCAGCCCCAAAGACCTGTTGCTATGGAGCTCTGCAGGATTCCACCCTCTCCTACATGCGCATGAGACCTTGCGGAGTGGCTGTCCAGTGTTTGCGGGTGAGCCCTCAACATTTTATAGATTTCCTCTCCTCCTCGATGGTTCTGAAATCCAGTCCTGACAAGGTGGAGGTGCTGTGCATGGTTACTATCACAGAATCATAGTTGTGGAAGGGAACCCAAGGGTCATCCAGTCCAACCCCTTGCAATGCAGGTTGGTCTGTCTGCTTGGGGCAATGGTGCTCTATCTGCTGTCGGTGGAAGCTGCACTCCCACACCTAAAGGACCAGATTCGCCATCTGGAGGCACCCCTACATCAGAGGTGAGGAACGTAGCGCTACCTCTGATGATGGTTCGGAAACTTCAGCTGGTGCAGAATTTGGCAGCCAGGTTGCTCACCAGGACGAAACGGTTTGAGGAGAGGATGCCAATGCTGGCCTGGCTGCCAGTCAGTTTCTGGCCCTCATTCAAAGGGCTGGTTTTGACCTATAAAGCCTTAAAGGGTTCGGGACTGCAATACCTCAAGGAGCGCCTCTCTTCCCTGTGAAATGACCCGGACCCCAAGATCATCTTCTGAGGCTCTTCTCCATGTGCCTCTTCTACAAGAGGTCCAGAGGGTGGCCACACAAGAACAGGGTCTTTTCTGCGGTGGCTCCCCCTTTGTGGGAAGCTCTCCCCAGATAGGCTCGCCTGGCACCTTCATTATACACCTTTAAGCACCAGGGAAAATGTTCTTCTTCAACCAGGCCTTGGGCTGATTCAACTGTCTATGGACTCTTAAACTGGTGGGTATTGTTTCTCTTTGTTGCTATTGTATGTATTTTTGTGTTGTAAACCACCTCAGATGAAGAGCGCTATAGAAATTGAATAAAACCAAAATTAAAATCTGGCCTCCAGATGTTGCGGGAGTTGGAGAGGATCTGGAGGCAGCCACAGGTCCTGCGACCCCCGTCCTTCATCACTGGAGACGTGAGCAGCCTCTGTGGCACCCAGGAGCATCCGTCCGATAAGGCAGCATGGTGTAGTGGTTAGAATGTTGGAATAGTACCTGGGAGAGACCAGAGTTCAAATCCCCACTCAGCTTTGAAGCTCTCTGGGTGTGGACCTTGGGGAAACAGGCGCTGCTTCTCAGCCAAACCAACCTTGCAGGGTTGCTGTGGGATTAAATGAGGGGAACCATGGACACCATTTTGAGCTGTCAGGGGTGGAAATGTGGTGCATAAATGCAACAAACAAACAAAGACGAGGCCAGTGCAGCTGTTGCGGCCCTTTTGCGACAGGGATAGCCTGACCACAGTCATCCAGGCTACTGCAATGCATGCCATGTGGGGCTGCCCTTGAAGACTGACTGGAAACTGTCACCAGTTCAAAATACAGCTGCTAGACTTCCAGGTGGGAAGTGGGTAGGTGGGAGGCTGTGCTCAAAAAACTGCACTGGGTTCTTGTCCGTTAAACCCCCATACAGCTTGGGGTCAATGTACCAGAATGAAGATCTGCTGCTCCCAGCTCAACCAGGGTCTCTCCAGCTGCCCCAGTTGCCATGGGTGTGTGAGAGACAGAGTGAGTGGTACCTGGAGAGAGGGTGTTTTGGGTGACGATGCTACATGGTTTGTGGGTTCTCCGCCTGGGTGCCTGCAATGTTACTTTCCGGCCACCAGGCGATGAGTTCTGAAAAATCCTTTAGAACAATGCGTTTACACTGCTGAGTAGTAATCCTTGTACTGCGTTCATTCACTTACGTATTTATTTAAAACACAGCCTGTTGGAAGGTTCCGGAAGCACTTTTTTACGCAGAGCAGAGTTAAACTCCGGAACTCCCTCCCGCAGGAGGCAGTGATGGCCACCAACTTGGAGGGCTTTAATAGAGGACGAGACAAATGCATGGAGGAGGAGAGGACGATTGATGGCTGCTAGCCAGGATGGCTGGGCTCTGCCTCCAGGGCCAGAGGCAGAAATGCTTCTGAATGCCCATTTCTGGAAACCACAGGGGGAGAGAGAGAGTGGTGTGCTTGTTTCCTACTTGCAAGTTTCCCATTAAATGCATCTGGTTGGCCACTGTGAGAACAGGATGCTGGATAACAAGGGCTCTTCTGAAAAACCTTTGGCCATCTTTCCTTCAAAGGCCTGGTGGGTGGGGAAAAGGAGCCTGAAATCAACAGCTAAACATGGTAATGGTTTATATTTTATTGCAGACATAGTCCACCCATCCTGCCACTTCTAGACACCCTCCCGGAGTGAGACTCAGTTTTACCATGCTGAGAAAGGGACTTAAACGTCCCTATCCTCACGCAGTCCAAGCCCCTAACCCGTCCCTCCCAACAACCCAGTTCATCTCTTCCAGCAGTGAAAAGCCTTTAATCTGACCCAGAAAGCCTAGGTCCATCTCCTGTCCATCATAGATTCATAGGATTGTAGTGGGAAGGGACCCTGAGGACCATCTAGTCCAGCCCACTGAAATGCAGGAATCTTTTGCCCAACATGGGGCATAACCCTGAGATTAAGAGTCTCATGCTCTACCATGTTCCCCTGCATGGCAAGCATGCCTCTGAGAATGTGTCGAGTGCAATTTCTGCACCACGAGGAAAACAGGACTAGCTCTCCCTTAAGAAGTGGGATGTATGGGGGCAGAAAACACGGCTCGTAAGACCCTTTAACCCCCAAACCTCTTCTCCTCCCGCTCAACCCTGATGGAGCCTCTGAAGAATTGCCAGCTGCAAGGCGTTTGCAAACATGGGAGCCGGTTGGTATAAATAAACCAAACAGAGGGCCATTCTCAGGGCTGGGGGACATCTGCTCCCCTAGATGTTGCTGGACAATGACATGAATGAGGAGCATCTCTGGCCTGCCAGATGTTTCTGGAGCCCTATCATCTCCCTGGCAGCGCTGTTGGGAGTTGGAGTCCAACCAGATCTGGAGACCCCACAGATGTTCCCCATACTAAGACTACAACGCCCATCATCCCTGGCTATTGGCCATGCCGGCTGGCACTGACTGATGGGAGTTGGAGTCCAACAACGTCTGGAGGGGGGAGGCATGAACTCACCACACCCCTGTTATATATGGACCTTCTCTCCTCTTGTCTACCCCCGCCTCCCCTTCTTCTCTTCCTTTCCTGTCGGCCTCTGAAGTGGTTCTGTAAGACGCATTATGTGGGAGGCAGAGCCCATTATCTCTCAGATAAATGCAAGGCTCAGAGGCGGGAGAAGACAGTGATAGGCAGCAGGGAGGTGCCCCCCCCCCACGCCACCTATTGAGAGAGGCAGAGAGGAACCCTGGAATCTGCACCCAGGCATCTCTCTTTATCTCACGCTTTCGGCTTGGCATTATCGGAGCCTGCCTCTTCACAAAGAGTCCTTTTGCAGGAGGAAATGCTTCCCATTTTAAAGATGGGGAAGTGGAGGCCAAGAACGAGCGACTGACCCAAGGCCACAAAACGAGGCTGTGTCAGTGGGGGGGGGGGCATAGCTGAGTGGTAGAGCACCTGCCCGCATGCGGAAGATACCAGGTTCAACCCCTGCCAAGATCTCCAGGTGAGACTAGGAAAGTCTGAAATCCTGAGGAGCTGCTGCCAGTCAGTGTAACCAATATTGAACCAGATGGGCCTTTCATAAGGCAGCTCCCCAAGTTGGATCTCTGCCCAGGAGTTTCTGACCTCCCACAAAAGCAAGGTCATAAATGTATTTATTAAGAATCTTCTCAAGCAACAAAAAATACACAGCCACAAAAAACAATACAAAAGCAAAATACAAAATACAAAAAATACAAAAAGAAAACAAAAACTCTAACTTATAACACTTATTTCCAATCTAATGACTTCCTCATTCCCTACCCTTCTGCGATTCTTTACATCACATCTGTAGTAAAATCTAAATCTTACCGTATATAAATTAGACCTATTACTTTAATATTCCCTTATTTTTCTATCTTTTACATCTTATCCTTTTATATTCTATCTAAATCTTACTTCTTAATAAAATTATCCTAATTTCTAACTGTACTTCTCTCTTACCATTATATTATCTACAACCTCTAATTTATCTCCCTCACTTCCCTTATTCCTAATCTACTATACACGGATTCTTTAAATAAATATTAAATTTATTCCAATCTTCTTCCGTTGCTTCTTCACTCCAAAGAAGGTCATAAAGTAGAGCCATCATATAGGCTTTTCAATGAAGAGCTAGAAATCTATAGAATCACAGGATTTTATTGTTGGAAGGGGCCCAGAAGGGATTTCTAGTTCAACTTCCTGCAAAGGAGGAATTGTCAGCCTACCTGGAAGCGGCCTGTAATTTATTTCATTTCTGCAAGATTCTGAAAGAGCCCACATGGAAATAAAAGGTGAGAACATGAGGATTTCTGGGTGGTCTCTCCCCACACTCTGTGAGAAGTTTACCCTCTCTTGCAATTTCTTATGGAATCTCCAGGTCCAGAAGTAGTCTACTGTATCTAAAACCCTAGGTTATATGCAGTATTTGACCACTGTGAGGAGACTGGCCTAGATGGGCCCCCTTTGGACTAATCCAGTAGGCTCTTCTGACATTCCTATGGAACCTCCAGTTCCAGAGGCAGTCTATCTAGATTCCTAGTTTCTTAGGGGCAGCTGGCCACTGTGAGAAGAGGGTGCTGGGCTAGGTGCCCCCCTGGGGTCCTGATCCAGCTGCTGCAAGGCTCTGCTCTGATGTTCCCACTGTTATTTCTCATTACAGGTAGGTAGCCATGTTGGTCTGTCGTAGCTGAAACAAAATAAAAAAAATCCTTCCAGTAGCACCTTAGAGACCAACTAAGTTTGAATTATGGTGCTGGAGGAGACTCTTGAGAGTCCCATGGACTGCAAGAAGATCAAACCTATCCATTCTTAAGGAAATCAGCCCTGAGTGCTCACTGGAAGGACAGATCCTGAAGCTGAGGCTCCAATACTTTGGCCACCTCATGAGAAGAGAAGAATCCTTGGAAAAGACCCTGATGTTGGGAAAGATGGAGGGCACAAGGAGAAGGGGACGACAGAGGACAAGATGGTTGGACAGTGTTCTCGAAGCTACGAACATGAGTTTGACCAAACTGCGGGAGGCAGTGGAAGACAGGAGTGCCTGGCGTGCTATGGTCCATGGGGTCACGAAGTCGGACACGACTAAACGACTAAACAACAACAACAACAAAGTTTGTCATTGGTATGAGCTTTCGTGTGCATCTGAAGAAGTGTGCATGCACACGAAAGCTCATACCAATGACAAACTTAGTTGGTCTCTAAGGTGCTGCTGGAAGGAATATTTTTATTTTGTTATTTCTCAGTGAGCCTAGGTGGGGGGGGGGAACCTGCCTTGGGGCTTCTAAACGGAAGGAGTCTGTGGGACATGCATTGTGTGATGGGAGTTGTCATGTGGGGCAGAGGTTAAGGTGCTGGACTAGGACCTGGGCTAGACAGGCTCAGGTCCCCACTCAGCCACGAAGCTCACTAGGTGGCCTTGGACATTCCTAGTCCTGCTTAGAGATGCTGGGGGGGGGGGAGAACCTGGGACCTTCTGTGTGCAAAGCAGCTGCTAAACTTCCAGTCCTCATGGGTTATTTAAACAGGAACTTAGATCATGACATCTAGCTCAGTGTTGCCTACACTGACTTGCAGAGGCCCCCCTGGCATCTTCTGCACTCAGGTCCTGCTTGCAGGATTCCTACAGGACGTTGGACTTCCTCAGAAGGTGGCGGACTCCCCTTCCCTGGAGCAGAGAGATTGGATGGCCATCCATCAGGTATGCTTTCACTGTGATTCCTGCATTGTAGGGGTTTGGACTAGATGACCCTTGGGGGGCCCCCTTCCAACTCTACAGTTCTAGGATTCTGTGATTTTACCACAGGGGTCAGCAAACTTTTTCAGCAGGGGGCCGGTCCCCTGTCCCTTAGACCATGTGGGGGGCCGGACTATATTTTGAAGGGGGAAAAAATGAACGAATTCCTATGCCCCACAAATAACCCAGAGATGCATTTTTAATAAAAGGACACATTCTATTCATGTAAAAACACCAGGCAGGCCCCACAAATAACCCAGAGATGCATTTTAAATAAAATGACATATTCTACTCATGTAAAAACATGCTGATTCCCAGACCGTCCGCGGGCCGGATTTAGAAGGCGATTGGGCCGCATCCGACCCTCGGGCCTTAGTTTGGGGACCCCTGTTCTACCAGCTACTGCAAACTGCAGGAGGAGAGAGGGCTCCTGTGCTCAAATCCTGTCACAGGTAGTTCCTGCCAAAGAGAGAAGGAGATACTGAACTAGATGGGCCTCTTTGTCCTGACCCAGCAGCCAGGCTCTTGTTCTCACGTGTACGTGTTTGTGTGTGTGTGTGTGTGTGTGTGTGTGTGTGTGTTGGGAGTTATGCTAATAAAATCGAACAGACCTCCGCCCCCCACCTCCTGCTTCCAGCTACAGCGTGACCCTTGGGTAAATACAGTTGCTAACGGGCTTTAATCTGGGATTAATCTATTCTCTTTTCTCCAAATTACACGTGCCAACTCACCAAGGGGAGCACTTCCTGCCTCTGGCAAAAGATGCATCAACCCACCCACTGAAAACCCCCTGCCAGCCCAGAAGAAACCGGCTCAGCGGAATGGTTTGTATGGCACTGTTACCGGATTGGCTCCAAATGCAGCCAGGCGGCTGCTTTTCTCAATCTGGATCGAAGCCAGTTTGCATGCAGGGTGCGGGGGGGGGGGCATCGAAAAGGAACCTATCAGAAGAGCCGGCAAGGGGACGGGGGACGGGGTGGATGCGGGTCGCGGTTAAAGCCGTGTGCCCAAACCAGCGGCGGATGCGGAATAAATCCGAGTAGTGCGCGCGCGCGCGTGTCTACATGGTCGAAGAGGACTCTCTCCTTTTGGGGTCTGACTTCGCCTAGCCAACGGCAGGCTGGGACAGGATTCTGAGGACAGAATAAAGGGGCTACTGATATCTAGATGACACACACACCCAGTCCACCCCTCCCCCAGCCTGATCCTAAGGAAGAGGCTCTTTTGGGGAAGGGGGGGGAGCGCCAGAGTAGTACTACTACTTAGAAGTAGATTAAGGTGGGGGGGGGGTTGCGTTACGTTGTTAGCCTCTCATTATGCCTCATTCTCCTCCCCCTCCCTTTCTACTCTGCATGAAACACGCACAGCGGTTCTGAGAAGGGACTTTGGGGGTGGAAGATATCCCGGGAATATTTTCTCTCTCCAGACACAACATCCTCTCCTTCCCCTCCCAGAGTGGGGCGCCCACCCACCCACCCACAACCCTGGGCAAAGCGGCAGCAGGAAGAAAGGGGCCGAGGTGGGGCAGCAGCGTACACCCCCTCCCATAATACTTATATCGGAGAGTACACACCGCGGGGCTGGCAAGGGATAAGTCAGCGTGGGAGAAGAAGGTGGATGGGCAGCAGGGCGAGGAAGTGTCAGCGCCACCCGAGGGAGGGGGGGGCATCGCCGGCTGGCTGGCTGTGGGAAGGGGGGGTCTACACTGAGAAAAATTGTCGCTTTCTTCTCCCCACACCCAGCCCCAAGGGAAGCGTTAAAAACGTGCCCTGGGCTCTTAAAGTCGTGCCAAGGTGCTAGTCCGTAGGGGGGCTAAAATTGCTATTTTACTCCAGGTCTGTTAACCCAGAGCGTGGAATGGGGGGGGGGGCTTTGCCAGCGGACTATGACCTCCGCTCCCCACATTTTGCCTTACAGATAACGCCGAAAGGGACAAACCACAAATGCCTGTCGTCGTCCCCCAGCGCCACAACGGTTCACTTTCCCAATTCCAGCTTCATTCCTACACTGCAATCTGCAAAAAGAAGCAACCCCCCCCTTTCCCCCCCCCGGCGTATTTACTGCCTGGAAACCATATCCGGGCGCCGCCGCGCCCCCACTCCCCGCAATTGCCTTCTCCCCGCTCCCAATCTTGTTTGTGTTTGAAGCTGCTCGTCCTCCTCCCGCCCCCCTCCCCTGACCTCACATTCTGCCCTGGAAAAGCATCATTGTGGTCTCCATGGCAACCAGGGATGAAGGCTGGTGCTGATGCAGGGAAGATGCCTGGGTCCCTCGCCTCGGGCCAAGGTGGGGAGGGCCCCCCGCTGAGCTGGCCCACCCCTCCTTGTCCAGGTTTGGGCTCCAAGTCCAAACCCGCTCCGCTCCCCAGGTGAAGGCTCCAGCTCACCCCTCTCTCTGCCCATGCCCCGGAACTGCTGCAGCGCTAGGAAGAGGGGAAGAGAAAAGTCTGGAAGAAACGGGTGGATGGAGAGAGAAATGGAGAGAGGGATGAATGAGGCGTGGGGAGTGAGGGAAGGAAGCGTGGGGTGGGTGGGCGCAGAGCTCAAGTTAGTCACCTCTTCCTCTTCCTCCCCCGCAGCAGCCCACACACCCAAGGACGCCCCCTCCCAACACTCTGCGCCAGGCTGGCAGGCTCTTCAACCCCTTTCAGGCATCAGCCCCATCGCGCTCTTGAGTTCTCCACGCGCCCCCACCACCTCTGAACCCCACTCCCCCCACCTCAAAGAGGCTCATCTCTCTCACCCGGGACTGAAACAGTCATTTGCTGTTGCCAGAGCTGAGCGTTGGGAGGTGTCCTCTGAGCATGTGCAAAGCGCATTTCCCTTCCTCTGCTCGTGATGGACGCAGGAGCAGCCGGACTCCTCGCTTTCTCTCTGGGTGCGGGAGGGTGTAAAGAAAGAGTAAGTGTGTGTGTGTGTGTGTGTGTGTGTGTGTGTGTGTGTGTGTGAGAGAGAGAGAGAGAGAGAGAGAGAGAGAGAGAGAGAGAGAGAGAGAGAGAAATCATTGAAAGCAAAGCCAGATGTTACTGCACCACATCTTCGTATTATTATATTTTATTATTTACCAAATCTCTCTGTTTGTTTGTTTGTTTGTTTTTACTGCTGGGGCTGATGAAGAGGTCCAATGACACCCAGAGAGCCATATCTCTATTTTCATAGCTGTCTGACAGGCAGAAACTCAGAAGGGCAATCAACCTCTGAAGGGAAATGCGGAATCTTCACCTTGATAATATCACAGGAAGGAAGCAAACAGTTTTGCGGATCACAGAGAAACTTCAGCATCCCTCGCGCCCAGGACTACTCCCTCCCTCCACCCTGTGCCACGCAGTGGGGAACCCCTTCTCATTTCCACTCTAAAGGAATCCCCAAGCTTCTAGTCCTCATGGCTGCAGAGAAGCATTTGAGGGTCGGTGAGGATTGGCTAAACCAAAGAGTTGCTCCTTGCAGGAGAAGAAGCTTCTCTTAGGCCCTTCCCACGCCCTTTTTTTGAGGAGGCTCAGACCACCCACCCCATTTTCTCGCTCTTTAAGGTGGTCCTCACCACCATCCCGTCCCTGTGAGGTCCATTTTACTTCCGATGAAGCAGATTGAAGCTCCTGAAGGTCTCACGTCTGGAAATTCTGCGGGGCCCTGATCCTGAGCGCAGTCCCTGCAGGCTGCAGAGTTAGCACCCTTTTGCTCAGCTGGGCTTCCTTCTGGGTAAACTGTTGTTGAAATAAGAAAGTTACATTTATTATAGGAAATGCGCATTTGGATAGGAAAATAGTTCCTAGTTCTAGGTGATTTGGCAATACAGGCAAGCCGCGTTCGCCGCCTTTGTTCTGCGCGCAGGGATAGAGCCAAAAAGACAAGAACTACCCCCAAGAGAAACGGGGGGGGGGAGGAAGTGAGAGCTTCAACCTGAGAGTATCGGTCAGCACGGAGATCAAAGGACAAGGAGACAGTTTAGGAATTGGGTTCCCTTCTCCGTCTGCTTTAACCCTTTGCAAACCGCTGTACGCCAAGACATGCAAGGCAAAGATTCCTAGGTTTGGACTGCACATCATACAGGGCCCAGCAGGGGGTCATTATCATGGGAGGGGGGGCACCGGCAGCCATTCACGGGATGTTGTTGGTCCCCAACTCCCAGCAGCCAGAGAGGATGATGGGAGTTGCAGTCCAGCAGCGTCTAGAGAAGACATGGGGGGGGGGGAAGGTTTGGGCCAGCCAATTGAAAACTTCCTGTTTCCTCCTGGCTGGAACATCCTTCCTTTGCATGTGATTAGAGGTGGGGGCGACCTTACCTGTCCAGGTAACAAAAGGACAAGGCATGCTGCCACACACTCTCTTTTTCACTTCCTTCCTTGTTGAACCAGCTTCTTAGCTAGAAATGCTCTGCTAGCTTCTCAGCTAGCGGAAGCATTGGGATCAAATCTCCCATATGGGGTAGATGCACAGGTATATATTTGTAACTAAGTCTGCCTTCAGGGATCCAGCTGTGAACTGATGTGAGTAAACAACTTTTATTGACTTTAAATAAGGTTGTTGTGTCTTTATTCTTTTAAGAGGGATAAGAGGAAACTTACCAGGAATATACAATTTAATACTGAATTGTATAAAATAGCGAGAGGCTTAAACAAGCCTGCAACCAGCTATCTGCTGTGCATGCAAAAGGGGAATGTAAATTCTGCTAAGTGAAGAACCAGTGAAGGCGGTGAAGGTCCTGTGTGAGTGCCTGGAGGCGGTTGGCGGATGGATGGCGGCTAACAGATTGAGGTTGAATCCTAACAAGACAGAAGTACTGTTTGTGGGGGACAGGAGGCGGGCAGGTGTAGAGGACTCCCTGGTCCTGAATGGGGTAACTGTGCCCCTGAAGGACCAGGTGCGCAGCCTGGGAGTCATTCTGGACTCACAGCTGTCCATGGAGGCACAGGTCAATTCTGTGTCCAGGGCAGCTGTCTATCAGCTCCATCTGGTACGCAGGCTGAGACCCTACCTGCCTGCAGACTGTCTCGCCAGAGTGGTGCATGCTCTGGTTATCTCTCACTTGGACTACTGCAATGCGCTCTACGTGGGGCTACCTTTGAAGGTGACCTGGACACTACAACTAATCCAGAATGCAGCAGCTAGATTGGTGACTGGGAGCGGCCGCAGAGACCACATAACACCGGTCTTGAAAGATCTACATTGGCTCCCAGTACGTTTCCGAGCACAGTTCAAAGTGTTGGTGCTGACCTTTAAAGCCCTAAATGGCCTCGGTCCAGTATACCTGAAGGAGCATCTCCACCCCCATAGTTCTGCCCGGGCACTGAGGTCCAGTACCAAGGGCCTTCTGGGGGTTCCCTCATTGCAAGAAGCCAAGTGGCAGGGATCCAGGCAGAGGGCCTTCTTGGTGGTGGCGCCCGCCCTGTGGAATGCCCTCCCATCAGATGTCAAAGAGAAAAACAGCTACCATATTTTTAGAAGACATCTGAAGGCAGCCCTGTTTAGGGAGGCTTTTAATGTTTAATAGATTATTTTATTTCAAGCATCCCCAAACTTCGGCCCTCCAGATGTTTTGGACTACAATTCCCATCTTCCCTGACCACTGGTCCTGTTAGCTAGGGATCATGGGAGTTGTAGGCCAAAACATCTGGAGGGCCGCATTTTGGGGATGCCTGTTTTATTTCATTTTTCTGTTGGAAGCCACCCAGAGTGGCTGGGGAAACCCAGCCAGATGGGTGGGGTATAAATAATAAATATTATAATATTATTATTATTAAGTAAAGTGATGCATGGAAGTGAGAGCTGGACCATCAAGAAGGCTGATCGCCGAAGAATTGATGCTTTTGAATTATGGTGCTGGAGGAGACACTATGATTCTATGATTCCCATGGACTGCAAGAAGATCAAACCTATCCATTCTGAAGGAAATCAGCCCCGAGTGCTCACTGGAAGGACAGATCCTGAAGCTGAGGCTCCAATACTTTGGCCACCTCATGAGAAGAGAAGACTCCCTGGAAAAGACCCTGATGTTGGGAAAGATTGAGGGCACAAGGAGAAGGGGACGACAAAGGATGAGATGGTTGGACAGTGTTCTCGAAGCTACGAACATGAGTTTGACCAAACTGCGGGAGGCAGTGCAAGACAGGAGTGCCTGGCGTGCTCTGGTCCATGGGGTCACGAAGAGTCGGACACGACTAAACGACTAAACAACAACAATATTAAGTAAAGGAACTTGCTAGCACAAGCTAGGAAGGATATTAATAAACAATATATCCTCTCCTGCCTCCCTGAACATTCCATATATATAATTATTATAGCTCACAATCTTACTTTAAAAAGTGTGAGATGGGAAGTGCAATGGGCAAGGTCATGGAAAGGGAGACAGCATGGTGCAGTCACAGTCTCTCAGCTTAACCTACCTTGGAGGGTTGTTGTGAGGATAAAATGGCCCACTGAAGATTTGGTCACTTCAAGCAAACCTATGCTCTGCTGGGATCTGAAAGCCCACATTGCCTTTTTAAATTTTCTGGTGCATTTTATTTATTGCTTGCTATGTTTTGCTATGTTGAGTTTAGATCTGATTTGTTTCATAAAACGTATTATATGCCGCTTGACTGTAAAAAACAACCTTCAAAGCACTTTACAAAAGCTATCAGTTAAAAAGCAATTAAGAACAACTATTTGAAACCTTCAAAAAACAGTTAAAATAATGACGAGCTAAAAACCGGATTAACAGAACCACGGTACTGTGGAGTTGGAAGGGATCCCAAGAGGCATCTAGACCAACCCCCTGCAATACAGAAGTCTCAACTAAAACATCCATGGCTAAAACCTATCAACAGTACAGTACATGTCTGGAGAAGTTCTGTCTAAACAAAATTGCTTTGAGGAGGCCCTGAGCTGTTAAGGGCTTGGCTGAATGATCAGTTCGATGCGTTTATATTCCCCCTATCCCTCAAGGACTTGAGGCGGAGTACAGTTATCCTCGCCACAACCCTGTGAGGTAGGTTCTGGTCCTAGCAGTCCATACCGGCTCCTTATAATTGAACACACATTAGTGATGCAAGATTAGGGAGGTCAGGAACAGGAAGCCGCCCATATGTCCTAGCCAAGGTTTTGGGTACACAGTAGGTGGAAAACCAACGGGTGTAGCTTGCTGCGATCAGCACAGTGTTCCCTGTTGGATATCTGCCTGTCATGCAGCTGTCAAAGGCAGAAGAGCTCCCGCTTCTGTCTTTGCAACGAGGCTGGGAGCTGCCAGCTGCCAGCTGCCTGCCCCCTAGGGAAAGGGTGCCAGTGTTTGTGGAGCTCCGTGGCATTCGGGGCACGTCCTTCTCGACCCACCGGGCAAGGCAAAGCCAAGCCATGCCAACCCCCCAGCTCCTGAACACCCCCCCCCCCGGCTGCTACCTTCGTCACTCGCTGAGCAGCGTCAGCAAGCGCCGCTGCTGCTCCGGCAACGGGCGTACTAGCAGGGGCAGGTGCTGCCACCCGGTGGCCACAGGAAGGTACTGCAGGGCCAGCGCGGGCGTGACGCAAACACGCGGCAATTATCACGCCAGCAGTGCCAAGGCTAGCCGGGCACGCTCAGCCCTCCAGAGGGATGGCGAACGAAGAGGCCTTTTCCTTATCGGGGTGCCAGCAGGATCTCTGCTGCACCCACAGAGGCTGGCATTTGGGGAATGGGTAGGATGGTTTTATTACGGAGGGGAGGGGGTTAATGGGGGGGGTACCCAGCCAAGACATCAGAAGCGTTGGCCTCCTGAGCTCGTGTGCTGCGCTGCAGGGATTTGACAACATCCATTTCCAGAGCAGAGGAGCCCGTTCCGCTGCACAGCATTAGGTGCAAACACCACCACTGATTTCAATACATTCCTCTCTCCCAGCGGCATAATCAGACAAGGAGACCCCGTTCCCAAACATAGAAATTCGCCAAAGAAATAGCCCAATAGATGGTTTCATTTAGTTCCAAAGGGTAGGCTAATAAAAATTGTGGTCCAAGGATGGAGGGGAGGGGACCTGATTCATGGCATGAATGGAACTGGGGCGCCCAAGCACACCTAGGGTAGGATATGTAGTCAAAATAAAAAAAATCCTTCCAGTAGCACCTTAGAGACCAACTAAATTTGTCATTGGTATGAGCTTTCGCCTGCATGCCCACTTCTTCATGCACACGAAAGCTCGTACCAATGAGACCAAACTTAGTTGGTCTCTAAGGTGCTACTGGAAGGACTACTTGTTTCGACTATGGCAGACCAACTACCTGTAACTAGGATATGTAGATATGTTCATTAACTCGCATGAAGTGTGGACTTGAACCATACATGATGGCCAGGGGCATGTCTGGATCTCAAGGCCTGGCACCACAGTTTTTTCCATGACATACCGATGATGTTTTGATGCTGCTGTGTTAAATGTATCATGGGGAAATGTGGGGACTCTTGTGGGAATGATGAGGATAGTAGGAGAGGATATATTGATTAAATATTATCCTTCCTCACGCTAGTGAGCTAGTACCTTAGCAGAGCACATTCCCTTGTACGTTGCAGGAAGCCAGTTGATGGATTCATGAGAATCATTTGAGTTAAGCAATCCAGTGTGGCTTGTCGAGATTGGATTGTTCCTGGTAAAACCCCTTTAGTTCCCTCTTAAAAACAATAATGACACAACAGTTTTCTTTTCAAAGTAATGATAAGGTTTACTGGCATTCAGTTCACAGTATGAAGGCAGCTTTAGCTCAGGTGTCAGCAACCTTTTTCAGCCATGGGCCGGTCCACCGTCCCTCAGACCATGTGGTGGGCCGGACTATATGGGGGGGGGGATGAACGAATTCCTATGCCCCACAAATAACCCAGAGATGCATTTTAAATAAAAGGACATTTTCTACACATGTAAAAACATGCTGATTCCCAGGCCATCTGTGGGCCAGATTTAGAAGGTGATTGGGCCCCATTTGGCCCCTGGGCCTTGGGTTGCCTAGCCCTGCTTTAGCTGGTAGTTACAGTTACAGAGAAAAGTGTGGGTTCATCCTCTGCGAAGGATGAGCCCATGTGTTGATGGCTGACAGCCAACAGGCAGCAAAAGGAATAATGGAGAGAAGGGATCAAGAGAGAAAGATGGCTGCACGACTGGCCCTTTTGTGGGGCCTGCCAGGGTCATGCCCATCTACCTGGTCACACACAGGGGGAGGATGCTCCGGACCAGGTGTGACAGGAAGTCCTCCTGGCTGGAGCAACATTCCCCTCTGTGTACACTCTAGTCTAGGCAGATAGGAAATGTGGTATTTGACTGTTTCAGTGATATCACATCCCACAACTCTTAAGAGCCCGTGTGCCCTTTTGTTTGGGCTTTCTTTTCCCTGATTTTGTTTGGGAGTTGGGAACCTTATTGCAACAATAAAACGACCAAGGCTTCCTAGCTGCTGTTCTGCTTTGATTTGCCTGGCTGAGGTCTCTTGCTTGAACCTGATCGATTCTGAATCCGCAGGTCTCTAGACCCTAGCGAAGTCGGGAAATGGTTTAAGTACCGTACCCCAAGATTTTGTCCATATCAACCTTTCTGGGATCCCTTCCAACCTCACAATTCTAGGATCCTTTGCTTCATTGGAGGTTTTTAAACAGAAGTTTGGGGGCCACCTGTCAGGGATTCAATAGCTGCATTTCCTGTATTGCAGAGGTTGGGGTGACCATTGGGGACCCTTCAAGCTCTACAGTTCTATGATTTTGTCTGCACACAAGGGGGCTCCCCTCCTCTCCCCCACCCACTTCCTCACAGCCCTTGTCCCTCCTGGCTGTTTCCCATCCAACATAAGCCGCCCATCTGCCAGACCTTGGCCAGAGTCTCCCTCTCCAGCTGCAGTTCTCCTTTGCCCAGTGAGATGGGCCTCTCTCTCTCCCTGGAGAAACTGGAGGGCTCTGGCATTAGGGCAGGGAATGTCCCCCCACTTCCTTCCTTCCTTCCTTCCAGACCCAAAGGGGACTTTACGGTTCCCCCACTTTCCTCAAATCCAGAGCCAGTTGCAAAAGGATTAAGTCACAATTATGGGGAGGGAGGAGAGCAGGATGAGGCCTGAAGGTGCGAATGGGCTGAGAGGAGGGACCTCTCAGATAAAGAGGCTTGGAAGTAAGGGCGAGGAGGGCTCTCTGGATTCTCAAGGAGGAGGGATAGGAAGGCTTCTTACCACACGCCACCCTCCGAAGCCCGTCTGGGGATGTTGTTGCCAGGGATCTTGGCCAACGCGCCCTAGAGAGAGAGAGAGAGAAACCAGAGCAGGGTAGTTGGGCCTTGGCCCCCCATCTCCCCAGAAAGGGTCCTCTGGGCTGGCACGGGGGAGGAAGCCAGCAGGAGGATTAACAGTTCCCTGCGCCTCTAGCGTGGCGTCGCGCTGAGAGTGGTTTGGAGCGGGCAGCCAAGGCGCTGCTAATCGAAGCCAGGTGTGGGGGGCTTTTTGAGGGGGGGGAGGCTCGGAAATGGGGGCTTGTATCCTGTCCAAGTCAGGCCGGTCCTGGGCCCACCGCTGAGCATGCGCCAAAGCCGCAGCTGCTGCTGCTGCTGCTGGAGGAGGGAGAGAGAGAGAGAGAGAGCGCTGGCTCCCCGCATCTGGCCTGCCTGCGTCGCGTCCTCGCGCGGTGATTAATGGCGGGGAAAGGAGGGGGCACCCAGACCCCCAGACCCCCCTGCCGCGCCAATGAGTTCACCAGAGCCTCGCTCCAATGTGCGGAACTCGTTGAGGGGAAAGGCGCCCTCTCCGCGCGCGCGCACGCCACCCCGAAATGCGCCTCGCACTGCTCGCGCGCAGCCAGAAAGGGGCCACGAAGCCAGTTTCATTCTCGCCCCTCCTCCCCGGTTCCCGCTTGGGCACGGCGTGGAGAGTCATCCCGAGAGCCCTGTAGAAGCAGGATCAGGCCAAAGGGTCCAGCCCAGGCCAGCCTCCTGTCCTTGCCAACCAAATGCCCCCGACATAAAGTGCCTCGGGAGGTTCCATAAGAACATAACCAGAGCCTGCCCGGGGGTTGCTGGATCGGGTAAAAAGGGGCCCATCTAGTCTTGTATCCTGCGTACAACCAGATGCCCCAAACGGGAAACCCACAAGCCAGACATGGAGGCAACAGCCCTCTCCCAGCTTGCAGTTTGGAGGTAGGCTGCCCGTGTGCCTGGAGGTTCTGTTTAACGATCCTGGTTAATGGTGGCCTTCCCAAAGGGGGCCCATCGAGTCCAGCGCCCTCTCCTCACTGTGACCAACCAGGCGCCCCAAAGGGACCTGAGCACTTACTTGAGCAACTCTCCACTGTTTGTTCCCCATTGCCTGGTATACAGAGATAGACTGCCCCTGGGCATGGAGGTTCTGCTATCACAGCAGGCCTCTGATTGGAGGTTCTGTTTTACAATCCTGGCTAACAGCCTTCCCGAAGGCCCCCTGAGTCCAGCCTCCTGTTCTCTCAGTGGCCCAATTGGGGGAAGAAAGGAAGCCCCCAAGCAGGACCTGAGTGTGGCAACTCTCCTCAGCCCAGTTGCGATTCCCAGGAACTGGCATGCAAATCCATTTCCTGCCTCCGACAGGGCAGGGAGAACAGAGCCATCCCAGTTACAAGCCACTGACAACCTTACCTTCCTCCGTGAATTTTCATAACCCTTTATAAGAGTGTTGGAAGAACCTGGCTGCAGCTGGATCAGGCCAGTGGGGGCCCATTCAACCCACCTGAGGGATGTGGCCCTCCAGACCTCCCTTATCTGGCACTTGAAAATCTCCGCAGGGTGGCAAGAGGTGTGTGTGTGTAGAAAGCAACCTATCCTGGGAAGGCAAAATTTGCATGTGTTGCCCCACCCACTTTTGCCTCTGGCTCCACCCACCACTGGCATGTGGCCCCCAACTGCTGCCACAGAAGAGAATGCGGCCCTCAGCTGGGAAAGGTTAAAGCAGCCCACCTTGACCTCAGATCTCAGCAAGGTTTCCCAACTGAGAACAGGATATTGGCCTAGATTGGTTTGATCTAGCAGGGCTATTCATATGGATGTATACTGTGATAGCAGAACCTCCATGCCCAGGAGCAGTCTACCCGATGATGGCGAACAACAATTAGATGGGTGCTGTTGTGCTCAGGGCCTGCTTGTGGGCTTCCCATTGGAGCATCTGGTTGGCTCCTATCAGAACAGGATGCTGGACTAGATGAGCCCCCCCCCCTGGGCCTGATCCTGCAGGCTTTTCCGTTCTTATGTTCCTGCAAGTCCTGCAAAACACCCGCTGTTGATTATTGCAGATGAAAGCAGACTCTTGATGTTTTCCTGCTAAACTTATTTCACAAACCTTAATTTGTGCTTGTTAGGAGTGAGGTGTGTGTGTGTGTGAGAGAGAGAGTGAGTGGGGGTCTTTGCCCCACACCTTGTGGCAATATTCTCTCCCCCCTCCCCCTGCCCCTCTCCAGGAGGGGGAAACCTCAGGTGTCAGTCAACGCAAGGCCTCAGGGACACAGCGGCTTGTCTTCAGGTTGCCAGGAGGTGGGGGGGGGCTGCCTGTGTGATTTATACATAACAGACCAATAAATTACCTGGATGAGGCCTGGGGGACCCATTCCTCACACCAGCCATGCAGAGTCTGATGCCAGAACCTCTCCAAAAAAGAGAGAGAGAGAGAGAAGAAATTGTTTCCAACAATTAGCCGAAGATGAAGCAAAGATGAGAGTTAATTTCGGGGGTGTGGGGTGCAGCTAAGTTTGTGCCTTTTGGGGTCTCTGATGGTGCCCCTTTTGTAAGTTTGGTCAAGAAGGAAATGCAATATGAGGGGAGCCTTTCTTCACAATGCACGGTATTTATTCATTTTGTTTTGAAATTCATTTATTTATATTCCTCTGAGAAGTTCAATGGGACACGGATACTCCTTTGTCTCACCCTTTGCTCCTCAGAACAATCCTGCAAGGTAGGTCAGAAGAGTAAGAATCATAGAATTGTTTGGAGGGGTCCCCCAAGGGTCATCTAGTCCGACCCCCTGCATTGCAAGAATCACAGTCAAAGGATCCCTGACAGGCCTCTGTTTAGAAACCTCCAGGAAGGAGAGCCCACCCACTTCCAAGCGAGTTTGTCCCACTGACTGTCAGAATGTTCTTCCTGATGTTGAGTCGGGTCAGGATGAGAGATGGCAGCTGGCCCAAGGTCACCTCAGCGAGCCTCTTGGCTGAACAGGGACTTGAACCCAGGGCCTGCCAGGTTCTAGGCTGGCACTCTGACTGCTAGACTGCCACTGCCTCATTGCCTGGCATCTTGACTCAGTATGAGTCCCGTTTTGTGTCTGTGACACTGCCTCACCAAGTCTCAGGCCGTTTTGTCCTGCTGCCTCAAGCGGCTTCTTCTTTGTTTTTGGAAATGTGGGAATGGAACCAAGGAACTTCTGGATGCAAGACCAGACTCCTTGCTTACCCACCCAGTACTGTCGGCTCTGACTGGCAGTAGCTCTCCAAGGTCTCAGAGCAGAGATGTCTGCCTTTTGCAGCACCTGTTGCTCCTTGAGCCTTTATAACTGGAGACGCCGCTGGGGATTGAACCCGTGATCTTCTGTCTGCAAAGCGGGTCCATTCCATGCAATGTGGGAACAGGGCCTTGTGCGTGGTGGCACCTCCTCCTTGCAATATTAGACATCTCTGTTGCCGTTTTGCTGCCTCCTAAAGGCCTTTATCCCAGTCTCCATCTGCACTGGAACAATTTTCAGACTATTTTCATACGGAATCTAAAACACTTGTTTTACAATTGTGCCTATTCCCCCCCCCCCATTTTACAGTTGCATGTTTTATTGTTGCCGCCCATCCCTGGGACCTTGGGGTAAATGTAATAAAAGTAAATTAAGAGCAGCTGCTCCACTGCTGAGATGTGGCCCATTCCCCAATGGCATCTTCAGGTAGGGCTGTGAACGTCCCCTGTCTTAAATCCTAGAGAGCCATTGCTGCCAGTCACTCTAGGCAATAACTGAGTTAGGTGGACCAGTGGTCTGACTCAGTATAAGGCAGCTTCCTCATAGAATCAAAGGAATGCAGAGTCGGAAGGGATACCCAAAGGTCATCTAGCCCAACCCGCCGCAATCCAGGAATCTCAGCTAAAGCATCCAAGACTCTGCTTAAAAACCTCCGAGGAAGGAGAGGCCACCACCTCCCGAGGGAGTCCGTTCCGCTGTCAAACAGCTCTTACTGCCAGAAAGTTCTTCCTCTGTTCCTGTTGATATCAGTCCTTTGTTAGGAACCATGGAGACTGGAAGCCTACCTTATTCTTAAGGAAAGGAATGTTGCCTAGAGACGTAGGAGGCCTCAAGTTCAATCCCTGGCAGCATCCCCAAGTAGTGTGGGGTGTAACATAAGCAGTCAAGTACAACACTTCCTGTTTGCCTAGAGTGGACACGGAAGGGCGATGTTGATTCAGCCAGTTCCACCTGGTCTGCAGCATCGTCCCCCTGCATGTGACCAGGTAGGTGGGCATGACTTCTTATTACTTTTAAAAGAAGCTTCTTTTGTCTTTATTCTTTTTAGGAGGGGTAAGAGAAGCCTTACCAGGAACAGGACCCAATCTGAACAAAGGTAAAGGTAAAGGGACCCCTGACCATTAGGTCCAGTCGTGACCGACTCTGGGGTTGCGCGCTCATCTCACATTATTGGCCGAGGGAGCCGGCGTATAGCTTCCAGGTCATGTGGCCAGCATGACAAAGCCACTTCTGGCAAACCAGAGCAGCACATGGAAACGCCGTTTACCTTCCCGCTGTATCGGTTCCTATTTATCTACTTGCATTTTGACGTGCTTTCGAACTGCTAGGTTGGCAGGAGCTGGGACCGAGCAACGGGAGCTCACCCCGTCACAGGGATTCGAACCGCCGACCTTCTGATCAGCAAGCCCTAGGCTCAGTGGTTTAGACCACAGCGCCCTAAAGAGATTCAAACAAATCTACCAATTAGCTTCCTGCTGTATATGGGGGGGGGCTGCACTCTGCTGTTGACTCACAATCGTGAGTTAGGAAGGATACTATTCAATCAATATATCCTCTCCTAGTATCTACAACATTCCCACAGGTAGGACTGGGAATGTTCCCTGCCTGAAAGAGAGCCACTCAGTGGCAGGACTGAGTTAGACGGACCCAAGGACCTGAATCGTATAGGCCAGCTATTCTGATTTATTTGGAATTACGACTTGCTTCCTATGCTCCAGGTGAAGCCAGCCCTTCATTAAGAACCAGGAGGACTGGAATCTAACTTTATTCTTACGGAAAGGGACATTGCTCAGAGCCCTCAGTCTCAACCCCCGGACTCTCCGAGTGGAGCTTTTCTGAAACTCTGGAGACTTGAACTCTGGATAACGCAGCTTTCTCTGATCAGCCGCCCTGGTTCCCAGCCATGCATGCAGAACCAACAGTGAGATCATCGGATGCCTTCAAAGCCGGGTTCTGCCTCCTGCCAAACATGTTCCTCCTCTCTGCACAGTTGGCAAACTCCTCGCTTTGCACCCATTGCTTGGGGGGGGGACATCCCATAATCTCTGGTTCAGAAAAGGACTTTGCCTCCAACCTGTCCTCTCCAAGTGATCCAAAGGAGATGGAACATCGTTCGGAAAGACCTCTTCCTCCATCTCTTTCGATCATCCCAGAGAGATTATCACAAAGGGCACAAAGTAGCCGAGGGGAAGAGGGCCAAGCTCTGCCTAGTGAGAAGGTCCAAGATTCAGTCTCTGGCAGGTAAGGTTGGGGAAGAATATCAGAAGAGCCTGCTGGATCAGGCCAGTGGCCCATTTAGTCCAGCATCCTATTCTCACAGCAGCCAACCAGGTGCCCCCCTGGGAAGCCCCGCCTGCAAGCACTGGTACTCAGAAGCGTGGCGGCCTCCATCCAGATCAGTGGCCATGACTGCTTCCTGTGGGAGGGAGTTCCACAGTTTAACTCTAAAACTGTGGGATGCAAAGGGTTAAGTGCAGTCAAGTCACAACAATCCCTAGATAGTCCACTTGGAGGACTGAGGAGGAGGATATGACTAAGCGTAGTTTCCTCTTCCTTCACATGCAAATGAGTTGAGGAAGTGGCAGATAAATCCCGAAGGAAACAGCCATTTTCCCTCTCTTGGACCAGACCTCTTGGACTACACACATCTTAGTGAGTCTCTCCCTCAAGGCCTCCAGCCTAGAGAGAGAGATGAGATGGAGTCTCACTTCTTATAAGTGAACTTCACAATGTATATATTACCTTTTAACTAAGCAAGTCTACCTCTTGAGTGTGCTGTACCTCGAGATGCTTGTAAGTAAACATCTTTTATACTTTTAAGAGCATTGTGTTGTGTCTTTTCTTTTAAGAGGGAAAAAGGGGAAATACCAGGAAAATACACTTTATTTTAGTGGCTTAAATCAAGCCTGCGCAAACGTTCTTCTGCTGTGTATTTTGCAAAAAGGGGAATGTTTTACTCTGCTAAAGTTTTGTGCTTGCTAGCGCAAGCGGGGATAGGATATATTAAACAATATCTCCTCATCCACATTCCTGAACATTCCCACATAGGGTTATTGCGGCCCAGAGTTGCGTATTTTGTGTATTTTTGAAGGATTGATTTGGATTGTGATTTTGAACTCTGTAGGATTTTTCCAGTTAGGATTTCCTGGTTGAGCACATGGTCTCTTTGTTCTGCAGTGTGCTTGGGGGATTAACTACCCCTCCCCTCCCTCAGAGTTTACAGCACTGAGAAAGCTCAGAGGTAGTGAAGATATTTTTGAGATTTTGAATTTGATTTTTGAAAGATTTTTGAATTTTGGAAATTTTTGAAGTTTTAAGATGGCAAGCTCCAGTTTTGATAGTGAGGCAAGACCAAGTTTTATGCTGCTGGATGACAATAATTTTGTGCAGTGGAAGCAGCGCGTTTTAGTTTATCTTGCTGCTAGGCGTGTTCTGCAGGCCATTAAGGAAGAAAAGCCTACAGGAACCGATGCAGAAGCTTTAGCTAAGATAGAAGCTTGGAGTATTAAAAATGATGAAGCCAAGCACATAATTTTGAGCAGTTTGAGGAATGAGCATCTATCAATGATAAATTTTGAAGATGATGCATCTAAGATCCTAGAGGACATTGAACGCATTTATGCACAATCTACAGAGAGTTCCTATAGATACTTGTTGGATAAGTTACTCAAGTTGAAGATGAATTCTAGAGAAGAGTTTACAGAGCATTTTAAGAATTTTTCTGAGATTGTTCAAAGAATTGCCCTTACTCCCAGAGCCTTTGATGATGTGACTAAAGTAACGTTTATGCTTGCATCATTGGGACCTACGTTTGCTCCATTTAAAAGTATAATGGATCACACAAAGGATTTAACTTTTAATGAGCTTATCAACCATTTAAGAGAGGAATGCAGAGATAGCCTTGATTCTCAAGAAAGGAATCCAAGGAGGAAGGATAGCAGCTATGCATCCAAGCATTTTGGAAAGTCCAGACAGACATCTAGAGAAATAATTTGTTTTAAATGCAATGGGAAAAACCACATAGCAAGGAACTGCAAGAGTCAAAATGGGGATAAAGTTGAATCCCACCCCTCAAAACCACAAGGTGTTAAGAAGGGGAGTCATGAGCAAACCATGTTGATGCAGGAGAGGAGTTTAGCTGTCCAGGATTGTGAAAATAAGCGCAATAAGTGGATTCTTGACAGTGGAGCGAGTTCTCATTTCTGTTATGAAAAGGAGTATTTTAATGAGATTAATGGGGATGAAACCTCTGAAATTGAGATTGCTGATGGCAACATTGTAAAGGCAATTGGTTCAGGAACTGTGAATTTGAAATTCAACGTAGATCATGAAACAATTAATACTAAGATAACTGAAGTTAAGTTTGCACCAAAGCTTAATTGCAACTTACTCAGCGTGTCCAGTTTGGACAGGAAAGGTTTTAAAATTACATTTGAAAAAGGACAATGTATTGTGACTAAGCATGATGAAGTTTATGTTCAAGGCACACTAAAGGATGGTGTATATGAGCTTAATGTTTCAGAGAACCAGCAGAACCAGTCTGCAAAGGTGGCGCAACCAAGTCAAAAGGACGAAGGAAGTCTGGATCTCTGGCACAAGAGACTTGGACACAGAGACACCAACGTTATTCTGGAACTACAGAAAGGTGATCTTGTGAGAGGTCTGCAGGTAAAGCAAAGCAACACAAATACACCAACATCAAAATGTATAACTTGTGTTAGTGAGAAAGCAACTAAACCTTCTTTCCCACGTTGTGCAGAGAAGAGAAGCACTAAAGTATTGGACATTGTCCATACAGATCTATGTGGACCAATGAATGTGTCTTCTCTAGGAGGTAATAAATATATTTTGATATTTTTGGACGATTTCTCGAGATTCTGCGTAGCCTACTTTATCAAGGAGAAGAGTGAGACAGTGGAATTGTTCAGGGACTATCTTAACATGGTCAAGAACAAGTTCCAGCGAGCCCCTTCCATTTTAATGTCCGATAATGGTGGGGAATTTTGTTCACATGAGATGCAGGCCGTCATGGCTAGAGAAGGCATATCACACGTGACCACAGTTGCCTACACACCCCAACAAAACTCAATTGCAGAGAGGAAATTTAGATCCATTTTGGAAATGACAAGGTGCATGCTAAAGGAAGCTAACTTGTCACACAGGCTGTGGGGTGAAGCGGCTCGTTGCTCAGTCTATCTTCAGAACAGACTGCCCACAAAAGGCGCAGAGCGCACACCATTTGAACTTTGGCATGGAAAAGCCCCAAATTTGTCACATATACGTGTATTTGGAAGTTTGTGCTACTATCATGTGCCCAAAGAGCACAGACACAAACTTGATTCCAGAGCGAAGGCAGGGATCCTAGTTGGGTACGCTTCTGGAGGAAAAGGATATAGAGTCTTGGATCCGCAAACTGGCAAGACAAGTTCGCAGCATGTAATTTACTTCGATGAGCAAGGCAAAGTTGATACAAAGGACACTGCCATTGATTGTTCCAAGGAGCCACAGGATGAGGAATTTGTGATTTTTCCTTTTGAACCAATACAAAGTACTAATCCAACTTCTAGTGTCGTAGCACCCCCTATAGGTGACACCCGAGAAGACGTGGAGGTCCAGGCCCCTGGCAGCACCAGAGACGAAGATGATGACGAGCAGCTGTATGGGGATATGCCACTGCTGGAGGAGGATGAGGAAGCTGATGCGGTCGAAAGACCAGAGGTCAGACGCTCATCCAGAACCAACAGAGGTGTTCCACCATTACGGCTGTCCTACCTTACAAGGTCGGCGTCTCCACAGGAACCTTCCAAATGGGAAGAGATAGAGAGGATGCCACCAGATGAAGCCAGTCTCTGGAGGAAAGCTGCTCAGGAGGAGATAGATGCACTTCATCGGAACAGGACCTGGACACTCACAGAACTACCTCCTGGTAAGGAAGCAATTGGAAGTAAATGGGTGTTCAAGGTTAAAAAGGGTTCAGAAGGGGAGGTGCAACGCTACAAAGCTAGGCTTGTGGCACAAGGTTTTTCCCAGAAGTATGGAGAGGATTACGATCAAGTGTTTGCACCGACAGTTCGATACAGCAGTGTCAGACTACTTTTAAGTATTGCAGCATCTAAGCAAATGTCAGTTTACCATATTGACATTGCGACAGCTTTTCTTCACGGCGAAATTTCTGAGCAGATTTATATGAAGCAGCCCAAAGGTTTCATTAAACCAAATGAGGCACATCTAGTGTGCAAGCTGCAGAAAGGACTTTATGGTTTGAAGCAAGCAGCGAGGGCTTGGAACCAGAAACTCCATGAGATGCTGGTGCAGCTTGGGTACAAGCAAGGGACTGCTGATAAGTGCTTGTACACCAAACAAAGGAATGGACAGTTTTCGTACATTTTAGCCTTTGTTGACGACCTTTTAATTTCTACGTCAAATGAGAAAGACTATAAAGACATAGTCAAACACCTCAACAGGGAAGTAGAGGTCAAGGAACTTGGAAAAGTGAAATACTACTTGGGAATTCAAGTTGAGAGAGAAGAGGATGGATCGTTCTTACTCAGCCAAAGGCAAAAGATAACTGAACTGATTGAAAGCATGCAGATGCAGGACGCACACCCAGTTGCGACACCGATGGCCACAGACTTCTTGAAGAATCAACAAGGTTCGAAGTTGCTGCCAAACAACACGCAATACAGGTCAGCGGTCGGCAAACTTTTGTATTTGGTTACCACATGCAGACCTGACCTGGCAAGTGCAGTGGGGATCCTAAGTAGGAAAGTAAGTTGTCCCACTGAGCATGATTGGGCTGGAGTTAAGAGGGTTGTTCGTTATCTAAAGGGAACCATGGACTGTAAATTAAAACTGCCAGCTGTCAGAGACCCTAAACTGCTTGGGTACACTGATGCGGATTGGGCTGGGGACAATAAGGATTATAAATCCACAAGTGGCTATGTTTTTATGTATGGGGACGGAGCTATTGCATGGGGCAGCTATAAACAGAAATGTGTAGCTTTATCGTCCACAGAATCTGAGTACATTGCGGCTTCGGAAGCTTGCAGAGAGATCCCCTGGCTGGATCAGCTCCTGAAGGACTTTGGCGTGCCAAGAACGGGACCTGTCAGCTTGATGGAGGACAATCAGAGCAGTATGAAGCTGACACAAAGTGAAAAGTTCCTTGCACGCACCAAACACATTGGGGTCAGGTACCACTACATACGCCAGGTGATCGAGGATGGACTTGTTGAAATGTGTTACTGCAACACTGACCAGATGACTGCAGATGTCCTAACAAAGCCCCTGCCAAGAGAGAAGTTCCAGGATCTTCGTGGCAAGCTGGGACTCTTGGGTGGTTGATTAAAGTTATTTATGTATGTTTTTGTGTATGTTGTGAATTGCCTGAGAAGGGGTTTTTGTGGGATGCAAAGGGTTAAGTGCAGTCAAGTCACAACAATCCCTAGATAGTCCACTTGGAGGACTGAGGAGGAGGATATGACTAAGCGTAGTTTCCTCTTCCTTCACATGCAAATGAGTTGAGGAAGTGGCAGATAAATCCCGAAGGAAACAGCCATTTTCCCTCTCTTGGACCAGACCTCTTGGACTACACACATCTTAGTGAGTCTCTCCCTCAAGGCCTCCAGCCTAGAGAGAGAGATGAGATGGAGTCTCACTTCTTATAAGTGAACTTCACAATGTATATATTACCTTTTAACTAAGCAAGTCTACCTCTTGAGTGTGCTGTACCTCGAGATGCTTGTAAGTAAACATCTTTTATACTTTTAAGAGCATTGTGTTGTGTCTTTTCTTTTAAGAGGGAAAAAGGGGAAATACCAGGAAAATACACTTTATTTTAGTGGCTTAAATCAAGCCTGCGCAAACGTTCTTCTGCTGTGTATTTTGCAAAAAGGGGAATGTTTTACTCTGCTAAAGTTTTGTGCTTGCTAGCGCAAGCGGGGATAGGATATATTAAACAATATCTCCTCATCCACATTCCTGAACATTCCCACAAAAACTGCCCTGAATCTTCCAACATTCCATTTCATTGGAGGACCCTGCTGAGTTTTAGTATTACATTGAGAAGCCTATGCACTTTCTCCATGCTCTGCAAAGTTTTATATTTCAACTAAACTATCAGGAAGAACTTTCTCCCAGTAAGAGCTGTTCGACAGTGGAACGGACTCCCACAAGAGGTGATGGACTCTCCTTCCTTGGAGGTTTTTAAGCTGAAATTGCATGGTCATCTGTCCAAGATGCTTTAGCTGATTCCTGCATTTCAGGGGGTTGGACTAGATGAGCTTTGGGTCACTTCCAATTCTACAGTTCTTGGATTCTAGGATTCAACAGGTACAAATATTATCACAGTTACAGGTAGGTAGCCCTGTTGGTCTGACGTAGTCAAAACAAAATAAAAAAATTCCTTCCAGCAGCACCTTAAAGACCAACTAAGTTTTTATTTTGGTATGAGCTTTCGTGTGCATGCACACTTCTTCAGATACACTGAAATAGAAGTCCCCAGACGCTTATATGTAGAGAAAGGGTGGGGAGGGGTATCACTCAGAAGGGTAGTGGAAATGGGTGATTGACTGACGACTGTAAACAACTGCGAATGGTCTTGCATGAAAAAGCAAGGGGTGAGATGGCTGAAGATCGCTTTATCATGTATAATCACATTTATTATTAACATAAAATTAAGATCACACATTCATTTCATACCCTGTGCAAAGCTTTTCAGCCGGTTTGCCCCTTACTGGGGGCCCAGGAAAAAAAAAACCATCCCTGGGACTTGAGCCCGCCCTTGTTGGCCTGGGAGCGCCTTCCTTTTAATGAAGGGGGCATCGGGTCAGAACAAAACGTTGTTGAAGAGCTCTCCGTTGCAAGAAGATGAAGAGGAGGAGGGTGGCGGTTGAACTTGTGGAAGGCTCAGTGAGAAAGGGAAATGCAAGAATCTGAGATCTGTCCTCAAAACCTCACAGGCATCAGAGCCCCGCTGGGTCAGGCCAAAAGGCCCTTGAGGCAAACTTCCTGTTTCTCACCAGACGCCACAACAGGAAGTCCAGCAAGCAGGACACGGCAAGGCCTCCTCACGTCACCCGTCCCTAGAAAGTGCAAAGCCCGCTTTTAATGCCTTCAAGCGGCAGTGAATTCCATAAGTTGGCTATGCAATGGGGAAAGGAAGGCATCCTTTGGCCTGTCACAAGAAAAAGAAACCCTTCCACTGTTTCACAACAACATTATAGCACTGGCTGGCTGTCGGGCAGATAAATTCGGCTACCGTCTGTGTGGCAGTCTGCTGAAGATGCAGTCTCTCTAATGGGGTCTCTTTAACGGAGGCCAGATTTGCCCAAAATTGAGGAGGAGGGCTATTAGTCCAGAGGTGGGGGGGGCTCTTTCATCTTGAAGACTGCCTTCCCTTCTAGGTCCCCTCCCAGGGGACACGTATGTCAGTGGTAGGCAGGACAACCAAGGCACATTTCATTATTTAAAAAATGCATTATCATGTTTTACTTTAAATAAAGAAAGAAGATTCAAGAAAGAAGATTCCACCTAAACATTAGGAAGAACTTCCTGACAGTAAGAGCTGTTCGGCAGTGGGATTTGCTGCCAAGGAGTGTGGCGGAGTCTCCTTCTCTGGAGGTCTTTAAGCAGAGGCTTGACAGGCATATGTCAAGAATGCTTTGATGGTGTTTCCTGCTTGGCAGGGGGTTGGACTGGATGGCCCTTGTGGTCTCTTCCAACTCTATGATTCTATGAAATAATCTTGACAACGCATCAACAATAAACATAATACACAAACAAGCGGGTGTCACAACTGGAACGTAAGTAAACAGCTTTGAGGTTGTCTGTTGGTTTTTTACAATCAGAAGATGCCAAGCGCCTTGCTCTGTGAGGCCATATCAGTGAGGCCAAGAGTCTTGCCATCTGGGCGGCCCACGACCTCCAGACACACTGCCCAGGCTTGTGCCTCGGAGAGCCCACTCCGGTGCTGCTAATGCAGCAGTTTGACCCCTGGGGGTGCACTCTGTTGTCTCTCGAGACAGATGGATGCCATCAAGGTGCATAAATGTTAAAGAATAATAAGTAAACATTCATTAAGTGTCCCGGAGCAAATTTTACCTCCATACAGCAGGCAGGTTTCTACCCACACTCACCCACCCACCCACCTCTCTCCATGCTCCTTCCAGAGAAGGAAAGAGGCAGGATCAGAGTCCAAGGAGGAGAGTGGCCTGGGGAGAGTTCCGAGGGCCAGAGAGAGAGGCCTCTGGAGGGCCGCATTTGGGCTCTGCCCTGGAGGCTCCCTGACTCAGTGGGTGGGCGCCAAGGAGACCAGGTCTGGGTTTTCTATATAGGTACCAGTGTGCATGCAAGTGGGTGGCAGAAGCCCCTAGAGGCAGGGTTCGAAATTAGCAGGGTGCCAGGCACATTTTGAGCCTAAAGATTTTACATTTGCAAGCAGCTCAAAGAGTCTGGGTGCCAGATTTTTGCACCTGGCTGACACTCAAGGATTCCTGAAATGTATGTGCTTTGAAGCCTCAAAGTATATGTCAAAGATAGACAATATGTTAAGGAATTTAGCAATAAAGAGTAGAGTGTTTTGAAAACTGAAGTATGGTACCAATATTTTTTATTGTCAACACCAAATTAAACATGTATTAACAGTTTCTGCTAAAAAAATGTGATATTAACAATGTGCTACTTACGTGAATTGCATATTAATTCATGCTTATCAAAAGTAATAAATAAAAAGTGTTGCTGACTCCTCCAGTGGCAACTAGACATTCTGTTTTGGCGCCCATAACCCAGCTCTCAGGAGCCATTTCACTCCTAGCTTTTCTATCCCAGTTTCTAACACTTCCTGGAGAGGGTTACCGGGGGGGGGGGGGGCTGCTAAGAGGCAGGGGGGCTGGAGGTGTTGGTGACTATCAGACTTTGAAAAGTTGGACCGATTTCATCTGCTGTGTTGAATTAATGAAACTAAATAGTTCTCATTGGCTTTTGAATAAACGTTCAATTAATTGTTACCGTTCTGATTTTTACTGCGTCCCGGTCTTTCCTCAGTGGTACTATTCTGAATAATTCTTTTAAGAAGGTTGGGAGCCCTGGGGATGAAAAACTTAGGCAACCAAGCGGGGGGGGGGGTGGCCCATCAAAAGGTTTGGGAACCACTGATTCTCAAAGGACATGCAGGCTGCAGTCTCTGAACCAGGGGAGCAGAAGTTCTTGTGCCCGGATCCTGCTTGTGGGTTTCCCAAAAGAGACACCCCTTCTTTCCCCCTAAGAAGCAGCCCTGCAGTTCTTTCTCCCTTGGTCCAGACCCCACTCCCCCCAGCAGCCATTTCCACAACAGGAGAAAATGCCAGCCTGACCTTAGCCCTGGGCCAAAGCCACCCTCCCAGCCTCATTTCTGGCACTTATGGGCAGGCAGGCAGCCAACAAGGCCTTATCCAGCCTTGTTCCCGACCAGGAAACTATGAGGGAAGTGTGGGGAGTTGTTTAGCGTGGATGTGTGTTAGGAAGGATTCAGCAGGAAAAGGGTCATGGGGTGAGGATTTTTCAGCCTGAGGGCCACAGTGGCTCGCTGGCAACTTTCTGGGAGCCACTTGGCAGCAGTGGGTTGGGCCAAAGGGAAAAGAGGGCGGAGCCACAGGTGTGATTTTGTACTTTTGGATACAAAAACTGTGCTCTCGCGCATAAAACTCTCCACCTTCCATTCAGGCAAGCGAGCAAGAGGCAGAATCAAAACTGGAGCATTGGGAGGGACCCCCAAAAGCCATCCAAAATCTGCAATGTAGGGCCAATCAGGGGCTAGGGAAAGAGGGTGTGGCCTGGGGCAAGGCCCAAGGGCTTGATGGGAAGCCCGGGGGGGGGCACATTTCTCCTCTGGGTCTGAGGTTTGCTCTCCCTCCTAGATAAAAGTTTTATAAATATATTTTCTCTGATAATAATTGAACTTTGGGGTTGTGTGGCTGACAGGGGATTTTAAATGGATCTGAGAAACTGCCTGATTATACAGTCCAGAATCACACCGCCATGTGATGGTCTTAGTTGTCTCTGAAAGGGGGATGAGGCACATTCGTGATGGAGAGTTCTGTCAAGGACTATTAGACCCACGGCTAAATCTAGCTGATGAGAATTGCAACGGCTTGAAGAAAGCTGCCATATAGGAAGATAGGAGGGTCAGTGCTTCCCTCATATCTTGGCATTTTAAGGTGCAAGCTTCTGAGTCACACAGGGCCCTGTCTTTCTCTTTTGAGGATTCATCCTGAAGCAAGAGTCCTGTGTGACTCCAAAGCTTGCATCCGACAATCTTATTTCTTTATTTCTTTATATACAGCTTGATTGTCGACAACCTTGAAGTGGTTTACGTTTAGGCACTCCAGAGGAGACATTTCTGCCTTCCAAGATGAAGCCAAGTGACCTGAGCTATTATGGGTTGCAGGGAGCCCAAAAGCCCATTTGGAAACGGGTAGACCCTCTTCCTTAAACTGAGGCAGCAGTCAACAATGGGCATTTGGAAAGACAGAAATGAGAGTAGGGAAGGCAAGCTAAGGTTCATAAAGAACCATCTGTATTTTTGCTTGTCTGCAGAAGTCTGCAAGCTGGAGCCACCACTGGGGAGGCCATGCTCCTTTTCTGGGGTCATGGGATGGGATGAAGATGTTGGGGCTTTCCCTTCTGTCCCCAAGAGACAGGCAGGTGCCCAGACCTACCAGTAAGTCTCCAAGCTCCTCTTGGCTTCTCCTGCTATTGCAGAAATGCCCGTGTCTGCCTGATGGTGATTTAGACCAGCATTTCCCAAAAAGGACAGTAGCACCTCCTGGGGGAGCAGTGAGATATTGTGTGTGTGTGTGTGTGTTTGCGCGCGCTAAGAGGCAAAAGGGACACCGGAGATGACAATCAGACTTTGGTGGTGTCGCTGCATCAGGTTCATCAATTTTGTAGCATTGATTAAACAAAATTTAACTGGATTTTGAATAAACGTGCAATTGATTGTTACTGTTTAGTATTTCATTATGTTAGCCTGGACACACCGTTTCTCCAGACGCACCTCTGAAAGCCCACCGAAGGCACCAGAGAACCCCGAATTAAAATAAGCCGGACCCCCCACTAAAAGTGGGTGGGGGCGCCGAGGAGGGTAGTGAAACGGGTTTAGCAGTTTTTATAACGGAAGCAGGGCCACGAGGAGTGATTCCCCAACTCAGCTCTACTCAGAGTAAAGCCACTGCAATCATTAGACCTAAGTTATGCGTGCCAGTTAATACGTCTACTCCGAGTAGGACTAGCCCCCCCCCCTTGCAGGCTCTGTTTCTGTTCCTTCCTGCCTCCTTTCGTTGTGGGTACGTGATTGCTGCTTTTGCTTTCGAGAGGCTGTGTCACACACCTCAGACTTTCATATTCGCTAAGCTTCTTATTTGCAAATCTTCCGGGCAGGGAACTGGCGGGGAAGGCGAGCGGAGCCCTTTCAAAGCGGGATAAAAGCGAACTTCGTCTCCCCTCGTCCCGGGGCGGGGCAGCTGAGCTCCCCCAGGGCAGACAAGTTACCTCGCTTTCCGGGTTTCTTCCCTTCTCTGGGAAGGGGGGAAGTGTCCGCGGGCCGGGTCGTGTGGCCCCCCTGGGCGCCTTTCGGCAAAAGGAGCGGGCGCCAGAGCAAAGCGTTCGATCCCACGGAAATAATCAATTAATAATATTATTCATTGGAAATATTCTGAAGTCGCGAAGAGGCTGACAAGGTAGTTTAAAAACAAAACAAACAAACAAACAAAAAACAAAACAAATACAGTACGACCTAGATTCCTGTTGGTATTATTAATAGCAACAGCAACGGTTATTATAAAAACTAAATTAAATTAGCAATTAATAAAATAGTAATAATAGCAATAATAATTATAAATTGGGGTGTGGGGATTTGCACATGCTATTCCTGAAATGCAATTGTTATTCTCGCTCAAAAACCGGGATAAATCCACGGTAACGACCTCGAAATTCGCCTCGCAAATCGGCAAACACGCCAGTCTTTGAAAGCCCCGGAGGAGATGAAGTCTGGGCGTGCGCCCTTGGGGGGGGCGTATTTTCAAAAGTTGAGTGGGGGGAATCTCCTGAACAGCGATGGAAAGGAGAGGCGTCCGTCCGCCTGGGCTTGCGACGCAAGAGAGGCGAAAATGAAACCAGCCTCAGGCGCCCATCCCCGGGGCGGCGGGCCTGCGATCTCCAAACGCCTAAAAAAGGGCCTCTTCTCCCTCTCCAAAGTTGGGCGCGCCTGGGTGGCTTCCAGCAGAATCCACCGTTCCCTCCCCAAAATCCCCTTTCATAAGTTTTTGTTGCGGTTGTAAATTCAATTGTGTTGTTTTGTTTTAAGTTGAGAAGTTTTTGTTATTAATTCATTAACGCGTTTCTTGTCGTTTTCAAGCCTTTGAAAAGGCGGAGAAAAACCGTCTCGCTCCTCCAGCCAAGGAGGCAAACGTTCCTATTCGGTTTAAATCCTTTTTTGGAAGAATAGGCGCAATAAAAAAAATTGCCTTATATTCCTCGGGTCCATTTTCGCTCCTTAACCTAAATCTCCCGCGGCTGAGCTTAACCCTCAATTTAACCCGGGAAAAGCAGAGCCGGAGAATCTCTTTCGATCAAGCGTTTTATAAATCTTCGAAATAAATGAAAGCAGCAAATAGTTTCACCCGTCCAACCGTTTGTCAATCGGCGACGGGGGGCGGGTTCGCCTGCAGGGAATATTAGTAGAGGCGAGCTCCCCCCCCCCCCAAAAAAACCAGTCTCCAAGTCCTACCCGTGTTCAGAGAGTGGAGGGATTTGGTATTTAGAGCGCTGCTCATGTGGGTTTTTATGCCGTGGTCGTCTGAACACGGACTCCTGTATAATATTTGTATTCCCCGCCGGCGTAGAGAAATGCACTGAGGTTTTGAAGGCGCGGGGAATAAAACACGGATCTTACCATCTTTTTCTCTCTTACACGCACGCTTCTGGGTCTGGGTCTCGTGTGGACGATGCCTCCCCCTGCTCTCCCGGTTCAAAATCATATCGCGCCTGAACTCCGCTGTTAAGCCGCTTTGGGATGTGACCCCTCTCTACTTGAAAAGCGCCCCCCAAATAATGAAGAAATGCGAGAAATGCCTTTCAGGGCCCAGAGCTGGATTTCACATAATTTGTGAAGTGGGTCTGATGGCCTTGAGCGGGTCAGAATGGAATAAAATGGAAGACATGGAGGAGAGGGGAGACGGAAGGAGGTCCCTGGCGATAAGATTCTGTATTACAGTACTTTATTGTGACTTGTAAAAGGAAATTAATTTTGTTTATTTACATATTGCATTTAAATCCCACCTTTTTTCTCCAAAGAGCTCAAGGTGGTTCTCTCTCTTCCCCCCCCATTTAATCTACCCAACAACCCTGCGAGGTAGGTTGGGCGGAGAGTGACTGACTGGCCCCCGGTCACCTGGCGAAGTGAGGGATTTGAACTCTGGTCTCTCCCAGGTCCTTGTCCGACACTCTAACCACTAGGCAACACTGGGTCACTGGAAATGGAGGGGGCGGGAAAGGAGCGGGGTGGTGAGCGCTGGAAGCAGCTAAGGAGAAAACAGGACTCTGGTCCCAGTCTCGTTTCGAAATCGCATCGTCCAAAAACAAGGTAAGCTCTCTCTCTCTCTCTCTCTCTCTCTCCCTCTCTCTCTCTCTCTCCCTCTCTCTCTCTCTCTCTCTCTCTCTCTCTCTCTCTCTCTCTCTCTCTCTCTCTGTCACACACACACACACACACACGGATAAACATCACTTTCTCTTTCACACACTTTCCTTGGCCGGTTCCTGCCCCCGGCTGAGGACCACAGTCGTCGCTTTGATAGCAACGGGGGTTCGGGTTGGTTTTGGCTGCAGGAGAAGACCCGACGCGGCGGAGGCTCTTTCCCAAATTTGAGAGAGGTTGCAAAGAAATAACCCGAGGCAGCAGGAAGGGAGACCCATTGTCCGTGCAAAACTCCCGGTTTCTGCGGCTTCCCAAGTCCTCACACCCCCCAAGCCACTGAAAACAGGCGAGAAGATCACCCGAAGGGCCCTGCAGTGCAGACTGGGCCGAATATCTTCACAGCGCCCAATTCGATGCCCCAAAGGGGAAGCCCCCGAGCAGGACCTGGACGACTGATTGTGTGACTTCTGAGTGGGGAACTGGGTAGAATCCTGCTTACATGCTCAGTTCAGAGCGACTGGGGATTTGGGTGTTGTGTTTTAAAAGAATGAAAACTGGACATTGGTGGAGGGGGTGGGGCTACCATAAGCCCTGATGGATCAGGCCAAGGGGGGGGGTGGCATCGAGCCCAGTACCCAGTTCTCACAGTGGCCAACCAGAAGCCCCCAAAGCGAAGCCCCCAAGCAGTACCTGAGCGCAACAGCAACGCTCTCGGTATAAAAAACATATATCTATAACGAAAGAGACGCTATATATTCAGATAGGGGGTGTTACTGGAGCAGATCAGGATCCCAACTCCCCCGCTGCGAACTTCCCGTTTGGACCCCTCGCCACCGGCCCTTCAAAGCGGTCCCAGGCCTCCAAAAAAGCGCCCGACGGGACCTTAGCGACGGAGACCCCCGGAGCCGCGCGCCTGAATGAAGCGGAGTGCCGCTTTGTGGTTCCCGCTGCGACCGCCAGGTGTCGCCAGCCCAGCAGGCTCCTTCAGCACCCGCCGAGAGGAATTGGGTCCGTGTGTGCGCGCGTGTGTTGGGCAGCGCGGGATTCCTGGAGCAGGAGAGAGGGGGCTGTGGCCCGGGGGCAGGGGGCAGGAGAGCGGCTGGGGAGCGAAGCGCGAGGAAGGGCTATTATTTACCCCTAGGATCCCCCCAAATCGCCATATCCCGCGGAGACATGCGGGCTGTGTGGGTGGGGGTGGAAGAGGAGAAGCAGAAGTGGGGCAGGGGAGGCGGAAGGAGGCGCTGGCGCTGGTCCCGAAACCCACAGCACCCACCTCTTGGACGAGAAGCGCTCCCGGGGCCGGACGGGGAAGCGGTGCTCGCCAAGGGCCAACCAAAGACGGAGCTCCCTCGACAGCGGCAGCGACGCTCCCTCTTCTCCTTCCCCTCAGGGTAGCCGGAGCCAGGACACCCCCGGCAGCGCGCATCGGCGAGGGACCCGCCCCGGCCTGAAGGTCCTCCCTCCCATCCCATCCCATCCCATCCCACGGGGGGGGGGGGGCGCTGCTTCTCCTCCTACCTGGGGCGATTCCTGCGGGAGCCCCGTCGGCGCGGCGGCTCCTCCTCCTCCTTCTCTGCCCCATCCGTCCCGCCCGCCCCGTCCTGCTCCGCTTGCTTCTCTCTGGCCCAGAGGAGGAGGAGGAGGAAGCCGCGGCGGCTCCTTGAACACGCCCGAGTTCAGCTCGGGGTCAGGCGGAGTTCGCGGCCCGGCCTTTACCTTTTCTGCCACCGCCGCTGCGCTCCCGGCACATGGGGGCTCAAGCGCAGCAGCAGCAGCAGCAGCAGCAGCAAGAGCGAGCAGCGGCAGCCAAGAGGTCTGAGGCGCCGGTGAGGGGCGGGCGCCGCCGCCGCCGCTACCGCCACGGCAGTAGCGCAGCCCGCTAAGCCATGCGCGTCCACACGGACCTCGCCTGCCTGGCTGACTCGACGGGGCTCCCGGGTAAGACGGCGCGGCGGGTAAGATTGCGCGCCCCTTCCGAAGAGACCCAACGAAAATACTTCACTGCCCCGTCCCCGTCCCCGTGAAAAGAAACCCCCTTTCTTTCCGCCCCTTCCCCCAGTCCCAGGCGCGGCGCTTTTTCGCGCGCCCGATCCTCCGCTTGAGCTGCGCTGCGGCTCTCCCTGTTCGCCCCGCCAAGCTTAGCCTGCCCTGCCCGACATGTCAACCCGAAGCGGGAGGCACAACCGAAGGCGGCTTTCCTTCGGAATAACTTGGAAAGCAGAGGCTGGTTTTTGCCCCGCGTCCCGGGACGCCTTGGAAGTTTTTTTCGGGGGGCTCTTAGGGCCTTCCTCGGTCCTCTACTGAACCCCAAGTCCTCTCCCGAGCTCGCTCTTAGCTCTGCAGTCGGTCCTGGGGCGGAAGATCTCCCTTCGGTCGGCCGAGCGGCCTGCCCTCCTGTCTCCTCCGAGGCCAGCGGCTTTGGAAGCACTTTTCCCGGCTGCGGAGCGGGCACCGTCGGGCTGTCAACTCTGCAGCCCGGAGAGCGTGGCGGGCAAGGCGGGCGGCTCCTTCTTCTCGCCTTGTCAAAAGTGATCTTTCAATTTTCTCCTTCTCCTTCCGCCACTCTCCTTCACATTTTGGAATTTGTTTTTGTTTTTAAACTTTCCCGAAATGCATTTTTGACATTTCCGTGGCCTTCACGAGATCGCACATATCTCCACATAATGTGCCTCCCCCTTTTTTTGGCAGGGACCTATGACTAACAAACCCCACAGTTTAGGCATGGCTCGCCCTACCCTCAGCTCCGCTTATGCACCCTGCACCTCACCCCCGGGGCGGAGGAGCTGACCCTCCTAACGGGCTGGTGAGGAGTTGGAAGAGGCAGACCAGGCCTCGCCCTGTTTGCGGCTAGAAGGGAGCGCAGGGCCGCTTTCGCTTCGGCCTGGGCGCTCCCTGCAGATGGTGCCTCGGATCCCAGCTCCAAACTGGAGCAAGAGGAAGTTTCCTGGGCCCAGAAGGCTCCCCCAAGCCTCTCAGTTTTCTTCTGCCGGCCCGCTAGCTGGGTGCAAGCGGTGCCTTCTGCTCCCCGGGCCCGGACGGACCCCCGCGAGGCGCGCTTGGAGAGACGGTTGGAAGAAGGGCAGGGACCTTGCAGGGCTTACTCGGAAGCCGGTCCCGCTGAATGAAACGGGGCTGACTCTCTAGTAACGAGGCTCGCTTAGGATCGCAGCCTTTAAGGCTCACGGTTAGAAAGCCCGCAGAGAAAAGGAAAGGGTGGGAGCTGCGTTTTGATGCTTGGGGCAGCCGCCCCTTGGGGACCTCCGGAGGGCAGAATACCGGGGCTCGCTGTGCTCTCTGGGGTCTGCCGAGGCGGCATCCAGGAAGCAAGCCTTCTGAAAGCCGGCTCGTGGCCAGAGGGAGACGAGTGGAAACGGAGAGGCCGGCGGCTGCATCAGTGCTTTTGGCCGGTTGGCTCCGCAGGGTGGTTGCGCTGGGCGAGGGGAGAGACGTGGATGAGCTCTGCAGGCGCTGCCCCCTCCAGGTGTGAACGTTTAGCCCTGCCCCCCTCCCCACCCGGAGGGGGGCGTGGGATGCGATCGGCAACGGCGGAGATACCGGGGGGCTGAACATCCCCCCTTTCCTCCGCCGCCTCCTCCTTCCTTGAGAGGGAAACCCCTCTATAAGGGCAGACTGGTGGGGAAGGCGTCCAGAGTGCCCTTCGAGGAGCCGGGGGCCGAGGCAGAGTCACACACCCTGCCATCGCCTGCGCGCGGGGTCCGAGGGGGCGTCCGCGCCGTCGTGGGACAGGAGAGGGTAGCGGTGCGGGCAGGCTGGGCCCCCCGTGCTGACGCTGCCCGCCGGGCTCTCTTTCTTTCTTTCCGTGCGTGTCTTTCTGCAGGAGAGCGCGGCGCAGCGATGCTGGACGCCTCGTCGGAGTCGGCAGGCCACTCCCGGCAGCTGCTGCTGCAGCTCAACGCGCAGCGCACCAAGGGCTTCCTGTGCGACGTGATCCTGGTGGTGCAGAACGCGCTCTTCCGCGCGCACAAGAACGTGCTGGCGGCCAGCAGCGCCTACCTCAAGGCCCTGGTGGTCCACGACAACCTCATCAACCTGGACCAGGAGATGGTCAGCCCGGGCGTCTTCCGCGCAGTCCTCGACTTCATCTACACGGGCCGCCTGGGCGACTCTGACGGCGTCGGCGGCGGAGAGGGAGAGCCCAGCCTGGGCGCCGTGTTGGCCGCCGCTAGCTACCTGCAGATCCCAGACTTGGTGGCCTTGTGCAAGAAGAAGCTCAAGCGTTCGGGCAAGTACTGCCAGCTCCGCGGCGGCTACTCGCCCTTTGGCAAGCTGGCGCGCGGCCTGCGCGCCGCTACGCCCGTCATCCAGAGCTGCTACGCGCCCCCGGGGCTGCCGCCGCGCCCCGCAGAGCCGCTCAGCACCCACTGCGGGGAGCTCTACGCCGCAGCCTCCGCGCACCCTCATGGGGCCGGTCTATGCCCCCCGGAGCGCCTCTGCTCCCCACTCTGCGGCCTCGACCTCTCCAAAAAGAGCCCCAACGGGCCCTCGCCGCAGCTGCCCGCCCCGCCGCCGCCGCCGCCGGAGAGCCGTCTGCGCGCCACCATGGAGGGTCGCGAGAACGCCAGGCCCGAGAGCCCCGCCTTGCTGCCCAACCACTCGGCCTTCGGCGAGGCGGCCCCTTCGCAGCTGCAGGCGCCCTTCCACCACCTCCTGCACCACCACCGCGGAGGCAGCCCCGGGTCGGAGCCGTCGGGGCGCGCCGGCGAGGTGGCGCCGCCGGAGTTCTTCTACCGCTGGATGAAGCACGAGCCGCTGGTGGGCGGCTACGTGGAGGACGACGACGAGGACGACGACGAGGGCGGGGGCGATTGCCGGGGAGGGCGGCGGGACAAGGAGGGCGAGCTGGACCACAAGCCCGAGTCGCCCTCCTCGCAGGAGCAGCCGCCGCGGCGCTATCCGAGCTTGGAAAGCGGCGGTGGAGGCGAGCCCGACGGGGAGGACCTGGAGAACGACAAGAGCACGAGCGAGGAGACGGGCTGCAGCAGCGGAGGGCCTTCCCCGGCCGGCGGCAGCCTGGAGCGCTACCTGGGCTACGAGCCGGAGAGCTTCGGCGGCGACAACCTGTACGTGTGCATCCCGTGCGGGAAGGGCTTCCCGTCGTCGGAGCAGCTGAACGCGCACGTCGAGGCGCACAACGAGGAAGAGGAGCTGTACCGCAAGGAGGCTGCCGAGGCAGCTGCTGCCGCCGGGCACGGTTCTCCCTTTCTGGACAAACCTCTCCCGCCGTCGTCGCTGCCGCAGCAGCAGCAGGGGCCTCCGCCACCGCCGGTGCCGTCGGGGGCGTGCGACCTGCTGCGCCCTTACCGCTGCTCGTCCTGCGACAAGGCCTACAAGGACCCGGCCACGCTGCGGCAGCACGAGAAGACGCACTGGCTGACGCGGCCCTACCCCTGCTCCATCTGCGGCAAGAAGTTCACGCAGCGCGGCACCATGACCCGCCACATGCGGAGCCACTTGGGCCTCAAGCCTTTCGCGTGCGAGGCGTGCGGGATGCGCTTTACGCGCCAGTACCGCCTGACGGAGCACATGCGCATCCACTCCGGAGAGAAGCCCTACGAGTGCCAGGTGTGCGGGGGCAAGTTCGCCCAGCAGAGGAACTTGCTCAGCCACATGAAGATGCACGCGGCGGCGGCGGCAGCGGCGGCAGCGGCGGCGGCGGCGGGCCCCGACGGCAAGCTCAAGCTGGACTTCCCCGAGGGCGTGCTGGCCATGGCGCGCCTGGCGCAGCAGCAGCAGCACGACAAGGAGCTGCTCAGCCACACGTCGCACTTCCTGGCTGCCGCCGCCGACCCCAAGGCCGCCATGGAGGGCCTCTACCTCGGGCTCAGCCCCGACAAGGCGGCCGAGGTGCTCGCCCAGGGAGCCGCGGCTGCTGCAGCTGCCGCCGCCGCCGCTGCCCACCTGCACAACGACCACCACGCCCGGACCATAGAGCGCTTCTCACCCCCCTGACGACCCCCGCACCACCCCCTCCACGCTCTCCATCCACGGACCGGGGCTTGTTGGGGAGGGGAGGGGGCTCCCCCAAGTTGTTTGGGGGTGTGTGAGAGTGCCTTTGTGTTCTGCCCAGGAGAGGGGGTGAGCCTTGCCCCCACTGCGGGGGAGAAGGACAGCTTCCTCACCCAAAGTGACCTGCCGCAGCCACCCCAAGGGAACAGGCCAGCCCCCTCTTATTGGTGATGAGGGAGGGGACGTCATGGAGTCGTCGTCCTCTCCCCCCAACCTCTCGTGAAGCCAAAGCTCACCCCACTCTCTCTTCTCTATTTCTGTTCTCTGCCAAGCTGTGGAGCTGCCGCCCCCACGCCCCCCAAACGGAATTGTGAATTTGTCCCTACCTCAGATACAAATCCCCCCCCCGTAGCCGTAGAGTTGGAAGGAAGGACCCAAAGACTCACCGAGTCCAACCTCATTGCTGGTTTTTTCTTTTTGTTTTTGGTGGGGAGGGGGAGAAGAGTCTCCCCCTCCAAGTGGCCTCTGTCACCTGTCAGCTGATCTCGCCATTGGGCAAAAGGAACATGTTCCTGCTGGGGCCTGACAGCCTCTGCAAGTCTCAGTGCTCTACCAGAAAGGAGCCCCCCAGGGGTGGAAAACTAGTGCAGCAGGGGAAAAAGTGCGCCTGATAAACTTTCTCCTAGTTTTCTAGGTGCAGGGAGATTATAATTTGACACGCTAGTTTTTCTTTTTTGGGGGGGTGGCTTATAAATGTTTCCCCGGCCCTTAAATTTGAAGTGGTGCAATTCAGAATGATATCCCAGCTTTTTTTGGAAACATGGGAGAGCTCTCTCCTCAAGGAGAGAAGGGAATCTTGCCCGCCCAAACTGCAAAAGATCTCTAGTTGTCAGACTTGTAGGGATCTGCTCAGGAAAGGCGCCTTGGTGCAATTCTCAGGAATTGGGACATACGGTTTTTTGGTTTTTTTTTGCAAACCCTAAAGCTCTTAAAAGCTTTAACAACAAAGTGACAATCAGTGATGCTTCCCCCACGCCTTAAAGCCCCCCCCTCCCTTGAGTGCCCAGGGTTTTGAGTTGGGAGGAAAAGAAGCAGGCTAATAAATTGTAAAGTATATCCAGAGAGCACCTTGAGGACTCCCCCCCCCCCCCCCCGCCTTGCTTGGGAGGTGAGGCCTGTGTGTCATGGGCCTGATCCCACCAACTCCATTCCTTCTCCCTTCAGGAATCAAACCTAGATGCTGCCCTCCAGAAATGGCCAGGAGGTTGTCCTTTCCCTGTGGGGCAGTCCCACATTTCTACCTGTCTCAATTAGGGGAGGCCCCAGAGGCGTCCTCTGAGCAGGCCTGGACTTTAGCAAAGCGGGTAGCAGCTCTGTTGGGTCTACAGGAACAGCTGAAGAGCCTTGTGGCCCCCAGAAACCTTTGTGGACTCTGGTTCCCAGTGCTCAGTGGGGTATCAGTGGCCAGAGAAAGGAGGGTGAGAGGGAGGGCGACTGTCCACAGAATGCACAGAGTACCATGTCGGTGGTCTCTGTTTATGCTGCGTACATTTCAGCTGCCCAGAGACAGTGTCCTTTTCGCATCTTATAGACATGTGTCCCTCTATAACCAGATATCTTGACGCACTGAATTGTCACCCTATGCCTTCAAACCACCACACCTGTTGATTTCCTGCCTGTCACAATGGGCAGGGCGGGGATAGGACAACAGGTGTGGAAGCCTTAAATCTTGAAAGCGTGAGAATCCCTCTTGGCATGGGACCCAACCCCTTCGGGTTTAAGGTTTACACAGAGCTCCGCAATGTGCCTTCCTGCAGAACTAGGGAGAGAGAAACTCCTGGCTCTGCAGATGTCGCTAGACTCCCAACCCCCCTAATCCCTTTCCAGGCTGGCTGCTGCGCAGTGACTTTGGGAAGGTGGTGAAGCTCCCAAGTGCAGCCAAGAGTCCAAGCGTCCGGAAGTCTTTTTCACAAATCCTGTGTGGTGGCTGTGGGGGCAGAGCAAGGTGCAGGATGTCCTGAAGTTCCCTGCATCCCTTTTGGCAACAGGTGACTGGATGCCCTGGGCCTCACCTGAGCAAGCACTTAACTCTCCCCTCAACCTCTTTTGCAATGTGAATCGGAGAGGGGGCCCTCGCTCCCCTTCTCCCCCTACTAAAGACTCCACACAGCTGTGACCAAGGGGCCGTGATGGGGTGTGTGTGTGTGTTCCTTCTTACCACAAAGGGTCCCTCTCCCTTTGAACCAGCTCCACCCCAGTCTTCCAACCCCAAGTCCCGTCTTCCACTGTCTCACTTGGAGCCAAAGATTATTTTGGGGTATTTGTGTGTGTGGTTTGGGGGATGCCCTCCTCCTCTCTCCCCCAAGGACTGTTTGACAAAGACAAAACACTCCCTAGATTGTCAGCTCTGTTGACGGCGGGATGGGCATCCCCACGGCAGCCCCTTCCATCTTTGGGGTGCAGGAGGGCAAGCCAAGCTTGGACCAGTGGACGTATTGCCAGACTCTCTTTGCACTTATGGGGAGAGGGTGGGGTGGGGGTTGTGGGGCAAGATGTGCCCTTTGCCTTCAGGCCCTGCCAGAACAGCTGCCCCCCCTCTCTTCCCCTCCAACTCTTTTTTAACCAAAGGTCAAGTTAAGATGTGAATCTTCCTTTTACCTCTTTTTGCACACACAACCTCCCAGCTGCCCCCCCCCAAGCGTGGGGCTGGGCCTTCTTTGTCTGAGCCAGCTGCCCCCCAACCCACCCAAGCCCTGGGAGGACACAGCACACACCCCCCCAACACAAAGTATTCAAAAGGGGGGCAGCCTGCTGTGCCCACCGTAGCATTTTGTACATGGGATGTGCCTTACCCCCTTTCGTTTTATACCAGAAATAAATAAATAAAAAAACCATTGAAAAAAAAAAACCTCAACAGCAATAAAAGTTTTCTTTTGACACCACAAGGCTGCTTCTGATTCCTCGGGGAGGGGGGGGGAGTCTGGGGTGTGGGCTTGATTGAGGTGTTGCAGGCTGGACTTTTGAGAGACTCAAATCTGCTCCCCTACCTGAAAGAGCTCCTTAGGTGGCCCTTGACAAGCCGGTCATGGTCCGCCTTGCAGGGGTGTGGTGATGGCCAGTGAATCCTCGCACCACTTGGGGAGGGGTAAAAGCAGCAATAGTGGAGAGAGCAACTGGGGGTGGCTTGCGGCTGGAGGCAGGGAAGTGGAAGCCTCCAAACAAGATTTAGTGTCTGTGCTGAAGAGAACCAGTTTAAAACAGGCCTTCTTACTAGGTGCCTGACCCATCCAACATCATGAACATGGAACCATCAGAAGGGCCTGCTGGATCAGGCCAAAGGGGACCCAACACAAGAGTCCTCCCCTCCATGAATTTGTCTCATCTTCTTTGGAGTTGTTATCATACCATTTATTGGCCTCCTGTTTTGTTTTGCTTTGAACGTGAAACGACTGTGGAAAACGAGTGTTAAACTGGCTCAGTAAAATCTTGCCCCACCCAAATATGATCCATGGCTGGGTCAGGATGAGACCAACTGAGCTGTGGGTGCCCCCCCCCCATGTCATTGGACTTCAGCTGCCCTGAGCCTTGGTGGTCAGCCGTCGGGGACATGGGAGCTGAAAGGCCAGCAACCGCGGGAGGGCGCCATGTTGGAGACTCTGGCCGTAGACCTCTGCTCCCCCCCCCCCAGATTCCTCAAAACCTGACCTCCAGCCTCCAGCAATGGTCCCAGCCAAATTCTAGCCCCACTGAATTCAGCAGCACTTACTTCTGGGTATGTAGTGAGATTCCTGCATTGCAGGGGGTTGGTCTAGATGGGGGTCCCTTCCAACACCACAATTCTATGACATAAACCATTACGGACATAATGGCGTCCTGAAAAGAGACGGGCCGTTTAGCTACCACTCTGCTCGAATCAAGTGTCCTCTCCATCCCATCTGAGGCTGATTGTTCCCCAGACCGCCTTCTCCCCCTGACCCCACAAAACCAGCCAGCACAGAACAGCGTTTCCCTACTAAAAATTTATTAAGAAAACAAAAGGAACATTTTTTTATACTTTGTCTGTCACAAGCCCTCCATCAAACCCCGGCAGGCCAAAAAGCAGAACAAAAGGGGTGGGGGAAGAGACACACCCGCCCTTCCCCATCGCCATGGGGCTGACGATCTTGAGTGCAGCAGACCCCAAAGGTGGAGGCAGGAGAGGCAATTCCCCCTCTCCAGACCAAGAAAGGCAGAATTGTGACCCCAAACCATCTGGTGTGGCCCCCTCCGGAAGCAAAGGGTTTTTATCTAAAAAGCGTCCTTTGAACGCAGGACAAGTCCATTTCCATGGCTGGCTCTTTGGGTTTTCTGTTTTTGTTCCCAATCGTGGGCTCCCCCCTTCCCCGCCTGCCATCGACCCAAAGGGCCTGGGGATGGGCAACGATGCAACTGACCGGGGCCAGTTAAGGCTCCCCCCCATTTCAATACAGGCTCCCGAGCGAGGGGACAATTCTTCTTTTTCATGGCAGCTGTTCTCTGTGTGAGCTCCAACTGCCCTCAAAGCTCCTTCATGGGGGCACCCGCTTGCCTCTTCTCTCCACCCCCCAGCCCTGACTCTGCACTCCCCAAACCCAACGCCCAGGCCCCCCCCTGCAACCTACACCACTGGACCAGGAGTGTGTGTGTGTGTGTGTGTGTCTGGGGATGATGAGAATGGAAATCTGGGATGCAGGTTGGCAAAAGGGAAGGATGAGGGTCCGGGAGGGGGCTGGAAGAGGACAAAGAGGATGTCAATGTGGGGGGCGGCAGGGAGGGGATCGGGGCTCACACACTTCCACACAAAGTACCCCTCACCTTGCCCCACCTGGCCAAGGAAAAGGCGTATGGGGGTGCCCACTTGAGACCTCTCTGGCTGTCCTATCCTCCCCCCTCGGCAGGGGAACACGACACGCCCCTATCCCCCCCACCCTCGCTGGCCTGTGCGGACACAACACTTCCCTCTCTCTCACACCCACAGCACGGCCATTCCGGGCGGGTTGGAGACACGTTTATTGTTCATTGGTGGGTGTCAGCCGGGAACGGCGGTGGGGGCGGCAGTGGCTTGGCGCAAGGGCCCCCCCTCCGCCTCAAGGCTGCCCCCTGCTGGTGGCACAGAGCGGCACAGCTTCCTGGGGACGGCGCCCCCCTGCACGCTGCCCGGCTCAGCCCTCCTGCGCCCATCGCAGGAAGGTGGGGATGTCCCGGACGGGGACGTTGCGGGTCAGGGCCTTCACCCGCAGGTTGCGGTCGTCCGTCAGCAGCACCACCTCCCGCAGCAGCCGGATCGGGTCGTCTGCAGTGGGCGAGAGGAGGCGGGAGTCAGAGTGGCTCAGATCCCCTTGGAGGAGGGCGGGGGCCTGCGTGCGTCCATAACAATAACCATCCCCTTGCTGCGCTCAGGGCCAGGCGACTGTTACAAACCAGAGGCTGTCACGTTTGTCAGGCCCCATCCGCCATAATCCCCTGATCGCCTGGACTGCACCCCAGGCGAGGCATAAACACGCCGGGAACGCCTCCCTCCGTCAAGATGACAAGTTAAGCTGAGGAGGATTTGGCCCAAGGAAGATGGAAACCGGGGCCTTGGCGGGGTGGGGGGGGGGAGATGGTGAGTTGCCTGTGTGCCTCTCTGCCAGGAGAGCTGGTCGGGGGGGGGGGATGAAGGAGGAGGAGAGGCCCCCAGGCGATGCAGGAGGGCAGGGCAGGAGGTGGCCCGGCACTTTCTGGAGGGCCAGAGGAAGAGGTGTTCCCTGCCGTGGCTTTCATACTCTCAAAGGTACTCCAGGTGAGACGGCCGTTTTTGGCTTTATGTTCCAAAAGAAGCTTTCTTTGTGTTGGGAGACAGAGTGGATATTTGCCCCTCCTTGCTTGGGACCGAAATGGTCCTTACAATCCTAAGGACGTTTACTAGGGAGTAAGGCCCCCCCCCCGAAAATACAGGAGGCCTTACTGCAGAGTAAACATGGAGAGTGTTGGGGACGACTGCAAGGAGGGTCTCCTTCCTGGCACGGCAGACCCCCCCCCCGCTCGCCCAGGAGGGGCATCTTAGTGCCCCTCAAAACATACCTTTGTTGGCCGGCATGAAGTCCTTGGCCTTGTCGTTGCAGTAGTGGAGGCAGCAGGACAGGATCAGGTCGTCGTTGTTTCCCTGAGGAGGAAGGAGCAGCAGCAGCAGCGGGAGAGGAGTGAGTCCAGGAAAAGGAACAGCTCCGCTTGCCCCCTCTCTCAGCCCCAGGGTGTGTTTTATAAAGAAAGACGGCCTATTTGCATCCTCTTGCTGTTAAGGGGGCAGGGGTGTGTTTTGTGTGTGTGTGTGTATGTCTATATTCCTGCACTGCAGGGGGTTGGACTAGATGACCCGTGGGGGTCCCTTCCAACTCTACAATTCAATGGGATGAATCTGATGGATGGCATAAGGTATTCATGCTCATGTTTCTATCTGTGTTCTAAGAAGTTGCTTGGAGATCTTTGGCTAATGAGAGACCAACAAGTCTAAATATTGATACTTAAGAAAATAATAATAATAATAATAATAATAATAATAATAATAATAATAATAATATTAATAATAATAGGGTTGCATCCAATTAAGTTCTACTCAGTGCACGGCCATTGAAATTAATGGATCCAAGTTAGGCATGTTCTTTCATTTCAGTGGGTCTATAGCAGGCATCCCCAAACTGCGGCCCTCCAGATGTTTTGGCCTGCAACTCCCATGATCCCTAGCTAACAGGACCAGTGGTCGGGGGAGATGGGAACTGTAGTCCAAAACATCTGGAGGGCCAAAGTTTGGGGGTGCCTGGTCTACAGTGAGCAGGCCAAATGTTGGATACACTGAGAGAGCACTCTGTCAGAAGGAAACGACCCTTGTAGGGTGCCAGCCCTGGGGCAGAGGTCACAAGCAGCCACTGTCGCCAGGCAGAGACCCCTTGGGAAAACCCCAAGCCAGGAATATGAAGGTGATGCCCACCCCTGGCATGTAGGCATGCCGCAGGTAGACTGTCCTTGGAAGTGGAGGATCCCATTGAGCCATTGCAGCTCAAGGCAGCTGATAAGGACCCCAAACCCTTTGGAAAAGCGAAGGCTGCTTGGGGCCTTCCCAGGCAGAGATGGAGCTGATGTCCTCTGGGGTCGCGACCCAGAGCCTTCTGCACACCAAGCAGCTGCCCTGCCAAGCCCCTCAAAGGCTGCAAAGCTTGAACCCTGGACCTCCCTGTTCCCCCCCTCCCTGCAAGAGCCGAGCCCCCTCCCCGCTGGCACCTGCTGCCTGGAGATGTCCTCGCTGCGGAAGGAGATGGACTCCAGCTCGTTGCCGCGGCTGGTGAGGGCTCGCATGTAGCTGTCCCGCTTCTCAAAGCGCGCCTCCAGGAACTCCACTGCCTTGCGGGCCCGCTCCTGCAGCAGCCGTGCGTAGCCCCCGCCACGGTGCTCCGACTCGGGGCCCTTGGCCAGCCCGTCCAGCTCGTTGATGACTGGCAGGGAAGAAGGAAGGATGGATGAGAGAGAGAAGAATGGGAGGGGAGCCTGGGGGATTGTGCCGATGGCGATTTTGAGCCTCCCAGGAATCGGGAGAGATTGCCTCTGGGCCTGGGGGCTCCATAAGAAGCAGTCTCCTTGGCCAACCAAGTCCAGCCTCCTGTTCTCACAGGGATGGGAAGCCCACATGCAGGACCCAAACGCAACAGCGGCACCCTCCCCTCCTGCCCTTCCCAGCATCCGGCACGTTGCCTGGCTGTGGGGCAGAGCACAGCCACCCTGGCTAGGAGCCATTGGCCGCCTGCTCCTGCTCCATATATCTGACCCCCCCCCCTCTGTTAAAGCCTTCCAAGCTGGCATTGGTGGTTTGATTCCTGGGTGGGACATTTCTTCCCCCACCCCAGGCCTTGGGAAACCCCTGCGCCTGAGGCTGGCCGTTTCCTCTGGGCTTGGGGGATGCAGCCAAGGCAGCTCCTCTCTCTGCCTCAGAGGGAGCCATGCAGAAGGTGCCGGAGGTCCCTGGGAACGGCTTTTTCTTTCTTTGTAGCAGGCAGGGGGACAAATATGTCTGGGAGCCCCAGGAGAGCCTGATGGCACCCCAAGCAGACATAAGCGAGGCCACAAGCACCAGGGAAGTCCCGGTGCCAACGTGGAACCTAGAGTGAAGTAGCTCCATGCTGTCTGCACTGACTGGCAGCAGCGTTCTAGCCTTTCCAGCAGCGTCTCTCCCCACCCTACCTGGAGATGCCACTGAGACCTTCTGCATGCAAACAGGTGGCCTAACCCTGAGCTACGTGGAACCCCCTTCAGTCCAGCTCTTATGGTTCTGAATAAAGGGGCTGATTTTAAACAGGAGCATAGGAGTCAGACATTGGGCCCACCTGGCTTTGTGCTGCCTGCACTGGCTGGCAGCAGCTCTCCAGGGTTTCGAGAGAGGGGCTTTTCCCAGCTCCCTTGGCAGATGGATGGCACTGAGAGACTGCGTGTGAGGCCTTATGCGGCGCCCTATATCGACTGCAATTCCTGCCCTGCAGGGGGCTGGGCTAGATGAGCCTTGGGGGTCCCTTCCACTCTTCTACGGGGCTATGGCCCTTCCCGTGTTGGTGGGCACCTCTTCCCAGGCACCCAGCCCCACCGGCTCCCTGAGATGGTTAATCCGGCTGCTCTTTTGGGCTTTCCTTGCCAAGAGCTGAGATCAAGTGGGAAATATGCATTCCTCAGAGAGGCTGGGGGGTTGGATGTGCGGAGGGAGAGACAGAGGGGGAATGTGGGGTGAGGCCTCTCCCCGTCCCTCTGAGCCCCCCTGGCTTTTCCAACGCTGGTGGCACTATTGGCCATTCCTGGGACATCCGGCCTGGGACAGTGCCCCCCCCCTCAATCCCATCCCACCTCCCCCCACCCCCGTTGCTTTGCTCTGGGGAGGATGGCCTGGGAGGGGGAGAGAAGAGCCCAGCGCAGGGAACATCAAACAGGAGGAGAGCGGCTGGTACTCTGGGCCGAAATCCGCCACTCGCAGCCGCTTCCAAGCAAAACAGCCTTCAAAGAGGAAGCTTGTTTGCGCTCCCGCCTGCCCAAGCTGCTTGGCTGCTTCTCACCACGCAGGTCGGGTTCAAGGAGCCGGGCGCCTTAACCCCTTCCCGGCTCCATAACAAGTGCCTGCTGGATCAGGCCAGTGGCTCATCTAGTCCAGCCTCCTGCTCTCATGGGGGGGGGAGGAGAGGCAGATTCCTCCCTGGTTATTGGGGGGAGTAACTCTGGAGGAGCCGTGAGGGCAAGTCTGGGGCTTCAGTCTGCGAGCCAGAGTAGTATCTTGGTTAGAGCGTCAGCCTAACCTACCTCGCAGGGTTGTGGTGGGGATTACAAGAGGAGGAGGAGAACCGTTCACACACCACAGTGAGCTCCTTGGAGGAAAAGGCGGGATATAAATGGCAAACGTTCTTCTTCTCCCAGGTCTTTGGCTGACTGAACAGCCTATGGCCTTTAAAATTGTGTGTTTGTGTGCTTGGGTGGTGTTATTGCTTGTTGTTTTGCCATGCATTTTTGTGTTTTTATACCGTCAACTGCCCTGTGATCCTTGGACGAAGGGTGGCATATAAATTTAATTTAAATATAAAGAAGTACAAATACAAATATCCTCAGGTGGGGTTCCCAGGGGAGTTGGGCTGCTGTCTGAGCTGGAGCAGCAGAACCTCGCTTTACCCCCAGGAGCACAAGGGGTGGAGAGGGGGGTGGGAGGGAGGGCGAGGCTGCACTGACTGGCAGCAGTGGCTTTGGGGGATTTCAATCTCTCCCTTCTGCCTGCAAGGAGGATGCCCTCCCTCCCCCCCAAGCTGCTTCAGTCCTTCCGTGAGGGAGAGGGACGCGAGTGCCCAGCGCCTCCACCCTCCTGCTGGCCCGGCCAGACCACCCAGCAGCAGCAGCCGCCGCCTGTTATCTGCCAGGGCCGAGTGTTTACCAATAACAGGAACCAGCTTTGCTGAGTCGCCGGACTGCAGCTTTATAAGGAGAAAAGGGAGAGCCAGGGCCAGGCAGCTGGGACAAGCGCCTTGGCTCAAGACCTCTCCGCCCCCGCCCCGGTACAGAAGTGCTGGCTGCCCTCACGGGTCAGACCCCCACCTTCCTCACCCCAGAGGGCCTCTGTGAAGGCCACGTGCAGGATGCCAGGGCCACGGGACCTCATCCCCCTGCCTGCTTCTGCCTCCCCGCGCCTCGGAGGTAGACTGCCCCTGAGTGGGGAGGCTCCACTGATGCCTGCTGCTTTGCCTGGAGCCCTGGGAGGCGGCAGCTCAAAACAAGGGCAGTCCATTGGGAGCCTCTCCTGAAATGGATGAGGGGCAGGCTCCTCTGGCAAGGAGTTCCAGCGGCGACTGAAGAAGAGGCCATATGTCTCTGGGGGAACAGGCACAGGAGGCCCCCATGCCCCCACTGCCTTAGTTGGACTGAGGGGATATAAATGAAAGGGGGGTTGCTCAGCAAGCCCTTTTTGTGGGCCAGGTGATGTTTGCAGGGACGTGGCTGCTCCCCGCTTGGAGACAGCGCACCGGGTCCACCTTTGCACCTGTGAACGCACACACACAAGCCCACACTCACCAATCAGGGGCACCACGAGGATGAACTGCCGGCAGTCTAGGAGCTTGACCAGGCTGCCCAGGTGGTCAATGAAGCCGTTGGTGTCCGGCACCAGGAAGACGGGGCGGATCTCCAGCTCCATCTGCCGCACTTGGGCCTGGTCCTTCAGCACCGCCTAGCACAAAAAAATAATAATCCCGCCTTTGAGCCGAGGGGGGGGGGGATTCTCCCAGCATGCACCAGGGGGTCCCCCCCTCCCCACAATTCTGCACAGCCTGAAGCGTGATGGAAACCAAGCCGCTTGGGGCTGAATCCTTTCCCTCCCACGCTAGACCTGCCTGGGCCTTTCAGATCTGCCTCAGAGATGTCAATGTAGGATTGTAAAGGACCCCAGGGGTCATCTAGTCCAACCCCTCTGCAGTGCAGGAATCACAACTAAGCTCGCCCCAGGACCATCGCCTCAAGCTCTCAGGTGAGTGAGGGTTAGGGTTAGGGGCCTTTTCAGTGGAGCCCCCTCCCAGAAGAGACATTTGTTGTGTGTGTGGGTTAAAGGTAAAGGTAAAGGGACCCCTGACCATTAGGTCCAGTCGTGACCGACTCTGGGGTTGCGCGCTCATCTCGCATTATTGGCCGAGGGAGCCGGCGTATAGCTTCCAGGTCATGTGGCCAGCATGACAAAGCCGCTTCTGGCAAACCAGAGCAGCACACGGAAACGCCGCTTACCTTCCCGCTGTAGCGGTTCCTACTTATCTACTTGCATTTTGACGTGCTTTCGAACTGCTAGGTTGGCAGGAGCTGGGACCAAGCAACAGGAGCTCACCCCGTCACAGGGATTCGAACTGCCGACCTTCTGATGAGCAAGCCCTAGGCTCAGTGGTTTAACCCACAGCGCCACCTGGGTCCCTTGTGTGTGGGTTGCCATTGGTTAAAAACATTTATGCTTTGGCAGGTTTTTCATACCGGCTTCTCTGCTTGAGGGGGCTCTTTTCAGTTTTGTCATTGTGGTTTATTCTGTCTATTAGTCATTAGTCTATTGGTCTCCATCCCCATCGTTCTGCCTGGACGCTGAGGTCCAGTTCCAAGGGCCTTCTGGCGGTTCCCTCACTGCGAGAAGCAAAGCTACAGGGAACCAGGCGGAGGGCCTTTTCGGTAGTGGCGCCCTCCCTGTGGAATGTCCTCCCATCGGATCTCAAGGAAATAAAAAACTATCTGACTTTTAGAAGATATCTGAAGGCAGCCCTGTTTAGGGAAGATTTTAATGTCTGATGTTTTATTGTATTTTTAATATTTTGTTGGAAGCCGCCCAGAATGGGTGGGGAAACCCAGCTAGATGGATGGGGTATAAATATATTATTATTATTATTATTATTATTATTATTATTATTATTTTTATTATATAAAAGAGTCTCAAGCTTCTGTGATGCACTTCTAAGAGATGACCTGATTGAAGTTCATGAAATGATGCCTGGCCTGGAGAAAGCGGATAAAGGAAAGTTTCCCTCCCTCTCTCCTAACACTAGAACTGCTGGACATCCCTTGAAGCTGAGTGTCGGGAGATTCAGGGCAGATACAAGCAAGTCCTTTACATGCAGCAGATAGTTAAACTATGGAACTCCCTTCTGCAGGAAGGAGGCAGTGATGGCCGCCAACTGGGATGGCTTTAGAAGAGCATTTGACAAATTTGCAGAGGAGGAGGAGAGGGCTATGGAGGGCGGCTAGCCACAAGGGAGCCTGAATCCCAGTTGCTGGAAATAGCAGGAGGGGAGAGCTGCTCTTGCGCTCAGGTCTTGCTTGCTGGGGCACCTGACTGGCCACTGTGAGACCAGGAGGCTAGACTAGGCCCTGCTGCTGATGTTCTTCTGCTTTTTATTTTTATGTCACGGGAGCCGAGGAGGCGGCACTTGTGAAGACACCCACCCTGAGCTACTCCTTCAGCCCCGTCCGCATTTAGCTTCACAGGAACGGCACGGCGAGGAATGTAAAAAATACTGTCACTACGTCACGCCTGTTCCCGGTGGGAGGAGCTGCTCCTGCAGTGCCCCTGACATGCGCATCCGGTGCCCAGGAGGTGCCTCCCTCCCTCCCTCCCTCCGCAGGCTCCTTGGCCCAGACTCCCGGGCTCCTGGCAAGGCTGAGCGAGGCCTGTGCCGGCCGTCACGTCCCATCCTGCCCCCCTGGGCTGGCCAGGGAGAGGACGACAGGATGCGCATGGTGGTGGCGCTGGGGAGGGTGCCAAGTCCCCCCTCCCCCCGTGTTCAAGGAGCCAGAGGGGAACTCGCCTCAGCAGGGTTCAGAGGCCAGGAGGAGGTTTGTTTGTGTTTGGCAGGGGCTGGCCGAGGGGGTACCGGGAGAGGGGAGGGGAGGAGCGGCGACATCCGGCCGGGCCAGAGAGAGGGGCGTCTGCAACAGGGGGGGGGAAATGGCTGCGGAAAAGCGGGCAGGTGGCTGCAGGGGGCACCCAGAGGCAGCAGGGTGCCCCCTCCGCTAGATCCCGTCCCCAAAAGGCTTCCTCGAGAAGAACGGCCCTGAGGGCGTGCAAAGCTGCAGGTTGGGGAAGAGGGAAAACAGTTTCCTGGGGAAGACTGTCCCTGAGCGCATGCAAAGTTGCAGCCGTTGTTAGGGAATAGAGAGAACTTCCATGCCATGGGACCCGCTCTGCGCCATGGGAGAGGCTTGGCAATTGGCGAGCGGCAGGTCCTGCCGCCCTGCCGGAGGCCCAGTGGCGCTTGCTTGCCGCCACTGCCCCCGCCCTGGAGCCGCCTGGGTGGGGGTTGCCCTTCCGCCGCTGGCAGGTGCCTGGCTGTCCGTCCGTGTGCGCACGTGCTGGGCGACTCGGAGGAGGGCTAAATATAGGCAGAGCCCACCCGCCCCGCCTGCAGCTGGACCTGGCGAGGGGGGGCGGGAGCGCGGCTATTCCGGGCAGGCCCCCCTGGGGAGAGCGGCTGCCCTGCTCCGCGGTGCCCAGAGGAAGAGCTTGTTATGGTTCAGGTGGGAATGTTTCAGCTGGGCAGGAAACGCCTCCACTCCAGGCAGACAAAGGACCGGGCAGAGGGGTGGGGGGTGGGGGCAGAAAGAGTGCAAAACGCTCCTTCTGTTGGCTAAATGACACCGCCCCCCCCCCCGTCTGAGAAAGGTTTGGATGGCCAAGATTCTGCCTCAGAACGCATGGGCGAGACTCACATGGTGCCTCTGAGCTTATGGGGAGTTGAGCGTCCTCCCACGGCATAAGAATATCGAAACAGCCTGGATCAGAGGGGGGGGGCATATTAGTCCACAATCCTCTTCTCAGAGTAGCCAAGCAGAGGCCCCAAAGCAAAGCCCATAAGCAAGCAGGACCCGAGTGCAAGATCAGCTGCTCTCCCCATTTACGAATCCCAGAAACTATTATCCGGAAGCATTCACTGCCTCTGAAAGTTGTCTGGGATTTGGGGCCAAACTCTGGCCCTTTTTGCCTGGTCACCGGCCTTGCTGCCGCCTCTCCTTCTGTGACCTTCTCTGACCTGGCAGTGGTCTTTACGTAGAGAATGCCCCCGCCCCGCCCCGCTATCTTAGCCGATTTCATTTGGGTATTGAGGAGGGAGAAACCTCCTTGGCATTTCTGCTTTCTCCTGCTTCCTACTGTGGAGACAAAGCAGAGCCACTTGCGGTTAGGAGCCCCTCCTCGCGCATGAATCTGTCCATCCCTCTTTTAAAGCCATCCCTGCCTCCTGCACTGCGTGGCTTGCCAACTTGGGTGCCCCCCTTGAACTGCCTGTGCCAGGTCCTGCTGCCCCTCCCAAGGGGGATTTTAAAAAATCCCTCACTGCTTTTTGAGTGACCCAGGAGGGCAGAGCCACCCACCCCGAGGACGCACTGCTCCCTGCCGGCTCTCCTTGCCGCCTCGGCTCCAGCCAAGCGAGCTTCACGCTCTCTCTCCCCTGTGCCTCATGTGCTGGGTTGCTCTGGCTTGCCAGAACGCAGGGCCCTTTCTTCCTCTCCTCCTGGCAGGCAGGCAGGCAGGCAGGCAGAGCGGCTGGCTGGCTGCAGCCTCAGCCATTGGGCCACGGTGGGCCTGGAGAGCAGAGAAAGAGAGAGCGCAAGAGAGAGCGCTGGTGGTTCTGGGCCCGCAGCCAACAGCCGGCGGGTACACATGTGCGCTGCTCTCCCAGTAGGGCCTTCAGCGGCCCTGTTTTACAACCACCTCGGCACAGACTCCAGAGTTCACGCATATGGCTAGACAGATGTGTTTGGCTGGCGTTCAAGGCTGGGAAATGAAGAGTTATGGAAGTGAAGAGGGCCCTGGGCACTGCAAGGAGAGAGAATTTGGGGCTGGGGGGGGGAGAGAGAAAGAGAGAGAGAAAGAAAGAGAGAGAGAGAGGAGGGAGGAGGAATTTCCCTTGGCTGCAGGGAGCCAGCCAGCCAGCCAGCCTGCAGGCTCAAGAGGCAAGCCAGCCAACGCCCTAGGGCATCTCTCTCTCTCTCTCTCTCCCTCCTGCAGTTGGCACAGTGATGCTTCAAAGTGCCGTTTATTTCACTCAATTAATTAATGAATTAATTAAATTTGCCCACCACCCTTCATCTGTAGATCTCAGGTCAGTTTACAGCAGAATCAACAGGGGTGAGCTCTGCTGCGGTTTGGGGGATGTGGGACTCGGGCGCAGCAAAGCCTTCCAGTTCAGCTCCTGTCCTGTGTGAGATTTACGAGGCAGAGGTGGTTAGAGGGACTTTAGGATTGCCATCTTGGTCCTGGAGGCTGCCCCCCCCCCGACTCACCCAATGACCCGCCTGGCCCAGCAAAGGGGGTGGGGTGGGGTTTGTGCTCCCCAAAGCTTCCCAGAGATGTGCAGTTGGCATCACCACTGAGGCTATTCTACCCATTTGTCCAGTTCTCTTTTAAAGCCATCCAGGTTGGTGGCCATCACTGTCTCCTGCGGGAGGGAGTTCCACAGTTTAACTTTGCATTGTGTGAAGGAGGACTTTTTTCCCTCCGTCCTGAATCTCCCAACATTCAGCTTCTCTGGATGCTCACAAGATGTAGTGTTAGGAGAAAGGGAGGAAAGCTTATTTCTAGCCGCACCTTGCATATTTCATGTTTTTTTGTTCACAGCTTATTTTTGTGGTACATTTGTTAAACTCATCTGTAGGGTTTTCTTTTTTAAAAAATAAGAATTCCACTTATACATTGCATGAAGCGTGTGATATGCCACCTTGGAATATTTTTAATGAAAGGCTGTTAAGAAATATTTAAAGCCAGGGGTAGGGTACCTTTTGTTCAGGCCTTAGGGCCACATTCCCTTCCAGGGGCCACATGTGCAGGGCCAGAGGCAAGGGCAAATTATGCAAATTTAATTTAGCTTTCTACACTGGGCTAGCTTCTGCAGACACTCCCCAAAACCACGTGAAGTATTAAGCAGAGCTAGGAAGGGGCTTGGGAGATTTCCAAGGGCCGGGTGCTGAGGCTTGGAGCTTCCTACCCCTGCTATAAGTAAATGGATACATGCATACAAGCTGAGATTCCTGTGCTGCAGGGGTTGGACTAGATGACTCTGGGGACCCCTTCCAGCTTTACAATTCAACCATACGCCCCAATGCAAACCTGGATCTTGTCTTGCCGGCGCTGCTGTTCGGCCACCTTCCTGGTCAGCGCTTGCTTCTTGGCCCGCAGCTCCCTGATGTCCAGCTCTCCACCGCTGCCGTCGGCCTCCGAGTCGTCCTCAAAAGCCTCGATCCGGACATCGTCCTCCTTGTCACCAGCCAGGGGGAGGGGAGGAAGAAAAGAAAGGGTGGTTGGGAAGGACAAACTGCAGCAAAGGAAAGCTAACAAGCTATAGGCAGCACCCCCAGTTCCATCTTCCCACCATGAACCCTGGGAATCGCATGGTTAATCTTGCTGCAGGAGGATAGGAGCCCCTTTAGGGAACTACAATTCCCAGGGATCCTTGGGAGCAGGCACTGCACCACGTCTCCCCCCCTTCAAAACTCCTCCTCCTGCTCCCACTGGGAAAGAGGTGGAGAGGACCAAGGGCAGGGAGATGTTGGAAGGGACCCTGAGGGTCATCTATCTAGCCCACGGTCGTGCAATGCAGGAATCGCAGCTGAAGGATTCCTGCCAGACTCCACTACCTCCCAGCCCCGGGGCTCCTGCACACGAATCACATGGTGTGTCACAGGGACACCCAAGGTATTCTGCTCCAAAGCCCTTTTGGAAAAGGGGAAAGGAAGCAGCAGCAGCAGGAGCTCCTTGGAGGTCCTTGGCTCCTCTGCCCAAGGCTGGCCAAAAGGGTCTCCCCAGCCTCAGAATCCAAAGTCATGCACAAGAACCTCAGAAGAAGCAGCTGAATCAGGCCAGTGGCCCCTCTAGTCCAGCCTGCTGTCCCCCCAGGGGCCAACCAGATGCCCATTACGGGAAACCCTTAAGCAGGATCTGACCACAAGAGTCTTGTCCCTTCCTGCAGTTTTCAGCAACTGGGATTCAGAAGTACAGTATTGCTGCCTCTGACCGTGGAGGCAGAGCCAAGCCCCTGATCCTGACAGCCCTCTCCTGGTCCTCTTTTCAAACCTATTCAAGTTGGCGGCCATCCCTGCCTCCTGTGGGAGGGAGTTCCATAGTTCAACTCAGCGCTGCGTGAAGAAGGACCCTCTTTTATCCACCCTGAATTTCCCAGTGTTCAGCTTCAACACACATCCTTGAGTTCTCACGTTATGAGAATGGGAGAAACACTTTTCTTTCTCTGCTTTCTCTATGCCATGCATGACTTTTATAAACTTCTATTGTGTTGCCTCTCACTCGCCTTTTCTCTAAAGTAAAAAGTCCTCAAAGCTGCAACCTTCCTTCACAGGGGAGTCTCTCAATTCCCTCAATTATTTGGGCTGCCCTTTTCTGAACTTTCCCCCTACTCTACAATAGCCTCTTTCAGGTGAGGCGACCAGAACGGTCCTCCTCCGTGGATTTTATCCGTAAGCCACCTTGTGTCCCAGTCACAAACCTGTCCCATCCTCTTTTAAAGCTATCTAGGCTGGTGGCCACCGCGGCTCTTCCTGTGGGAGCGAGTTCCACAGCTTAACCCCGTGGAAAGCGAAGGAGGGCTCTCTTTCGCCTCCCACCCCCTTCCCGTTCTCTGACCTCCTGCGAGATCCTCCTCAAGGCAAGCGCAGCCTTGCAGAGCAGCTGGCAGGGATGCTGAACGAACACCAAGCACTCACAGACTCACGGCCTGCAGAGAACCCCGGGCTACAGGAACAAGCCGGGGCAGAAAAACAAGACGAGAAATTCCTTAATCACATCAGGATGTGTGTGTGTGAAAGAGAGAGAGCGCGAGAGGCAAAGGGAGGGCAGGGAAGAGGAGGCGGGGGGGGGAGAGAGAAGAGCCATCACCAGCCCCTCTCTTCCTGTACGTGGGCTGCTGTTCAGCGCCGCTTCTCACCCCCCCCTCCACCGCCCCAATAAACTCGATCCTGAGCCTGAACCCTCACCCTGCTCTGCCTCCCACCCCACAACCCTTTCCTGCTGGGCCTGAGCTGCACGTTATTAAAGCTGTGCCCCCCACCCCGAAAGGAATCGTTATTTGGAAAGCGCATCTGGAACTCATCGCTGTTGCCAGAGAGAAAGAGAGAGACAGACAGACAGAGAGAGAGAGAGAGAGAGAGAGAGAGAGAGAGAGAGAGAGAGAAATAAAGGCTGCTGGCAGGAAGGGGCACAGATGAGTGCAGCAGCGGCAGCAGCAGGACCCCCCCCCCAAGGGCTGGTCTTCCTCCTCCTCCTCCTCCTCCTCCTCCTGGCCAGCTATAAATAGCGGGGAGCACGGCCAGCTCGGGCCCCGCTGGGGCAATTGCTCCTGCTGCTGCCTGCGCTGATCTCTCTCTCTCCCCCCCCCGCCCTCCGGTACCTGATCTTCCAGTTGTTTTCCCTCTTGGCTGGCTGCTTCCTTTCCCATGGCGTCTGGGACGGGGGCCACTGACACATACTTTCCACCCTTGAATGCCAGCAATGGCTCTTCTTGGCCACAGAGGGCTTCCAGGAAATACTTCAGCACAGTGACCCGCTTGCAGTCCGCCGCAATGACCTACGGAGGAGCCAGGATGAGAGAGATGGAGGGGGTGGGGTGGGGGACACACACAAGAAGATACAGAGGTCAGAGGGCATTGTCTGGGCAGGGGGGACGGGACAGGGCGCAGGCACGTAGCAGAGCCAGAGGGAGACCCGAGTTTGAGTCCTGCTGGCAATACGGGAGCAACCAACCTCTCCGACACTAAACAGGCTGCTGGGCCATTGGCCAGAGGAGGAGAGGGAAGCAGTGGGGTGTAGTGGTTAGTGTGCTGAGTGAAGGCCTGGGATCAAGTCCCTGCTCAGCCAGGAAGCTCACCAGCCAACCTTGCCCTGGTCACTTGTCTCTCAGGCTCACACTCTTTGCAGGGTTGTTGTGAGGATTGAAGAGAGAGTGGGAGAAGGCGCACACCACTGTGGACTCCTTGGAGGAACAGAGGGGTATCCTGTTCTCCAGACCCTCAGAGCTTTAAGTTGGAGATGCCAAACCTCCGATGGAGGGGGCGCCTCTTGTGGCATTATGAGGACATGATCCGAGATACTTTTTTGCCCGCTGCGACTGCTCATGACAGCAAACGGGCTTCTGAGCTGGACTGAGCTCTAGGACCTTCCCTTTTATGCATCTATATTTAAACCATCGTATCTCTCTCTTTTCCCCCCCTTTTCTTTTCCTTTTCCATGGTCTGGAAAAGACCCTGATGTTGGGAAAGATTGAGGGCACTAGGAGAAGGGGACGACAGAGGACGAAATGGCTGGACAGTGTTCTCGAAGCTACGAACATGAGTTTGACCAAACTGCGGGAGGCAGTGCAAGACAGGAGTGCCTGGCGTGCTCTGGTCCATGGGGTCATGAAGAGTCGGACACGACTAAGCGACTAAACAACAACAACAACAATCTCTCTTTATCAATTTCTATTTTTGAATCATCATATCTATATCAATCTCTAAACCTGGCAAGCCTTTGAAGCTGCTGAAACAATAAGAGATTAAAAACAATAAGTGGTGGGAATGTAGATACAGAAAAGGGGGGCGTTTTAGGGTGCTCCAGCATGAGTGCCTGTTCCAGCCACATGTTGGATCCACCCAGGAAAGAGGCTTTCGAGGTTTGGCAGGGCAAGCTGCCAAGGTGCCCCACTCCTGCCACCTGCAGGGGAGCCTCTGATGGGCACCAGGTTGGCAAAGGCTGGCCAAAACTGTGCCAACCTTTCCCTCCTTGCGGGTTTCCCTTTGGGCATCTAGGTGGCCACTGTGAGGAAAGGATGATGGGCTAGAGGGGCCACTGGCCTGATCCAGAAGGCTCTTGGAGCAGACCAGCACCCTGCTTTCCACAGAGGCCAAGAAGACACCCAAAGCAGGGTTCGAAAGGGACACCCCTTCCCTGCTGCAGCTGCCCAGTGAACGGTGCTCAAGAGGGTAGACTGTGTCTGGATATGGAAGCTCCATTAGCAGCCCCTGCCAACCCCCCCATCTCCTCCATGGATATGTCCAATCCTCTCCAAAGCCTCTTACGCCAGCAGCCATCGCTGCCCCGTGTTCCAAGTCAGTGACGCACCCGGGTGAAGAAATCCTTCCTTCTCTCGCCAGCCTGGGAGGGCTGTGATCCTTGACAGGCTCGGCTCTGATGGACAGAGCTGCCGGCAAGCTTCCGAGAGAGAGCCCGTAGGGCGGTCCAGCCAACATCCCTCATTGCTGAAGGAAGGCTGGGGAGGGAGAGAAGGGAGGGGAGGCACCCCAGCATTGCTGGTGCAGACTTCTGCTCCTCCATGGGCAGCATACAAACAATAAAGTTATTATGATGATGATTATGACCTGGAGATGCCTTTGGGGATTGAACCTGGAACCTTCTGCCTGCAAGACGGACGCTGTAACCCTGAGCTACGGCCCTTCCCTGCCTGGAGAGAAGACGGTGAGCCCTTTGGGCACAGTTAGAATCATAGAATCGTAGAGTTGGAAGAGACCACAAGGGCCATCCAGTCCAACCCCCTGCCGAGCAGGAAACACAATCAAAGCATTCTTGACACATGCCTGTCAAGCCTCTGCTTAAAGACCTCCAGAGAAGGAGACTCCACCACACTCCTTGGTAGCAAATTCCACTGCCGAACAGCTCTTACTGTCAGGAAGTTCTTCCTAATGTTTAGGTGAAATCTTCTTTCTTGTAGTTTGAATCCATTGCTCCGTGTCCGCTTCTCTGGAGCAGCAGAAAAACAACCTTTCTCCCTCCTCTATATGACATCCTTTTATATATTTGAACATGGCTATCATATCACCCCTTAACCTTCTCTTCTCCAGGCTAACCATACCCAGCTCCCTAAGGCGTTCCTCATAAGGAACGTGAGCACTGGTAGCCTGGCCTGCGAGTGGGGATGCCTGCTGGCCGGGAGAGGGATCAACGGGGAAGAAGCGTGCCCCACAAGCAGCACTAGCAGGGAGGGGGTGAGGGGTGCTGGCCTAGCCCAGGTGGCTCCCTGTGGAGGCTGACTCAGAACCGCCAGGGCTGGTGAGGAAAGGCAGCTCTGCTCTGCCCGGGAGAGGAAGTGCTTGCACTTCCCCTGCCCCCTCGAGCTGCCAGCTTCCTCTCTGCCGCAGGGTAATCGGAGTCCCCTGGGGCATCGACCAGCAGCTGCCTCACCCCGCCGTGACCTCCCTGCCCTGACATTGCCACCCCCCGCCTGTCAGGAAGCAGGGAACATGCTGCAATGGGGGAGGAGGGGCTGCCCCCTCTCCCCACCAAGCGTAGGTCTGCCGGTGTGTGCAGAGAGCGAGCAAGAGGGGGTGTCCGTGGGACGCAGCAGGGTCAGCTACCAGCTGGGGCAGTGAGGCCTTGGGCATGCCACGACTGGCCAGCAACCCACCTGGCCCGCCTTAAAGGGTTGGGGTATGGGAGCCCCCTCTGAGCACGGGCCTTGCATGAAGGAGATCCCAGGCTCAATCCCCAACGGCATCTGTCGGCAGAGGAAAAAACACTCCTCTCTGAAAAGCTGCCTGACAGCCTCCCTGTGAAAGGGAGCCTAGAAACAGAGCTCAGATGGAACCGTGTGGGGTGCTCAGGATGGAACTGGCGCTGCCAAGGTCCTCTGGGAGTTCACCCCCCCTTCCGGATCACTCTGGGTTTGGGGCACGGCCCGCCAATTCTCGGGTCAGCCCTTTGTGACTCCTGGCTTCTCCCCCACCCCCGCCCTTGCAAGCCAAAGCCCAGCTCCTCAAGTGTCGATCCTGCGATTGGAAAAGTCTCCCCTGCCCCGCCCAGCGGACCTGACAGGAGACGGGTCTGGGTGGGGTGCCGAATGGAGATGCTGGCAGGTCTGAGCCCCTGGCAAGACAGCGTGGCTCGCCCTGGCCTACACCTTGTGGCGCGGCTGGGAGGGTGCGAAGGACGATAATGCACTCTTTGGCACCAGGTGTGTCATAAATCCCACGACTGGGACATAAGAACATGAGAAGAGGCTGCTGGATCAGGCCAGTGGGGCCCCCTCTAGTGCAGCGTCCTCTTCCCAGAGTGATTGGGGTTTCTCTGGGTTCAGGGCGGCGTTGGGATGTTGCTGCCTCCCCCCCCCCCGCGTGCCAAGCTGGGCGCAGCAGAGAGAAGGCGGCGCTGGGAGAATCTGTGCATGGGGGGAAAGAGGTGGCAGGATCCGGCCAAGACTTGGGGCTTTGTGCCACCCCCCCCCCAGAGGCACAAACTTCCCCTTCCCCTGCAGCTCACGTTCCCTGTTCCCTGGACCACCTCGAAAGGAGGCTTGATTTCCTGACCGCCTCCCCTCTGTTAATTCCTGACCCCTTTTGGCTGGCTTTCGCAGCTTGTCTGAAGCGCTTGCTTGGGAGCAAGAGAGCCAGCACAGGGTTGACACCAGCCTTGACTGGGAAAGGTCAACCTCGCCAGCCCCTTGGCAGCAAAGCTCGGCAGCTGCGGCACAGGACCCGGTGGGGCTCAGGAGATGAGGTGGGGCTCAGGAGAAGGCCCAAAAGCTCTCCTGGCAAGGAGCTGGTGAAAGGGGCTGCCAGAGCCTCCCTTCCTCCTTTGCTGGCAGAGGCTCCTCGGAGCACTTAACAGGTGATTAAAACATCAGGACAGGAGAGACCCTGAGCCAAGCGCTCCACTTGGCCACATTTCTGCACACCAGGGGAAACCGGAGGCAGCCCCATCTCTCCGCTCCCCTGACCATGCAACTACCCCTGGGGTTCCCAAAGTGGGTGGTGCCACCCCTAGGGGGCAGCAGGGGGGCACTGGAGGGGCAAAGGACTGTCGGACTTGGAAAAGCTGGTTTCACTGGATCAATTTCACCCGTTTTGTTGAATTAAGCTAAAATAGTTCCAACCAGATTTTGAATAAATGTGCAACCAATTGTTCCTGTTATGAATTTCATTGTGTTATTATCTTCCATTGTGGATAATGCTTTTTATAGGGTAGGGGGCATTGGGGAGGAGTTTGTGGAAACAAGGGGTGGGGGCCTGAAAACATTTGGGAACCACTGAGCAACAGACCTCTTTGCCTCCCACTCCTGGCTGGAGTTCTGGTCCTGAGCAATGGGAGAGGCACCCCCTGAGGTCATGGCAAGCCACCGGGGCTCTGCGGCAGGAGTGGCGCAGGGGCTGGCAACCTGGCCAGGCAGCTGCTCTGTCCCTGGGGGAGAAGAACGTAGGTGCAAGCCTGGCAAAAGAGGGGGGGGCAGGGTGACTATGGGAAGCAGGAGAATGGCCTCATCCCCACTGGCGCTCTGGCTCGCCCTCTTCCGGGGCAAGTTCCTGCCAGAGAGGGCACCAGAAGGTGCAGGCTCAGCAGAAGAGGTTGAAGGCGTGGCATTTGGGGGCAGCGTTCCGCTGAGCTACCAACAAGTCATCAAGATGCTGTTCTGCAAAAAAAGGCTGAATCCTCTGCAACCGTTTTCGAGTCACGCAAAGAAAGCCGCGCTTGCACAATAGGCAATGACGGGGGAGGGGCAAAGAGCCACTGCAGGCAAGCACAGGCTCCCCGGCCCGGCCACGAAAGCCTCACTGTTTTCCACGATTGTAGTGGCTGCTGCCCACATGCTGTCAAACCTGCTTGGCAGACTCAGACAAAGCCAAGCTCCTAATTCTGCTGCCGCCAAAACCTGAAACAGATGCAGAATCCTGCAGGGGCAGGAAGTGCTTGCGGCAGGCGTGGAGCAGCACCCACCTGAAAATGTGAGAAGCTAAGAAGAGCCTGCTGGATCAGGCCAGTGGCCAATCTAGTCCAGCATCCTGTTCTTGCAGGGGCCGACCAGATGCCTGGGAGAAACCTGCAAGCGGGATTCAAGCACAGGAGCCCTCTCCCCTCCTGCCTGCTGTTTCCAGCAACTGGCGTTCAGGAGCATCGCTGCCTCCGGCTGTGCAGAGTCGAGCCCTGGGGGCTAGTAGCCTCCTCCATGAATGTGTCTACTCCTCTCTGAAAGCCATCCAAGTTGGTGGCCATCTTTGCCCCCTGAGGGAGCGAGTCCCGCAGTTTAACTGTGCGCTGCCTGAAGAAGGACTTTGTTCTATCTGCCCCAAATCTTGCAACTATGGACAACCTCGGCAGAACAGGAAGAGTCGAGGGTGACCTGGGGAGGCTTTACAAGGGCAGAGAGAGAGAGACCGAAGGAGCTTTCACTTCCTGTCTGGACACCGCAAAAGCGCATCCTTGCTGCTCCAGCCTTGGGCGAGCGGCACGTCCTAATCTGGGCACTTGCTCTGCTTCCCTCTTATTCACAGGCACAGGGATGCGTCTCTCGCAAGGGCTGAAAGCCTTCCAAAGGTGGCCGGCACCTGCCCAGGGGCCTGGATCTATCCCTTCCGCGCCTGTTCTCCCTCCTCCCTGGTTCCTTCGGAAGAGGAGAGGGTCGGAAGCCCCCGTCCTTCCCCCCCTCCCCTCCACGCCCTCGACATGATCTAGCTCTTGGCGGAACCGCTGGCCAGACATTACCAGCGCTGGTGGAGCAGGAGCACAAACGTTCCAAGGAGTGCTGCAGGGACCCAGGGAGGAGGAGGAGGAGGAGGAGGAGGCGGGGGCACCGGGAGGGTGGGGGGGGGGAGCAGGCCAGAGAAATGGGGAGAGGCTCAGCTCTGGGAGTTCAAGGCAGGGTTGATGGGCTCTCTCGCTGGCTCTCTGGCTGGAGAGGGACATCCCACATTTCAGGGAGCTGCGACTCCGCAATCCATCTCAAATCTGCAGAGAGCCCAGCTGGGCAGGCACCTCTCCACGTCCTCTTCCCCCCGCCCTGCACCTTCGGCAACAAATCTCCAGCCTCGATCGGAGTTAGCTCAGCGTTTCCGAGCCTCTGACAGGAGATGGGAGGTGGGGATGGGCCACAGCTGGCCAGCTGCAAACCTGGGCGTAGTTTGTTCCGCTGCCCGTGGGCCAGGCAAGACCTCTCTCTCTCTCCTCTCTCTCCAGATGAGGCTTCTCCTACCGGCTGCCTCCCCAGGCAGGTCCTCCTGCCAGCAAAGAGCAGGAAAGATTTTCCAGCCCATTGTCTTATCCGCCCCGAGATGCACATTTCTCCCCACTCACGGCTGCCAGCTGTGTCTCTTCCCCAGGCACGGGGCGTCCTGGAAAGAGAGATACTTGCCACGAACGAGGACAAGGGAGGAATGTTCGGCAACACTGCCCCCCTCCCATGCCCCCTGCTTCTTCTCCATGTCACCCCACAACAGGGCACCCCAGATGAAGGGGCAGGGAGGCAGCAACGCTCCTGAAGGCCAACTGCTGGAAACCACAGGAGCGGAAAGGGCTCTCTCTGCCTGTGGGTTTTCCATTCGGGCATCAGGTTGGCCATTGGGAGAGCAGGATGTTGGACTAGGGAGGCCACTGGCAAGGTCCAGGCCGCGGCCAAAGAACCAGGCTCCAGCCCCATCTTGGAGGGGCTATCGTGGGGCAGCTCTGTGGAGCCAGAAGGAGCCAAGTGTGCCACCCTGCCCCTGAGAGAAAGGGGTCCCCAGCATCCCCGGCAGACGTCCTTTGAGGAGGGAGCTGTAGCTCAGGGGCAAGGCAGCCTCCTCTCCTCCCACCCCAACGGAGAGGGACTCTACCTCCAGGTAGATGGGTGTGAAGAAGGGAGCTTTTGCTACCGTAGGAGGAAGAAGAGGTGCTCACTCCTGGCTTGACAGCTCATTCATTACACCAGGGAGAACCACCACCAGCAGAAGCAGCAGCAGCGCCACGGAGCAAGTCCCTGCATGAAGCTCAGGGAAGAAGAGCAGAGGAGCCCCATATGTTCCCTTCAGCCTCCTGCTGAGGCTCTGGGGGCTCTAAGGGTGCTGAAAATAAATAACAGAATCATAGAGCTGGAAGGGATCCCCAAGGGTCATCTAGTCCAGCCCCTGCCATCACAGCTAACAATTCACAGAATTGGAGGGGGGTCCCTGCAGGGGTTGGGGCTGCTCTGGGTTGCTTCTGCCCCTGGGAGAGAGAGACAGCCTCCATCCCTCGCCAGGCCCAACCTGCAGATGCCACTGGAGGACTGAGCCCCGGACCTCCTTCTGCATGCCAAGCAGGTGTCCTTTGCTGCACCCTACCCCAATTCACCTTGAATCTTGGGGAAGAGGGGTTACCAGAAACCGTTTTCTTTTTCAGAAGCCGCCCATAGGAAGGGAGGAACTTGGAGGACAGACTGGGTCACAGTCCTGGATATTCTGGGTGGGCTCACGAGCATTGCCACAAACGCTCATGTAAATAATACCAACAGCCCTCGCCTCCTCCGTGAATTTGTCCAATCCTCTTTAAAGCCCTTCAGATTGGTGGCTATGACGGTTTCTTGTGGGAGGGAGTTCCACAGCTTGTCTGTGCTGCGTGAAGCAGTCCTTGATCTGACCGGAATTTGCTCAGAGAAAAGCTTCAGAGGAGGTTTGGGCCCAGGGCCTGCCGTAAGTCCTCTCCTCCTCTGTGCTGACAGGGTTGTTCCCCCTACCTAGCAAGAGGCCAGCCCTCATGGAGGTGCAGATGGATGGGCTTCTCCCTTCTGCCTGGAGGGCTGCCTCTCTCCCCCCCAGTTGCCTCCTGGTGACCCTGCTCTTGACACCCCGGCAACCAGGTGCAAATATTTCCCCACCAAGCCAGAGGCTCTGCTTTTCCCCCCTGGGAGGCTCCTTGATGTAGATCCAAAGGAGGTGAGGACATCAAAGGGACTGTGGAGCTTCCCTCGAGAGAATCAGAGGGGGACTCACGCCAGCTTTCAAATGCAAATTTGCTCCCATTTCAGTACTTTTAAAAAAGAAGAAACAGCAGCAAACCAGCACCAGCACCAGCTTATAGATGTTGCTGGAGTCTAAAGGAAGCCAAGCTTGCCTGGAGGCACCTCTTTTGAGACAAGGCTGTGCAAACTCTCAGGAGGGGTCATCCAAACGGTGGATCTTGGGCACCTTTGCCCACTCTCTGCTCCCGTGGTTTCCAGCAATTGGTATTCAGAAGCATTGCTGGCTCTGACTGTGGAGGCAGAGTGCAGCCAGCAATACCCCTCTCCTCCAAGAGGACACTTGTAAGAGCGGTGGCTCTCACCTTCTGCAGGCCCAGGGACTGTCTTCAGCCCAGGTGTGCAGCTCGGCAACCACTCCTTCATTATTCTTTTCCAAACACAACGGTTCTGCCACCCTCAGAGATGCGGGAAACGCCAGCCTAGGAGAGGGGCTTTCTCTGCAGGACCCCCTAAATTCTGGAAGTCCCTCTCTGCAGAGGTCTACCTAACCTTTGATGGTTGGACCTTCTGAGGGACTCAACTCTCAATTTAGATGCTGCTCTATTCTATTTCACTTGTTCTCTAATTGCAATGGCTTCATAAACGTTTTGGTAATTGCATAATTATAGGGTTGAAACCTTCTCCAGGACCTTATGGTAAGAAATCCTTGTTGTTGTTTAGTTGTTTAGTCGTGTCCGACTCTTCGTGACCCCATGGACCAGAGCACGCCAGGCACTCCTGTCTTCCACTGCTTCCCACAGTTTCGTCAAACTCATGTTGGTAGCTTCAAGAACACTGTCCAACCATCTCGTCCTCTGTCGTCCCCTTCTCCTAGTGCCCTCCATCTTTCCCAACTCCTCCAGCACCAGAATTCAAAAGCATCAATTCTTCAGCGATCAGCCTTCTTTATGGTCCAGCTCTCACTTCCATACATCACTACTGGGAAAACCATAGCTTTAACTATATGGACCTTTGTAGGCAAGGTGATGTCTCTGCTTTTTAAGATGCTGTCTAGGTTTGTCATTGCTTTTCTCCCAAGAAGCAGGCGTCTTTTAATTTCGTGACTGCTGTCACCATCTGCAGTGATCATGGAACCCAAGAAAGTAAAATCTCTCACCGCCTCCATTTCTTCCCCTTCTATTTGCCAGGAGGTGATGGGACCAGTGGCCATGATCTTGGTTTTGATCTTGTAAGAAATCCTATTAGCAACCAAATGTATTTGGATGGTGGTTAAGTGCTGCTGTTGAAAAGCCACCTCAGGTGACGCTGCAGGCAGGGACTCTGGAGCAGGGGCAGCCAACAGGGCACCCTCCGGGGGGTGCTGGACTACAGCTCCCAACTCCATCCCTGCCCACTGGCCTTGCTGCCTGCCAGGGAGGCTGACAGCACAGTTAGGCAGTCCACACCCCACTCCAAGGCACCTCTTCTGGAGGCTCTTTCCTGGTCCTGAGCAAGGACTGAGAGAGGATGCAGAGGCCGATGGTCGGGATGGGCAGAAGAGGGGAAGCCGGGACGTCCCACACACTGCCCAAAGTTGCCCAGGCCACTCTCTCTGGCAGGAAGTTGGCCCTGCCTTGAGCCTCCAAAGAGGCATGGCTTGCAAGCCCCCAAACGAGCTGCTTCCTGCTGGAAGGACCAGGGAGGGGGTGGTCCTGATCCTTGTGCCCCCCGTCCAAAAGCATAGGTGGGGTGTGAGGAGTGGCAGACAAAGATGATGGACTATGCGGAACTGGCAAAACTGACCTGCAGGATCCGAAATCCGGATGAAGCAAAATTCCAAAGAGACCGGAGTAAATTTAGTTCCTATGTAAGTAAAAACTGTAGAGGTATGAAGACACTAACTAGCAGGATTGAAATAAATCCTACGACGCGGAATAGATATACAGTATAAGAAGAGACCGTGAGATGTAGATGGGAAGAGGGATGGAGGGAAGTCACAAGCTCGGCACAGCAATGGGGAAAGAGGTATGTGGATGAATGTTGAAACTCACTGCTTTTTGTTTAAAGTGGAAATTAATAAAACAATATTTCAGAAGCATAGGTGGGGTGCTCCATCACTTCCAGGGAGAAGCTGCATCCCCAACCTTGAGCACATGCCCCCCCACAATTGTGGCCACTCCATCAGCTCTCCTGGGGGGGTGGGGGGGCACCTCTGGCTGTGCCTTCCCAGCTCGGCCCTCGGATCCTTGCCACGGAGCCACATATTTTTTTAATTTGATGTAATTATCTCCTCGGAATTACCGTACGCAGCCTCTCTCTGGGGATCCGAGGCAATTAAGGGAAGATAAATTTCGTTCCGCGGAGCGAGCTGTCAAGCGGATGAAGCAATTCCATTCCCCCATTTGAAGTGGGAGCTCTGGGTCATGCCTGGTTTATTTGAAACGGTGCCATCACCTCAAGCGGCTGATCTTATCTCGCGCCTCCTTCTCCCCCCCCCCAACGGCAGGGGCACCGCTGCAAGTGATGACACCTGGCCAGCCGCCAGCTCTTCCCAAGACGCAGCTGACACATGAGAGGGGGCCGCTGGGTGCTCCGATCCAAAGGAGATTGGGGGTGGGGGGTGGGGTGGGAGGAGCGCTGGGAGCGTTCAGGGCCTGAGTAAGAAAGAGCCTGCTGGATCAGGACAGTGGCCCACTGAGCCCAGCCTCCTGTTCTCACAGGGGCCAGCCAGGTAGATGCCTGGAAATCTGTAAGCAGGACCAGAGCCCCAGAGCCTTCTTCCCTCCTGGGGTTTCCAGCCAGCCACTGGTATTCTGAAGCATGGCTGCCTCCAGCCACAGTGGCAGAGCCTAGGCACAATGGCCAGCAGCCATCAATAGCCCTCTTGTCCTCCATGAATTGGCCAAATGCTCTTGTAAAGCCATCCCAGTTGGTGGCCACCCGTGCCTCCTGTCCTGTGGGAGGGAGTTCCACAGTTTAACCATGCCCTGCTGCCTGAGGAAGCCCTTCCTTCTATCTGTCCTGAATGTTCACAAGTTATGAGAAGAGGAAAAACTCTCCCCTGCCACTTTCCTCATGCCAGGCAGAATTCAATACACTTCTGTCATGCCAGCTCTTGCCTTTTCTCTAAACTAAAAAGGGGACGACAGAGGACGAGATGGTTGGACCGTGTTCTCGAAGCCACCAACGTGAGTCTGACCAAACTGCAGGAGACAGTGGAAGACAGGAGGGCCTAGCGTGCTCTGGTCCATGGGACCACGAAGAGTCGGACACGACTAGACAACAACACAAAGTTGAGCTTTCCCTCTAGGGAGGCCGCTCCATCCCCTTGGTCATTTCAGCTGCTTTTTTCCTGAACCTTCTCCTTGGAGGTGTTTAAGCAGAGGTTGGATGGCCCTCTGCCTTGGATGCTTTTAGCTGAGATTCCCTTCCACAGAATTCTTTGATTCTGTGAGTGGCCAACCAGATGACCCAACGGGAAGCCCGAGAGCCATCAGGAGCAGAGCTTAAGAGCAGGCAGGGCTCTCCCGCTTGGGATTCCCCAGTAAGAGGCATTCGGAGGAATGAGGCCTCTGGTCTGGTCCTGGAGACAGTATGCAGACGCCACAAGAAGAGCTTGGCTGCTGGATCAGGCCAAGGAGGGACCATCTAGTCCACCATCGCCATGGCCAACGAGATTCCCCCATGAGAAGCCTGCAAGCAAGCAGGACCTGAGCGCAACGGCAGCAGCTGCCCCCACTTGGGTGTCCCGGAGGTGCTGGAGGAAGAACAGAGCCCTTGGGGTTTGTGGCCACTGAGAGCCTGCAAGGAGGGCAAGTGTCTGAGCAGCCCCTAATCCTCCTCCTCCTCTCCACCTGCCCCTCCCCTTTCACCACTTCATTAAGCACTCTGGGACCCCCTAATGATCTTTCCAGAGGACCAGGAGCCTCTGGAAGGGAGAGGGCGGAAGAGCTGATTGGCCAAGAGGCTTGCTGGGATCTAGGCTGGCAAGGTGAGTGAGCTTTCTTGGGGTGGGATGCCCCATTTGCTAGTCCTCAATGGCACTCCCCTCCTGCCAGATTAATGCCAGCTTGGGCACCCATATGCCCCCCCCCGTTGCTTCTTTTTAAAGACACCCGAGTTTGAAGTTTAAATCTGTATATACCTGTATATACCCAGTAGTGATGTATGGAAGTGAGAGCTGGACCATAAAGAAGGCTGATCGCCGAAGAATTGATGCTTTTGAATTATGGTGCTGGAGGAGACTCTTGAGAGTCCCATGGACTGCAAGAAGATCAAACCTATCCATTCTTAAGGAAATCAGCCCTGAGTGCTCCCTGGAAGGACAGATCGTGAAGCTGAGGCTCCAATACTTTGGCCACCTCATGAGAAGAGAAGAATCCTTGGAAAAGACCCTGATGTTGGGAAAGATTGAGGGCACTAGGAGAAGGGGACGACAGAGGATGAGATGGTTGGACAGTGTTCTCGAAGCTACCAACATGAGTTTGACCAAACTGCGGGAGGCAGTGCAAGACAGGAGTGCCTGGTGTGCTCTGGTCCATGGGGTCACGAAGAGTCGGACACGACTAAACGACTAAACAACAAATACCTGCAGAGCCTCTCCACCTGCCTTGCGGAAAGCAGGACCAGAGCACCAGAGCCCTCTTTCCTTGGCTTCCTCACTTCCTTGAAATCTTTCCATTCCAGCTGGCCAGGACATAAATTCTGTTCACTTTAAGGCACAGTGCCTGGTGCCTGCTTTTTTCCTCCTCCCTTCCAACAGCTTTTCCTTTCATGCTGTGACTTTTTAGATCGTAAGCCCGAGCGGAGGGACCATCTTATCACTGACATCTGCAAGGTTGCTCTGGTGGTTTCTCTAAAGTAATGTGCATTTGTTGCCTGATTAACCAGTGACACCTTTTAAAAAGCGCATTATGGGGCTTTTGTTTTAGATTAAGCGACTGAACATCCCAGCCCTACAGTCTTCCCTCTGTAGCTACTATGCTAATAGCAACCTGCCCGTACGTGGCCAAGACAGGACCAGCCAAAGGGAAGAGGGAGGGGGGATGTCAGCTGGCTCAGTCAGACCAAGGCTTGCAAGGGTACCAAAGCCAATGGACTTTCCCATGAGAGGCATCTGGTTGGCCAGTGAGGACGGAATGCTGGCCTAGATGGGCTCCCTTTGGCCTGATCCAGGAGCTAGACTCTCCTTTGGTTCTTAAGAAGTCAGGAGGTGAGGCTCTGGAGAGCCACCACAAGCCTGGGATAGACAGAGGAGCTCACAGCCTGCAAGGTGGGCAAACTGGAGGGGGACTCAGCCCCTCCTCTCCACCCCACAATTCCTCACAGCGCAAGGGGGCTCTTCCTCGTGGGTGCCTGCCTGGCTGGGTGCCCCCTGGCAGGCACCCAGCCTTGTGTCATCGCACCTGGGTGCAAGAAGCACTCTGTTGCCGCTGGGCCGTTTCCTCCCTCCCTCCCTCCCCATCGTCTCCCCGTCTTTCTACCTGCACAGCTGTTTCCTTCCTGGAGGCTGGAGCAGACCCCCCCCTCCACCTCAGTGGGACGCGAGAGGCTTCTGTAGGTGCTTGGGAACAAGACGGAACAGAAATCGCTTCACACCTGGCTCCGAAATTACAGAACGCTGGCGCCCGGCCAACGCAAGCCTGGCAGAGCCCCAGCTCCAGCGGACATCAATTACGAGGGGCCGACAGAGCCTCTGCTTCCCGCAAATCTGGGGCGCCCCAGAAAGGGAACCTTCGGCAGCCGCCTGAGACTTCCAGGTGGGAGCCTTTTCCCTCGGATTCCGCACCCGAGATTTATGGCTTACTTCAGTCTCTCCCCCCCCCCCCAAATCCTAGCTCCTCTTTCCCCTCCAAGTCAGAGACGCTCCTGCGGGTTTTCTCCAGGGCTCACCTCTCCTTTGTCTCAATGCAAGACTGGCCTCAGATTTTAAAATTTTAATTTTCATTTAATCACAGAATTGTAGAGTTGGAAAGTATTTCAAGGGCCATCCAGGCCCACCGCCTGCAATGCAGGAATCTCGGTTAAAACACTCATGATTCTGATGGAAACGATAAATATTACCAAACAAACGATTGTTTGTCGTCCAGAATTAATATTGCTGAACACTGACAAAAGAATTGATATCGGCATCTCAAACAGTCATTGCAACTCAACGGAAAACAGCCCAAAATCTTATATTTGTTACCCTCTGGAACAAAGCTAGAATGGAGAAAATTAGGCAGAGTTTGAGATTTTGAGAAGGACTAGAACCTCTAGATGCTTTGAATATGGTTTGGAATTCCATTGTCACATATACAAGGGAAGCATCACTTTCAAGATAACTCTTGGCCCAAGCCTGGCAAATCTGGATCTAGACCATCAGACAAAACTGATATTCTTTACTTGGGACTGTGCAATTTTCACCCATGTGCAACTGTGCTCATTCGACGTGCCTGTTTTATAGTTTTGTTTTTCATCTTTTCATCTTTATCCGTTGTTGTAACTGTTCTCTGTTTTATATACATTATATAAATGAATTTAAGCTTTACCAAAAAAATAAGGCAGCGCTGGCTTCCACATGCCACAAATCGCCCCTCACTGAGTGCACAAGAAATATTTGCCGGGGGTGTCATCCCGCTTTCCCCAAGCCACAAGCAGAGGCAGTGCACCCAGAGGCTGCAGCATTCCCTGTAAGGGACACCAGCATCACAGAGGCGGAAAGGGCACCCCAGAGTTCATTTAGTCCAACCCGCTGCTGGAGAGAGGGACCATGTGGCTACAGCATCCCTAGTTAAATGCCCCAGCGAAAGGCGAGCTCTCTGGGGCTACGATTCAGGCCTCTTTGGCAACAGACTGGGTGGGTGCGGAGGGAGTGAGGTAGATGTGCAACATCAGTTCCTGCATTGAACAGGAACTGGAAAAAAACATGTGTGAATGTTGGGGGGGGGGCTTTCTGCCCTTGCCTGGCAAAGAGAGCAGCTCATTCTGCTTGCCACCTGCTAAAGAGGAGCTACTTGGCATGCATCCACAGAGGCACCCTCCTGTTTTAAAGGTGGGGAGATCTTTCTCTGTCAGAGACCCCAGAAAGTTAAGAAGAACTTCCGGATGGTAAGAGATGTTCTTCTACTGTGGGGTGAACCACCTGGGAAGGTGGAGACCTCTCCTTCGTAGGGGATTTTTAAACAGAGGTGGGATGGCCACCTGTTGGGGATTCTCTAGTTGTGGTTCCTGCATTGCAGGGGGTTCCTTGAGGTTCCTTCCAGCTCTGCAATTCTGTGATCCTACGCCTGAGGAGCTAGCAGCCTGAGTCTGGCTAAGGCAGCTTCCAAGGTTCCCTTATTCCCTACAAAAGCACAGTGGCCTGGGGTTGGGGAACTTGCCCCTACACCCTGTGAACCTTTCCTTTCTCTTCCCCCCGACCCAGCATGGCCGTGCCCTCTGGGGCCCAAGGCAGAGATGGTTGGAGTGCGGATGGGGAGATGGTGCCTGGGGACCCCATGTGCAGCCCCCCACCCTACCCTATAGAAGGAAGGAGAGATGCCAATGAAAGGAACAGAGCAAGTCAACGAAGCCACAGAGAAGGTCTGCTACAGGGTGGGGCAGAGTTATCTCCCCTGACACAGCCAAATGAGACCCTCGCCCAGCAATCTCTGCCCGAACGCTGCCCCGGCTAGATTTCATTTCATTCCCCTTTTAATTTCTACATTGCCTTTCTGTATCGCTATACGCAAGGCGCTTTACAAGCCGCAGAAACAACAAAATACACAACACAGCTCACACATCCTGCACCAGTTCGATCCAACTAAGTCATAATTTAAAAAAATGTGACATCAAATTAAACAACTTCATATCAAATAAAGGTATATTCCACAATCCATTCAGGATATATTGCACAGGCCAAAAAATAAAAGCAGAGAGAGAAAGAGAGAGAGAGGAACTCTTGCTTCCACCCTGGCTCTGAAGGAGGCAACCCTCCATCCTGGGTGCATTGCTTGCGACTGCCCAACAAAAGGGGCCTGGTGCATGACAAGGAGCCCCCCCCGTTGCCCCCCCCCATAGCAGACACAGCAGGAGAAACAGGTTGCTGCAAGGCTAGGGGGAGGGGGGAACTCTCCTCTCTGGCTGGTCCTGCAAATGAGAAAAACACAGCCTGGTTTCTGCTGGGGGCCTTTGTTGGGACCTCAGGGTGGGGGGGGAGGGGCTCCTGGCCTTTTTTATTATGGGTATTTAAAAACCTCTCTCCTTTCTTCTTCCTTTTTTTTTTGCTATTAACATGTGTCATGCTTAGGGGACGGTTCGGGTTTCAAGACCCCCTGTGCTCCAGTGTGCAAAAGGCATTAGCCCTTCCCGTCCCCCCGCACCTTGCCAGCTGGACTCTTGGTAGCCAAAGCCAGAGGTTTGCAGCCCAGAAGGGGGGAGCGTTTGTTTTTTGTTTAATGTACAAAAGGCAGGGACATGCGATGGAAGTTGAGAGCTGGAAGATTCAGGGCAGATAAAAGCAAGTCCTTCTTCAGGCATTGCACAGCTAAGCTATGGAACTCTCTTCCACAGGAGGCAGAGATGGCCACCTGCTTGGATGGCATTAAAAGAGGATTAGACCAATTCACGGAGGAGGATAAAACTACTGATGGTTATTCACCCTCAGGGCTCTGCTCTGACTCCAGAGGCGGTGAGGCTTCTGGATCTCAGGGTTTGCCTTTGGGGCATCTCCTGAGTGAGAAGAGGATGCTGGACCAGATGGGCAATGGGCCTGATCCAGCAGGCTCTCCTTTTGTTCTTACCCAAGGTCCAAAGAGGAGAGCTCCCAACCCCAACTCAGGAGGTGTCATCTTCATCTAGGACACCTAAAACACACAGGACGTGGGTGCCAAGAGAGGCCTCGATTTGGGGCCAAGGGAGGCCAGTGTTGGCGGGCTGTGCAGGGTCCAGAACTGCACCAAGCCAATGCAGAAACACTACCCTAACTTAGCAACAAAGGTGCTGGACACCACAAGAGGGGAGAGGGGCTGCTCTTGTTCTCGAGTCCTGCTTGAGGGCTTCCTGTTGGGGAATCTGGTCTGCCGATATGAGAACAAGATGCTGGACGAGATGGGTGCCCTTTGGCCTGATCCTGCAGGCTCGCCTTATGTTCTACAAAAGAGGAAAGGGAGAGGTGACATGAGAGCCAGCTTCAAATACGGAAGGGCTGTCACATGGAAGATGGAGCAAGCTTCTATTCTGCTGCTCCAGAGGCGAGGGCAAGTGACAAGGAAGGAGATTCCGACCGGACATCAGGAAGGACTTTCCGATGTTCAGAGCCATTCGGCAGTGGACAGGACTCCCTCGAAGGTCGTGGGCTCTCCTTCCTCGGAGGCCTTTAAATGGAGGTTGGATGGCCACCTGCCCGCGATTCTTCAGCTGTGATTCCTGCTTTGCAGGGGGGTGGGCTAGAGGACCCTTGGGGATCCCTTCCAACTCTACAATTCTATGAACCCCAGAGAGCTGCTGGTGGTGGGGCAAGGGAGGCTGCAGAAGGTCTGGCAGCCCCCCCCCCCATCGCCCCCACTGGGTGCTTCTTTTCACTTCCCCGCCAACCTTCTTTATCGCCCGGTCTTTAGAGGAAGAGAGATAGATCTGGCCAGCTTCCTCCTCACGCAGGGCTCTGCAGTCAGGGCGGGGAGGGGGGAGAGGAGGCTGCTCCGAGGAGCGTGATGCAAGCCATTTGGAGGAGCTGCAGAGAGCTGCCAACGCAAGCTGCGCTCTTTAAACAAGGGAGGAAATGACCGTATCTACGGCATGCCAGCGAGCGCACTCACAGACACACTCTCACACACACACACTCTTTCCCTCTCTCACACACACACAGAGCAAAAGGAAGTCAAGAGGGTTTTTCATGACACAGAGCGGGATGTCAGCGGCTAAAAGGTCGATATTTTCCCTTAACACCCTTTTCTCAATGACTTAATCGTGTTCCGTTTGCACAAAAATGCTTCCCAAGAAGAAACGGCCTGGAGGGTTGCGGAGGGGGGAGACAGAGAGGAGGAGGAGGGGCGCCGTGCCCCGGCCCTGACCTTGTCCGAGGATTTCTCCACGTAGCAGGGCTCCTGGGGGGCGACCAGCAGCGGGACGAAACCCGAGAGCAGGCGGTCCTCCTCCAGGCTGAGCAGGGCCAGGTCCTCGTCCGGGTCCTTGTAGAGCGGCACCTCCGACTGGTTCACGGCTGTCAGGATGTTGCAGAAGTCGGCCAGGGTGGCCCACACGTCCACCGAGACCCTGCAGGGCGGGCAGAAGGACGGGAGTGCTGAGCAAGGCAGGAGAGCCCCCCCACCCCCAGGACCTCTCACTCCCCCCCCCCCACCGCAGGCACTCTTGCTCAGGAGATGCAACTTCCCTGCAGGGCTGGGTGCTCTGTTACAGGCAAGGCACCCCTTCCCCACCCTGGTCAGCATATCCCTTGCATTTCTTCTCCAATGAGCTCAAGGGGGTGCATGCCATTCTCCTCTGTCCCAGCAAGGTGGCTCAGGCTGAGAGGCAAGAGTGACTGGCCTCCAACGTCACCCTGTGTGCTTCATGGCCAAGCGGAGACTTGAACCTCGGTCTCTCCCAGGCCCCAGTGCTGGACTCTAACCACTACACCGCCACTGCCTCTCAATTATTGGCTACTATTGAGTACCTGTTCTGCATGCAGAAGGCTCCCGCTTCAAACCCCAACCGCATCATCCATGGGGGGGGGGCTGGGAAAGACACCTCCAGGGGATGCTGCCAGCCTGTGTAGGCACAACTGACCTGGATGGTAGCTTCCTATGTCCCAGCTTCAACTCCTGGAAGCATCCCTATTAAACTGTGGGTAGCAGTTGCCAGCAACCAGCATTCGGAAGCACCAGTTTCCAACCATGGAGGCAGAGCACAGCCATCTTGGCGAGGAGCCCTCCATAGCCTCCTCCTCCTCCTCCTCCATGAGTTTGTGCAATGCTCTTTTAAGGCCATCCAGGTTGGTGGCCATCACTGCCTCATGTGACAGGGAGTTCCACAGTTCAACCCTGAAGGAGGCCTTTCTTTTGTCTGCCCTGGCTCTCCCGACATTCAGCTTCAGGTCTGTCGTGAGAGAGAGAGAGAGACGAAAGGCGGGGTGGGGGTGTTTGCTGGCATCCTGACACCAGTTTCGCTTCTGGCCGCAGCTTCACCCTCAAAGGCACCTTGGGGAGGAGGCTGACGGGGTGGCGCAGCGTGTGGGTGGCTCTCACACCCCGCAGAGCCGAGAGTGAGAACAGAGAGTGCCATTTGGGAGCCCTTTCAAGTGCTGCAAAGAGGTGCCTGGAAGAGCATGTCACCGCGGCTGGGGAAACCTCAGAAGCCAGGCTGGGCAGGGGAGGAGGAAGCAGAAAAAAATGATGCAAAGCAGCCCCAAAGGGTGGAAATGGGCCAAGCAAATTGTGCTCCTTTTGCAGCACTTTTCACAGAATTCTGGTGTTGGAAGGGACCCCCGAAGGTCATCTAGCACAACCCGGTGCAATACAGGAATCACCGCTGAGGAAGGCTACACAGGTGTCCATGCAAGCTGTTTAAAAGCCCCTAGGGAATCATAGGGTCGTGAGGGACCCCAAGGGTCCTCTAGTCCAGCCCCCTGCAATGCAGGAATTGCAGCTACAGAACCCCAGGCGACAGACAGGCATTTTTTATCCCAGCTGCCATCTTGGGCTCCAGAGGGACCTGGCCCAGGAGCTCACTTGAGGGCTTGCTCCCCAGTGAGACCCCATTAAGGATTGCAGCCCCAAGAGGGAATTGTGGGCAATATTGACACCCTGCCCAACGAAAACGTTAACTGGGTGCCTTGCAAAACACCGTATTCTTGAGGGGCAGGAATGAAGAGATGACAAACAGGAGGAGTCTCAGTGGTGCAGGACATGGCAGCCATTCCCAAGGCGTAGCTGTGGTTGGGCGGGAGGGTGAGCAGGGAGATGAAAGGCCAGGAAGGGGCACAGCTGGGCATGAAGCTCCCTGGGTGTGACCTTGGGGGCCGGTCCCTGCCTCTCTCAGCTCAACCCACCTTGCAGGGTTGTGGCGAGGATTAAAATGAGGAGGGGGGGAACCATGGACACTCCTGGAGAAAAAGGTGGACTAGAAATGCCAAAAATGAATGAGTAAATAAATGTTGTTGGAAGCAGGACAATGAGGGTCAGCTTGCCAAAGCAGTGGGTCATGTTCTCATGCTCACTCCTTAAACCTCTTTTTAAAAAGGGTTCACTTTCAAGAGGGAAGTTTTTCTCTGCGGGACCAGAGAAAAGGGTCACTCCAGTAAACCCCCTCCTTGCCCTCTCTCTGTGCCCGCTCACCCGGCGACCAGGGAAGGTCTTCCGTCCTTGGGGCCTACGACAAGCCCCCTACCCCAACACCTCTCCCCCCCCCCAAGCAAGTGGCTCCAGGTGGACAATCTGCACTCATTTATTTGCTGGAATCAACATGCGGGGAGGGGGGAGGAGAGAGAAAAGCCTTGCATTGAAACGAAACATCTTGTTTTCAAGAGTGTCCTGGGAGCTGGGTGGAATGAGCTGCCATTAATCAAAGCCCAGCACACCATCAGCGCCTGCCTGCGCCCCCAGAGCCTTGGTTGGAGGGAGGGAGGGAGGAGGGGGCCCCCAGATCATGGCTCCCCCTCCCCACTTTGCCCCAGCCAGGTCTGGCTGTCAGAAACATTTAAAAGGTGGAAAACGCACACAGAGAGAAACAGGAGTAAATACGTGGGGCTTTTTTTTTGGGGGGGCGGGCGGAAGATGTCCAAGGGTCCCCCATGATGTAATGGGAAAAGGCTTGGCTTGCGCTACTACCAGCTTGAAAATAAACAGAGCCTGGAGGGTTAAAAGGAACTGAACTTTCCACGAACTGCCCCCCCCTCCCGATCCGCACCAGAGGAAACGTATATGAGGAACAGTGCTGCCCCCCCCGCCCTGCGCTGCCCCACGGCCCTGAGCTTATCCTCGGGGCCTTGGCTGCAGAGACAAGGGCCGGATGCAAGAGGACAGCTCTGGTCCACCTCCGACGTGCGATGATGCTGCCCATGGGGCGCCGGGGGGGGGGGAGAGGAGGAGGAAGGATTTGGCCAGGCTTTAGGAGGCCTGACGCTCCCATCCCCGCTGGCAGCCCCCACCAGCAATGTGAGTCCCCCACCATCACCCGCCTGGGGCAGGAGGCTGGGAGGTGGCAGCAGAGACGACAGGCTACCAGCCACAATGGCTCTGCTCCCGAGGCTCTTGGGCTCTGATCCTGCTTTCAGATCCCCCCCCCCGAGGCGTCTGGTTGGCCACTGGGAGGACAGGAGGCCGGGCCAGGCGAGCCACTGGCCTGATCCAGCAGGCCTCCTCCTATGCTGCCACTGCCTATACTCTCCAGGGTCTCTGGCAGGGGCTCCCCCAGCCCTTCCCGAAGCAGACGCCCTCTCTGTGCAATTCAGGCACTTTGTTCCTGAGCTGCACCTCCTTCCCTCAACAGCAAGGTCCCAGGCCTCACGGTCCCGAATTCAGGGTGGATTTAACAAGAACAGCTGCTTGACCCCCGGCCGGACTGAACTGGCCCACCGAGCGCAGTGTGGTCTACTTTGGCTGGCAGCAATGACTCTCCAGGGGGTTCAGAGAGGGGGGGATACTCCACCAGCCCTTCCCGGAGCTGCCCCTGGGGGCTGAGCCTTGGGCCTTCTGCACACAAAGCAGGAACTCTGTCCCATGGGCACCTGCTCACTACCTGACCTAGAGAAAGGTGTGTGAGTGAGCAAGGAAGGGCCCCCCAAGAGCAATGCTTTAGGCCACAGGGCACTTCAGTTACCCCCAGCTGCTGGGCACAGTGTGGGGTGAAAACCACCCTCTCCTGGCCACCTGAATCCTTGTTGGAGACACCCAGGCCCTCTTCCCAGCTGTAACCGGACCTGGCGAGCAGCCTGCATGGCAGGGTGGGCGTTGGGGGAGGACGGGCGCACTGCTGCCTTGGTGCTGGGCAATCCCAAACCAGGCAAAAATAGCCGCCTTCTCCCCAAAGCACGCCCTCCTGGGCAGAGCAGCAGAGACCCCCTTTGCTGGGATTGCCAGGCTGCAGGAGGGAGGGCCCGGGTGGGACGAGAATTGCCCCCCTTTACCTGCCCCCCTTCTCCCAGCAATGCCAAGCAATGTCTTTTCCTTCCTTCGTCTTCAGGAATTCCTGGGCTCCAAGGGCAGGGAGACTGCCAAGCCAGAGCAGGTCAGGGTGACCGGGAGGCTGAAATGGGGGCACAGCCTGGAGAGGAAGGAAGCGGGGCATGGATGGTCGGGGCGGGGGGAGGGGAAAGGACTCTCTTCCGAAACTAACCTGGGTTGGGGGTGAGGCCTGGGCTCCGGAGGCTTGCAGGAAGGGATCCCCGAGTGCCGCGGGGCTGCCTGGGGCCTCCTCACACGCACCCCCCCCGCCCTTGTGCTGAACGCCAAACACAATGACCCCATGTTCCAGGCCTGCGGGGGCCCCATGGAGGTGGCCGTTTCCTGTGTAATACCAGCCTGTTTAAACACTCGCACTCACCAGCCCCACAGCTGCAGCTCAAACCCGGAAGGAGTGCGGTGGAAGGAGCCCAGCGCTGGGCTCCAGATGGCAAACCGCTCGGGCCTTTTGCTCTTGCTTGGGGGGGGGGGGGAGAGAGCCAGCTCAGCCCAGCCGCCTCTCCCAGCAACTTCTTGCCCAGCCCCAATCCTGCTAAAAGCAGCCCCTACAGACAGCCCCCCCCCAAAGATGGCAAAGATCAAAGAACAGGCAGTGGCAACTGGGGGTCCTCCCACCCACCCCACAACTCTCCTTGGGGCAAGTCCAAGGTGGAAGGGAGAGAGGAGAGCAGGAGGCACCAAGCTCCGTGTCCCTGGGCTCCTGGGGGGGAAGAGACTTCTGAGTGGGGCAGGGTTGCAGGGCTGTATGTGGGGTGTGTGCTTCTTATCCCTTCCTTATCTTATCTTCCTTTCTCATCCCTTCTGCCTCTCCATCACCCTGGCCCATCTCCTCCTCAAATTAAGTCCAAATAGTACCTTGGATAATAAACAAAAATAACAACAAATCCTGTGGATCAGCAGTAAAAGATCAGCTTTAGCGAGTAGCCTTTTTCAAGCAGTTGTTTCATCGGACTGCTCACTCCCAAAGTAAGTCATCACTTGATGCGACAGCCCTCACTTGAGGCATTCCAGCACTAGATGAGCCAGGGGGTCTCTTCCAGCCCTACAATTCTATGATAAGAACCCAAGAGGAGTCTGCTGGATCTGGCCCAAGGGGTCCTTCGGGTCCCATCTGCTCTCACAGCGGCCAAGCAAATGCCCCAATGGGAAACGCACAAGCAGCATTCGAATGCAGGAGCTCCCCTCCCCCCGAGGGCCACTCTCCCAAGGAGCTTAGGCCAGGGCAGGATGCGTCCCTGGAAGCTGACCATGCCTCTGGGTTACCTGGGTGAGGAGGGTGCATTTTGGGTTACCTGGGTGAGGAGGGTCAAGGATCCTTTTGCTGTGATTTATGCACTGCAGGGGGTTGGATTGGATGACCCTTGGGTGCCCCCCTGGCTGAAATGTCACGTGCTCTGGCCACGCCTGCCACGAAACCCCACCGCATCAGGACCGTATGTGGGATGTGACATGGCCCTCCGGTCTTCCCTCTGCCCCCCACCCCAAGAAACAGCCACTGCCGCCCTTGGGCACAAAGGAGGTGTCCTTTCTTCTTTTCCTAAAGGGGTAAAAACTGTTCCCCGCTCTGGGCTAAGCTGAGCACTGCCTGTCGGATACCGGCTTCCTTCCTAGGCCCTAGGAAATGCCTGCTTCCCCCCAGCGCATGCTCCCCCCACCTGGCCCGAGCACCAATGCCACATCCTCCGTCCCTGCTCCCCCCTCCCTGCAAGAGGGGAAGAGGAGAACGCCGCCCCGGTTTCCACTCGGAGGACTCCAAGCGGGTGATAAATGCATTCGAGGGCCAATTAGGAAGATATATGGCGGCAGCGGCAGCGGCAGGAGCGCAGGGGAAGGGGCCTGGGCAGCCTGGCGAGGAAGAGGAGGGGGCAGGCGGGGGGGGGGAGGTGCGGAGGGCTCTCCAGAGCCCCAGCTATGTTTCCCATTATGTAACCCTGGTCATGGGCAGGCCGCCAGGCGCTCCAAATGAAAAAGAGACTCTGGCTTGGCACCCGTTCTATTTTCCTATCCTCATTCAGGGTCAGCGGAGTGTCATACAGCTGCGGAGAAAGCTCCGGGGATTAAGCCTGGGAAGGGCTCCAAAGCCCGGGACCCGGGTTCAAGTACCAGCTGAAAGCAATAAACCAACTGCCGCAGCTGGGCTGAGTTTAGCCGGCCTCAGAGCTTGCGCTGGCTCCCTGGGAAACAGGCCGCCTGCCTGCTGCGGGGGGGGGGGGGCGGAGGAGAAAAGAGGGGTACAGGGGTGGAAACGACAGAGGTTGCCACGGCTTGAGCTTGGGCGGCAGCGACTGGAAAGTAGCGGGGACCCGATCCTCCTTGTGCTGCTTTAGGACCCTCTTCCTGTGCATCAGCAAAGGGGTGTGTATGTTCAGACTCCCTCCGGCCAGCAAATATAAGTTGTTTGCGTCCAAATTGTTTGGGAGCCTGGATGTTTTGGGGTGTGTGTGTGTGTCATAAGTCACGCCCTGGCAGATTTGGGCAGGGGGAGCGCCAATCCTGTGCTCAAACGAGTCCTGGGACATGAAGCCCAGCCCTGTCCACCCCCATGAGGCTGACGCACGGTCAGTGGTCCTGCCACTCGCTTAAGTCCATGAGCTTCGCCACCCGGATGGGGCTCCCCCCACCGGCGCGTCTGAGCAAAGTGAGGAGGATAGCCTGCCAGTGTCCTGGGGGGCCTTCATCACCCGTTGGCCATGTGTGGAGAAGCGGGGGCCAGAAGGGAGGGGCTGGCCTCAAGCAACATCCTTGGGGAAAATCTGCCCCTGGGATCTGCCCCTGCCGCAGAGTCACAGGGGAGGCAAGCCTAAAGTTCTCCGCTTGCAAAAAAATGGGATTCCCTCACAGGGCTGGCGCCCGCCTTGCCCCAAAGAGGTGAGGCACAGGCTAACATACCGCCCCAACCAATGCTGTTCCCTGCATTGGAGGAAATTGGGCTAGAGGACCGTTGGGATCCCTTTCGACTCTACAAGTATATGGAGAAGAGAAGGTTAAGGGGTGATATGATAGCCATGTTCAAATATATGAAAGGATGTCATATGGAGGAGGGAGAAAGGTTGTTTTCTGCTGCTCCAGAGAAGCGGACACGGAGCAATGGATTCAAGCTACAAGAAAGAAGATTCCACCTAAACATTAGGAAGAACTTCCTGACACTAAGAGCTGTTCGGCAGTGGAATTTGCTACCAAGGCGTGTGGTGGAGTCTCCTTCTTTGGAGGTCTTTAAGCAGAGGCTTGACGGGCATATGTCAAGAATGCTTTGATGGTGTTTCCTGCTTGGCAGGGGGTTGGACTGGATGGCCCTTGTGGTCTCTTCCAACTCTACGATTCTATGATTAGGAACATAGGGAGCTGCCGTATATGGAGCCGCACCATTGGTCTACTCAGTACTGTCTACACTGACTGGCAGCAGCTCTGTAGGGCGTCAAGCAAGGAGGCAGGGGGGTGCCCTTCGCCCTACCTGTGGATTCCAGCAAGGATTGAACCAGGGACCTTCTGCTTGCAAGGGAAGCTCCATCACTGAGCTATGGATCTTTTTAGTGACCACGGACCCTACTGTGTTAAAGGGAGAGCAGCGAGGCTGGAAGAGGAAGAGGAAGGAGTGGAACCCCACTGGGAAAGGAGTTGGGACCGGCAGGAGGGGGGCTCCTGTGCGTGCCCTCGCTGGGGGCCTGAGCTGCTGTCCAAAGATGGGCAGCAGTTCACATAGACAGGCAAGTGCCGCCCCCACCCTCCCACCCCCCGCCAGCCTACCAGCCAGCCTGCCCCAAGCAGCCAGCAAACAGAAAACAGACTCTTTTCCCCACTCCCCCAAAATGGGGCCCGGCACTTCCTGTGTGAGATTTCCATTTCCTCGGCCAAAATGAAGCGAAAAAAGAGAGAGTAGGAGCCATAAACGAGGGAAGAGATGGACGGACATCCTGCCTCTTCCTGCCCCTGTGCAGCAGGAGTGCTGGGGAGCCATCTTTGAGCTGCAGGCTCTTTGCGGGATGGAGCCCCCCTCTGCTCCCGGGAGCCTCTTCTTCCCCATCATCACCCTCAGCCCTGACTCTGACAGATTAACAGGACTGGCTGGGGAGGAGAGGGAAGAGGCCGAGGGGATCCGGATCCGGACGCAAAGGCCTGCAGGGAAGGGCATGCTGGGACAAAGGCCTCTGGGCCCACCAAGAGCCTGGCTCCCCAAAGATGGGGCAAGAGTGGCCCAGAAAGATGCAAACAAATGTGCGTGGAGCTGCCCGGGGGGTCACAGCTCAGGGAAACGGGTGCCAAGGGGCGGCGGTGGGGGGGGATCAAAACTGCACATGCCCCAGGGTCCTGCTTGCTTCCGGCTTCTTCCCATTGGGGCATCTGGTTAGCGGCTGTGAGGACAGGATATGCTGGGCTACATAGGCCCCCTTGGGGTCTGATCTAGCTTCAGGGCTCTTATGGAACCTCCAGCTCCAGAGACAGTCTATCTAGACTCCCAGGTTCTTAGGGGTGTTTGGCCACTATGAGCACAGGATGCTGGACTAGATGGGCCCCCTTTGGCCTGATCCAGCACCCAGGCTGTTCTGATAAAGGAGTGATTCATAATTCAGTTAGTGGTCGCCCGTGGGCCCTCTGGATCTCCCAGCCTCCATCTGCTCCAGGCACTGTGGCCGAATGGAAAGGCCCAGAACTTCCAGGGTGACATTGTGCTGGGTGACATGGGGGGCATGTCAAAGTAGGACTGAGGAGCTCTGGGTTCAAATCCCAACCCACTGCTAAGCTCATTGGGTAGCCTTGGGCCACCCACTGACTCTCAGCCCAAGCTGCCTTGCAGAGTTGCTGGGGGGACAGAATTGGGGAGAGCGTAAGCCCCACTCAGGGCTCCTTGGAGGAACGGCAGCAAGCAAAGGTCATAGGTAAGACAAACAGAGGCTGAAGGTCCTTAGCGACTTACAGCCACCCACATACATGGCGGGGGGGGGGGGGCAACACGGAAAGTCCCTGCCTGGGTGAGGAGAGGAGAGAAGAGAGGAGAGGAGAAAGGGGTGCATGGCCCCCAAGGGTGCTGACGTACGATCTGGGCAGCTCCAGGGTGCTGGGCGGGGGGTTCCAGGTGTCCGAGTGGCCCAGCATCCAATCCGACCAGACCTTGATGCTGGGCAGGAGCTCCTTCAGGTCCTGCGGCAAGGAGGAGACTTTGATGTCATCGTCCTCAGAGCCCTCCTGGCCCTGAGCAGCTGCTGAGAGAGAAAGAAACGCAGAGTGGGCCAGGCAGCTCCCGGGTACGGCCCCCTCTCAAGCACGCCCCTCGCCCGCTCCTCGGTCACCACCCCCTCTCTCGGCCCTCTGAAAATCCTTTGGGAAGGGGTGAGATCTGAACCAGGGACAGAATCTTTCTTGGAAGATTCAGGGTAGATAAAAGAGAGGGCACAGCAATGCTATGGAACTCCCTCCTGCAGGAGGCAGGGGTGGACACCAACCTAGATAGATCGGCTTAAAGAGAGGACTAGGCAAATTCAGGACAAGGCGATCGGTGGCTACTAGCCAGGATGGCTGTGCCTCTGCGGTCGAAGGAAGTACATGCCTCTGAAGATCAGTTGCTAGGAATGTTTGACCGTGGAACGGACTCCCTTGGGGTGTCGTGGTCTCTCCTTCCTTCCTTGGAGGTTTTTAAGCAGAGGTTGGATGGCCACCTGTCTTTGGGTGCTTGAGTTGAGATTCCTGCATTGCAGGGGGTTGGACTAGATGACCCCTGGGGTGCCTTCCAACTTCACACCATTATGTGAATCCCATAGGAGAGTTGCGGCTGCTGGTGGCCACGGCAAGGACAGGATCCTTGGGGCTGATCCAGAGGCAGGCTCTCTTCTGGTGGTCTCTTCAGAGAGACCTTCAGAGCGTCAGCCTGGCCTTGCTCCTTCCTCTCTCAACTTGCAGAAAGACCATTCTAAGGACGCTCTGGGTTTCCTCGATGCAGCCGTGACTGCAGCTGAAAGGGGAGGGGGAATGGCAGAAGGGCCCCCCAGGGACTAAGGAATTGGGCTGTCCAACAGGTGGGCAGAGGGCACCTGCTTTGTACGGAGATGGTCCCAGGTTCACTCCCCAACTGCCCCTCCAGGCAGGGCTGGGAGAGATCCCTACCCCAAAGCCCTGGAGAGCTGCTGCCAATTAGAGAAGACAATATGGAGTCGGCTGGAGAGAGCCCCCTGGCTTCCCACAAAGGGAGCTTCCCACGAGCATAGCCAGAAAACGGTTCCTAAATAAAGGCTGAGCGTCAACTCCAAATCCAGGCACTAAGAGCTGCGAAATTCCACAGACAGCGTAAAATCAGGCACACGCGCTACGCCTTTTCTTAGTTTCACCCAGTGGATTCCGCCTCAGCTGGTCGCAGGGAGAGGCAGAACGCTGAAGCCTCTGCCCTGCCAGCGAACAGCAATTCTTCTCCTCTCCACCATCTGCCTTCTGCCAGTCCATTCGGCGTCTTCACAGCCATATGGGCTGGGAAAGTTTTTTTTTTAAAAAAATGAAAATTTAAGGCTTCCCGGTGCCAAAATGGGGGAAGAGGGTCCCAGGTTCAATCCCCAACTGCTGGTTGGTCCCCACCCTGAACACCAGGAGGAGGAGGAAGAGGAGGACTTGGCCAGGTCTCAATCTAGGAAGACGACAAGCTGCCTTGGGTCCCTCTGATGCAGCACTGCCTACTCTGACTGGCAGCAATGGCTCTTCAGGGCTCTCCAGGGCTCCAGAGAGGGAGTCTCTCCCCACCCGACCTGGAGATGCCTCTGGGGACTGATGCTGAGACTGTCTGCATGCAAAGCAGGGTCTCCACCACAGAGCTATGGTCCTTTCCTCCGAAAAGAAGAAGATTCAAGCCTCATGTTTCTAAAAAATAGGAGCAGGGGAAGGTGCCTAGTTCTGCCTGCACTGACTGGCAGGGGCTCTCCTGGGTTCTGGCTGGGAATCTTTCCCAGCTCGACATGGAGATGCTCCCCCAGGAGTGATCCTGGAGTCTTCTGCCCTCCCCCTGAGCTCTCCTGACCCTCCAAGAGTCCTTGCGCTGGCTTCTGCTAGTGCCCTGGGTTCCCTGAATCTGGCCTGATTTCCCGTGGGTCTTGAGGGAGGGGAGCTAGGAACAAGCAGCCCTTCTTGGCAAGGGAAAGATCTGCCCGCTTCGGCTCACCTGGGGAGACGTCCCGCAGCAGAGCAGTGCAGCGCTTGACCAGCATGGAGAACATGGAGAGCCCCAGGGCCGTGGCCTGCTCCTGGATCACCGAGCGGCAGTCTTCAGAGAGGCACTCTGCAGGGAAGAGGGGAAACGAAAAGGAAACATGCTCAGCGCCCTCCCATGAAACCTCGGACAAAACCCCACCAAAGTAGCGGTAGCAGCGAACAGAAGTGCACGTCCAGGGGGCAGTCTGGAAACCAAGCCTTATGAGGAACGGTTGAGGGAGCAGGGGATGTTGAGCATGGGGAAGAGGAGCTTGAGAGGCGATAGAGAGTCACCTTCAAATGTATCAAGGATTGTCACATGCAGGAGGGAGCAAGAGGAGAGGACCCAAACCAATGGATCCAAATGACAAGGAAGGATATTCTGACTCAACATTAGGAAGAACTTTCTGAGCGTAAGAGCTGTTCAACAGTGGAATAGGCCACCTCAGAAGGCGGCGAGCTCTATTTCCTTGGAGGCTTTAGTTGAGATTCTTGCGTTGCCAGGGGCTGGGTTAGAACAGCTCTTCCTGACAGTAAGAGCTGTTCGACAGTGGAACTTGCTGCCAAGGAGTGTGGTGGAGTCTCCTCCTTTGGAGGTCTTTAAGCAGAGGCTTGACGGCCATATGTCAAGCATGCTTTGATGGTGTTTCCTGCTTGGCAGGGGGTTGGACTGGATGGCCCTTGTGGTCTCTTCCAACTCTATGATTCTATGACCCTCAGGTTCCCTTCCAACTCTACCATTCTGTGTTTCTATGAACCTCACGCCTGACTGATCCACCAAGGGAGAGTTGGCGCCAGACCACCCCCATTGCCGCCAAGCATGCTCTGGTTGCAGGGATGCAAAGCAATGGTGCTGGGCTCACATTGCCTGACCTGGACAGGAGGGCTCATCCGAGGCTCTCAAACCTAAGGAGAGCCTGCTGGATGAGGCCAAAGGGGGCAAATTTAGTCCAGCATCCTGTTTTCACAGGGTCCAACAAGATGCCCGAACGCAAAACCCACAAGCTGGACCTGAGCCCAAGAGCCCTCTCCCCTCCTGAGGTTTCCATCAACTGGCACCCAGAAGCACGGCTGTCTCGGACCGTGAAGGCCGAGCCGAGCCATTGTGGTTCATAGCCATCAATAGCCCTCTCCTCCTCCATCAATTTGTCCTCTTTTAAAGGACAACTGTTGTCTTTGTCCATGGAGTTTTCTTGGCAGGGATACTGGAGTGGCTTGCCAGTTCCTTCTCCAGGTGGATCACGTTTGGTCAAAACTCTCCACTATGACCTGTCCCCCCTTCATGGATCAATGCCTTGTCGTGGCGAAGGGGCTTGAATAACTCAGAGAAGCTATGAGCTATGCCATGCAGGGCCACCCAAGATGGACAGGTCATAGTGGAGAGTTTTGACTAAACGTGATCCACCTGGAGAAGGAACTGGCAAGCCACTCCAGTATCCCTGCCAAGAAAACTCCATGGACAAAGACAACAGGCATATAAAAGTTATGACGCTGGAAGATGAGCCCCTCAGGTCGGAAGGCGTCCAACATGCTACTGAGGAAGAGCGGAGGACAAGTACAAGTAGATTCAGAGCTGATGAAGCGGCTGGGCCAAAGCCGAAAGGACGCTCAGTTGCGGATATGCCTGGAAGCGAAAGGAAAGTCCGATGCTGTAAAGAAAAATATTGCATAGGAACCTGGAATGTAAGAACCATGAGTGGAGGTAAGCTGGATGTGGTCAAAAATGAGATGACAAGAATAAATGTCGACATCCTGGGCATCAGTGAACTAAAATGGAAGGGAATGGGCGAATTCAGTTCGGGTGACTATCATATCTACTACTGTGGGCAAGAATCCTGTAGCAGAAATGGAGTGGCCCTCATAGTCAACAAAAGAGTGGCAAAAGCTGTAATGGGATGCAATCTCAAAAATGACAGAATGATCTCGATACGAATCCAAGGCAGACCTTTTAACATCACAGTAATCCAAGTTTATGCACCAACTACCGGTGCTGAAGAAAGTGAAATTGACCAATTCTATGAAGACCTACAACACCTTCTAGAAATGACACCAAAGAAGGATGTTCTTCTCATTACAGGGGATTGGAATGCTAAAGTAGGGAATCAAGAGATAAAAGGAACAACTGGCAAGTTTGGCCTTGGAGTTCAAAATGAAGCAGGGCAAAGGCTAATAGAGTTCTGTCAAGAGAACAAGCTGGTCATCACAAACACTCTCTTCCAACAACACAAGAGACGACTCTACACATGGATATCACCAAATGGGCAGCATCGAAATCAGATTGATTATATTCTCTGCAGCCAAAGATGGAGAAGCTCTATACAGTCAGCAAAAACAAGACCTGGAGCTGACTGTAACTCAGATCATCAGCTTCTTATAGCAAAATTCCAGCTTAAACTGAAGAAAGTAGGAAAAACCACTGGGCCAGTAAGATACAATCTGAATCAAATCCCTTATGAATACACAGTGGAAGTGAGGAACAGGTTTAAGGATTTAGATTTGGTGGACAGAGTGCCTGAAGAACTATGGATGGAGGCTCGTAACATTATACAGGAGGCAGCAACGAAAACCATCCCAAGGAAAAGGAAATGCAAGAAAGCAAAATGGCTATCCAACGAGGCCTTACAAATAGCGGAGGAGAGGAGGCAAGCAAAATGCAAGGGAGATAGGGAAAGATACAGGAAACTGAATGCAGATTTCCAAAAAACAGCAAGGAGAGACAAGAGGGTCTTCTTAAATGAGCAATGCAAAGAAATAGAGGAAAACAATAGAATGGGGAAAACCAGAGATCTGTTCAAGAAAATTGGAGATATGAAAGGAACATTTCGTACAAAGATTACCATAATCAAGGACAAAAGTGGTAAGGACCTAACAGAAGCAGAAGACATCAAGAAGAGGTGGCAAGAACACACAGAGGAATTATACCAGAAAGAGATGGAGGTCTCATACACCCCAGGTAGTGTGGTTGCTGACCTTGAGCCAGACATCTTGGAGAGTGAAGTCAAATGGGCCTTAGAAAGCATTACTAATAACAAGGCCAGTGGAAGTGATGACATTCCAGCTGAACTATTTAAAATTTTAAAAGATGATGCTGTTAAGGTGCTACACCCAATATGCCAGCAAGTTTGGAAAACTCAGCAATGGCCAGAGGATTGGAAAAGATCAGTCTACATCCCAATTCCAAAGAAGGGCAGTGCCAAAGAATGCTCCAACTACCGCACAATTGCGCTCATTTCACACGCTAGCAAGGTTATGCTTAAAATTCTACAAGGCAGGCTTAGGCAGTATGTGGACCGAGAACTCCCAGAAGTGCAAGCTGGATTTCGAAAGGGCAGAGGAACCAGAGACCAAATAGCAAACATGCGCTGGATTATGGAGAAAGCTAGAGAGTTCCAGAAAAACGTCTACTTCTGCTTCATTGACTATGCAAAAGCCTTTGACTGTGTCGACCACAGCAAACTATGGCAAGTTCTTAAAGAAAAGGGAGTGCCTGATCACCTCATCTGTCTCCTGAGAAATCTCTATGTGGGACAAGAAGCTACAGTTAGAACTGGATATGGAACAACTGATTGGTTCAAAATTGGGAAAGGAGTACGACAAGGTTGTATATTGTCTCCCTGCTTATTTAACTTATATGCAGAATTCATCATGCGAAAGGCTGGACTAGATGAATCCCAAGCCGGAATTAAGATTGCCGGAAGAAATATCAACAACCTCAGATATGCAGATGACACAACCTTGATGGCAGAAAGTGAGGAGGAATTAAAGAACCTTTTAATGAGGGTGAAAGAGGAGAGCGCAAAATATGGTCTGAAGCTCAACATCAAAAAAACCAAGATCATGGCCACTGGTCCCATCACCTCCTGGCAAATAGAAGGGGAAGAAATGGAGGCAGTGAGAGATTTTACTTTCTTGGGCTCCTTGATCACTGCAGATGGTGACAGCAGTCCCGAAATTAAAAGACGCCTGCTTCTTGGGAGAAAAGCAATGACAAACCTAGACAGCATCTTAAAAAGCAGAGACATCACCTTGCCGACAAAGGTCCGTATAGTTAAAGCTATGGTTTTCCCAGTAGTGATGTATGGAAGTGAGAGCTGGACCATAAAGAAGGCTGATCGCCAAAGAATTGATGCTTTTGAATTATGGTGCTGGAGGAGACTCTTGAGAGTCCCATGGACTGCTAGAAGATCAAACCTATCCATTCTTAAGGAAATCAGCCCTGAGTGCTCCCTGGAAGGACAGATCGTGAAGCTGAGGCTCCAATACTTTGGCCACCTCATGAAAAGAGAAGAATCCTTGGAAAAGACCCTGATGTTGGGAAAGATTGAGGGCACTAGGAGAAGGGGACAACAGAGGATGAGATGGTTGGACAGTGTTCTCGAAGCTACGAACATGAGTTTGACCAAACTGCGGGAGGCAGTGCAAGACAGGAGTGCCTGGCGTGCTCTGGTCCATGGGGTCACGAAGAGTCGGACACGACTAAATGACTAAACAACAACAACAACAAAGGACAGCTGGTGACCACTGCTGCCCCCTCTCCTCCATGCACCTTTGCAGATCTGACAGATGCCAGTCTGGGCCGCCGTGGAGAGCCTGGTGAAAAGGCAGAGAGTCTTCATAGACGAACCCCTCCTGCTTTGCCACCCCCAGGCCCTGGAGCGCCAGCGGGGAAGGGCGGCCGCTCAACCTAGCCCCTTCCCCTCGGGCCAAGAGGAGCTCTGCCGAGTGTCAAGAGGGATAATGAGCGGCGCAGCCTGGCTCCATCCCAAGTCACAGCTGCTGAGGCGGGAGGGGCAGCTCCTCCACCGCTGGACTTGACCAACGCAGGTGCCAGGCTGCTGCTCCCTCCCCCCAGAAGCTGCCGGAGGTGATGGGGGGGGGGAGGACACCGTGACTCTGAAGCCATGAGAGGAGGGCAAGAGAGGCAGCCCAGCAGTATCTTCGGAGGTGTTCAAATGCACAGGGGAGAGATAGGCAACTTTACAAAAGGCACAGCAGGCAGCAGGATCTGTCCTGTTTGTCACTGAGAGCCAGGCAGGGCACAGCTACGCAGTTCCTTAACGGCTGGAAACCCAGCGGAGTCTTCTAAGACCCACTTTCCAGTCTCGCTTTGCAGCAACAGGGTCTAGGCACTTGCTGCTTTCTCTCTCGCACTTGCTCTGAGGAAACCGAACCTGGCTATTCAGATTCCACTGACCCTGCAGTTTTGTGCGGGAATCGCAGGACACCCGCAGAGCAACGTAGGGGGGCGGCCTTTGCTCTGAAGCTGCTGCTGAGCCCAGAAATCTCTTCTCCTTTGCTAAACGATTCTCAAGGTGGCGCTTGAATTTCTCACGCCTACGAACTGAAGGGGCGGCCGGGGAAGCCGAGCTGGGTGGGTGGCTGCCATTTATTTCCCTTAGGCGCTAAAGCTCACCAATGATATCCCCATAAAGTGAGGCGGGGGAGCATGGTGCCCCTCCAGACCTTGCTTGCTCCCAACAGCCAGGGATGATGGGAGTTGTAGTCCGGCAACAAACTCTTGTCCAGTGCTCTAAAGCGAGGCTCCTTTGTAGCACAACTCTGAATATTTATTTATTTAAAAAGGTAAAAGGACCCCTGATAGTTAAGTCCAGTCGTGAACGACTCTGGGGATGAGAGGCACTCATCTCGCTTTACTGGCCGAGGGAGCTGACGTTTTGTCCACAGTTTTTCCGGGTCATGTGGCCAGCATGACTAAGCCGCTTCTGGCGAAACCAGAGCAGTGCACAGAAACGCCGTTTACCTTCCTGCCAGTGCTTTCAAACTGCTAGGTTGGCAGGAGCTGGGACCAAGCAACGGGAGCTCACCCCATCGCAGGGATTCGAACCGCCGACCTTCCGACCAGCAAGCCCTAGGCTCAGTCGTTTAGACCACAGCACCACCTGCGTTCCCTATTTCTTTATTACTTTACATTTATATCCCACTTTCCCTCCACGGAGTTCAAGGTGGCTTCCATGGCTCTGCTCCCCACAACAACCCTGCGAGGCCGGTTAGGCTAAGGGGCAAGGATGGGTGCAAGGTCTACCTGTGGGCTTCATGGCCGAGTGGGGCTTGGGCCCCTGGTCTCCCCCAGGTCCTAGTCTGATGCACTAACTACTGCACAAGACGACACTGCCCCTTCCCTAGCATTGCAGGTCCCACTTGCCAGGGTCCAAAAGCAGCCTGCGACCAGCTGGGCAGAGGAGCCGCTGTGAAGACATCCTTCTCTCACCCACACAGCCGGTCTCTCTGGGGTGCCAAGATGGAAAGAGGAGACAGCCAGGCAACCCAAGAAGGGGCAACAGGTCAAAGGAAAGCCATTCTTCACGCAGCATGGAGTTAAATGGTGGAACTCGCTCTCACCCACTTGGATGATGATGATAATAGTAATAGTAAATAATAATAATAATAATAAATCATCGCCCATCTGACTGGGTTTCCCCAGCCACTCTGTGCAGCTTCCAACAGATATAAGAACACAACAAAACATCAAACATTAAAAACCTTCCCTTTTTTCCAGGGCTTCCTTCAGATGTCTTCCAAAGACTGTATAGTTACTTATCTCCTTGATACCTGATGGAAGGGTGTTCCACGGTGTGTGTGTGTGTGTGTGTGTGTGTGTGTGTGCCACTACTGAGAAGGCCCTCTGGTTGGTTCCCTGTAGCTTGACTCCTCGCAGGAGACTTTTGAAAGATTAAACCATTTTGGGGAGGAGAGGGCCATGGATGGCTATTAGCCATGCTAGCTAGACTCTGGCTCCACGGTCAGAGGCAGCCAGGCTTCGGAAGCCACAGGAGGGGGGGGAGTGTTGCTTGCTCTTGGGCTCAAATCCTGCTTGCAGGTTTCCCAGAGGCATCTGTTCAGCCGCTGGGAGAAGAGGAGGCTGGACTAGACAGACGGGGGCCCCCTTTGGCCTGACCCAGCAGACTCTCCTAATGTCCTCAAGTGGCAGAGGGGGCCTTGGGGGGGGGCTCCTTCTCCCAGGTTCACCCTGGCCAGTCTGCTCTCCAGAGCACAGGGGATGCTCTGCCACTCACTCACATGCACGCACGCCCTGGTGTCCGTCTACCTGGGAGCTGCCTCCCGCTTGGCCGGGAAGACCGCTTTCGTTTCCCAGAGAACAAAATATTCGTGGAAAACATAAACCAACTGTCGTCAAAGTTGTCGAGGCTCAGGAAGCGGAGAGGGGCTGCCATGTGGCCGGATGTTATGCCTTTCCAATTAGCGCTATACATCTTTCAGCGGCGGGAGAGTGTCCCCTTTTTTCTGTGCTGGGAAACCGAGAGCGCGGCCCTTGTTATTGTAACTGTCAAGGAGTGCTTAAAACAGATAATCTCCAGGAAAAGTGATAAAACACCCAGCGCTCCCCGCCAGGGTGTGCTGGACACCTTCGGCCAGGCCTGAAGGGCAGCGAGAGGGGAAGGAGGTGGTCAGGGGGAGGGAGCCGGGGGGGAAGAAGAAGCAGGAGAAAGCAGAAATGCCACCGACAGTGCCAGCTTCCTCCTCAATGCCCGGATGGGAGCAGCAAAGCGAGAAGAGGGAGCTACGTGAAGGCCGCTGCCAGGTCAGGGGAGCCAGTGGAAGGACAGAGAGCAACAGCAGCAGCAGCAGCAGCAGCAGGAGGACTAATGCCCAGGCAGAAGGGGCCAGAGTTTGGCCCCATATGGAGACAACTGCGCAGTTAACCTATGGAACTTGCTCCCACGGGAGGCAGGGAGGGCCGCCAAGTGAAATGGCTTCATAAAACAGGGTTGGACAAATCCACGGAGGAGAAAAAGGCTACCCACGGTCGGAGGCAGTAATGCTTCTGAATCCCAGTTGCTGGAAACCACCAGAGGAGAGAGGGCTCTTGGGCTCTGGTCCTGCTTGAGGGTTTGCCTTTGAGGCATCTCATTGGCCACCATGAGAAGAGGATGCTGGACCAGATGGGCCTGATCCAGCAGGCTCTCCTTCTGTTTTTATCCCCAGTCCAAAGAGGAGAGCTCCCAACCCCAACTCAGGAGGCGTCACCATCGTCTACCTGACAAAACACACAGGACACGGGGGTTAAGAGAGACCCTGATTTCGGGCCAAGGGAGGCCAATGTTGGCGGGCTGTGCAGGGTCCGGAATTGCACCAAACCATTAGCCAACGCAGGAAAAACCCGAATCCAGCAACCAAGAGGGGAGAGAGCTCTTGTGCTCGGACTCTGCTTTTAGGCTTCCCAGAAGAAGCATCTGCTTGGCGCCCTTAAGAGGATGGTGGCCTAGATGGGCCCCTGGCCAGATCCAGAGTCTTCAACAGCCCAGGCTGAATGAGACACCCCTTCCCAGATGTTATACCAGAGAGCGTGGCCTTTGAGAGCAGAAGGCATTAGCAAGCGTGGATGTGTTCGGCCCAGGAGGCAACCTCTTGATGTCTCATCGACCACCAGACCCCTCTCCACCAGCTGGCTGGCAGGGCAGCTGTGGGGCTGGCTCCCCCCACCATCTCCCTCCCAGCTGACACCACCTGGAGGCGATCATCATTGGCCTCTTCCCTTATCACTGCTGCTCAGACACTCGCTGAGTTGTTGCCTCCTGAGTCACCCTCAGCCAGACAGTCCTGGCACCGCACCCTACACCTCCCCCCTTCCCAGCCCCACGGCTGGCCTTCTTGCAGGAAGTGGGCAGCCAGAGGAGGCAAGCACCCAGGAGGGCCTGTGGATGCTTCTAAGCCCCCACTGGGATGCAGAGGGATGGGGGGGAGGGCGAGGGTGGAGAGGCTGGTATGTCAACCAGACAGGAATGCAAATCTCTGGGGTGGGATGTGAGGGGGGCGGGGCGGAGGAAGAGTCCCAGCTGGGGGGCATTCCTCCAGAGCCCTAGCTTAATGTGTGCCTGACACATGGCTCCCCCCACCTCCTCCCAAATGACAGTCTCCTGCCAGACTCAAGCAGTATGGAGCCAGTAATACCCATTGAATGCAAAAGTCTTGTAGCCCCACTGTCCAAAGAGGGGAGGGAAAGAGGAGTGGAAAGGGAAACAGAGCCTGCATTTGTGCAAAAGGAGGCACCAAAGATTCCCAGTCCCACTAAGTTCACCTGGCTAACTTAGGGGGAGGAGGGAAGAGAGAGAGAGAGAGAAAGAAAGAAAGAAAGAAAGAAAGAAAGAAAGAAAGAAAGAAAGAAAGAAAGAAAGAAAGAAAGAAAGAAAGACAGGCTCCTTGGAAGTTCAGCTGAGCCCCTTCTCAATCTATTAAGACTGCTACTTGAAGATGTCTTCCAACTGGCAGGGGGTTGGACTGGATGGCCCTTGTGGTCTCTTCCAACTCTATGATTCTATGATTCTATGATTCTAACTGGTGGGCCACAATAGGAGCACTACCACCCAGCAAATATATGGGATAAGACTAAAAAATGGGTTCCCAAATGCATGTTTGGGTGAGAAGTGGGTCCTGGGTCTGAAAAGGTTGAAGGTACCTGATCTATCGAGCCCAGAGGGTGTCTACTTAAGATCCTTCCCCCACCCCCACCCCCGCCAGCCTGGATCATTGGCCTTAGCATAGAATATTACTATTATTATTATTATTTCTATGTTGCACATCTGACTGGGCAGTTCAGAAACAAAATATTAAAAACACAGAATGGATCCTGATGTCCACACAAGTTCGAATGAAATCTCCCCTCCTGGAACTTTCTAGCCCTTTGGGGCACCAGAGGACAAAAGCTCTTCTCTGCCTGGACATCAGGATATCTCTGCCTTGGAGATTGGGAAAAAGGGCCACAGTTTTCTGCGCTGGATTCTCACAACTTCCCCCCCCCCCAATGTCCTAAGACAGTCGCTCTGCAGCTCACACTTGGTCAGGATAATTGCACAGGGCTTTCACTGAGGGGGGTGTGTGGCAGGTGGGGCCTTTGAGAGCCTCCTTTGCAAATCACTCTTTCTTGGAGGGAGGGGGAGAGAAGGACAAGGTGAGGCCTGGTGAAAAGTGTGGAGCAAGGGGTGGGGGAGAGAGAACAGAGGGGCTCTCCCCATGGAAGCCATTAGATACTCAACACTTCATTTGTTTCTCTCTCCCCCCCCCACAGCCCCCCCCCCAAGCCGGGGAGCATAGCTCTCTCTTTCGGCTCCAGGACGGGAGGTAACCAGGAAGCAGCTGCAGAATTAAGGAATCCCTCCTGACATCATAAAAAGGGTCGGCGGTTTACAGGGGAAAGTATAAAAATTAATGGCATATTCCCAGACGGGGCCTTGGGCCTGCGCGGGACTCGCACAGGAAGCCCGGCTGCCCTGGCCAGGGTCCTGAACCCCATGTCCAACCCCTGGAGCCCCACACACTCATCCCCTTCGGCCTGGAGAGCCAATAGGAACAGGCGGCAGGAGAGAGAGGAGACTGAGGATGGCCTCTGGGTTTGGATCCACGAAAGACCAGACCTGTTTCCCCTCTGCGAGGTGCCTGAGCAGTGCTACATCCTTGCGCGCACACACCGGGGTCTTCAGCCCCGAGCTCGCATCCCCCCTGGAAGCGGAAAAGGGCGCTGTAGCGGCTAAAATTAACTCGGCCCTTTTCCCGGAAGCTATCCGTGGAAAGTGGCTCTCCCATTTTTAGAACGTGTTATTCTAAGAAGTTTCCTGAAAAGGCCCCTAATGACCAACAGGCGGAGAAGCCATTTCCACAGGCCCGCTATGGGGCAGAGTGGGTGCTGCCTAGCTGCTATGGGGTGAGCAGGAGGTTGGCCCTGCGGTCCCCCATCGCACCCTTGCCTCTCCAGAGAGCCTCCCCACCCGGGGGACTCTGCACGGGTAGCAACACACAGGCAGCCAGGAGCTCTCGGCAGCAGCCCTCCGAGGCCCAGGGCATAGCAGCATAACAAGTGCCTGCCAGATCAGCCCGATAGTCCACCTGGTGCAGCATCCTGTTCTCACAGTGGTCAACCAGATGCCTCAGTGGGAAGCTTGCAAGCAGGACCTGAGCACTACAGCAATTCTCCACCATCTGGTATTCAGAGGTAGACTGTCCCTGGCCATGGAGGTTCTGCTATCACAACACTTGTCCATAACCAGGCCAAAGAGGGCCCATCTAGTCTAGCATCCTGTTCTCGCAGTGGCCAACCAGGTGCTGCACCACTCTGCTCCCCCAGGGCTGCACTACTCAGAAGTCTCCTGCAGATTTGGGGCCAGTGTTTTAGTGCCGTTTGGGACCTCCTCCAAGGAGGTGCTATCTGGGGCCCTTACCGCCTCGCCAGCTCAGAAGAGGAAACACACAGCTCCCGTCTTTGAGCAAAGTGCACCCATGTTTAGCTGCAGGATGGCTAGAAGTGGGGGGGGGGCAGGTTCCTGATGCGCATCACCCACATCTCCAGGGGAAAGTGCAAGGGCTTGCTCCGGCAGCCCAACTGCAGAGAAAGCTGCCGGCCTCTGCAGGCTGCCTGGGATCACCTGCAGCCCGAAGGGAGCACCCATTCACCCTGCAGGAGGCCGAGACTCCATCGCTGGGTGGGAGAGGCCAGGCGGGATTCCCCTAGCCCTGCGTCAGCCGACAGACAGCCGTGTGTGAAAGTGTAGGAGGGAGACCCAGTTTCCTTGGAGACTCCTTTGTGTGTGGCTGGCGGGGTGGCAAGGAGGGAGAGGGAAGGGCCCAGGGAGAGGGGCAGCTCTGGCATCAAAGCCTGCAGGGTAAGAGCAGCAGCCGCAGCAGCAGCCGCCGCTCCTGTCCCTCAGTCCTTCCTTCCTCACCCACAAGCCCACCTGCCCTACCAGCAAGACTCTTCTGGCAACATGCCCTGCACCCTCCGCCTCTCCTGGAATCTGCGCCTATTTTAAACGGCACTTGGAAGCCACCTTTGGCGATGCAAAGCAGCGTAACAGCAGCTCAGTGCCAAAGGAGGATATAAAAAGAGTCAAAACTGACAAAAGCTGCTACAAAGGAACCCGGGAAGCTGTTCTAAACGGAGGTTGGCCATGGGCAGTGGGCCATCCTGGGCTTCAGAGATGCCACTGGGGACCTTCTGCATGCAAAGCAGGTGCCCTCCCAGCCCTCCCCTTAAAAATAAAGCAAGATGCCAGCCCTCATGGTTCTGGCTTAAGGGCTGATTTAAACAGGAAGCTGGTGGGCAAGGGCTGGATCTCAGAGAGTCCCAGGCTCAGTTCCCAGCAGCATCTCCCGGTGGGGCTGGGAGAGCCTTCTGCCAGCCCAACCCTAGAGGGCCACAGCTGCCAGTCAGTGCAGGCAATACGAGGTAGATGACCCAATGGCCTGACTTGGTATACGGCCGCTTCCTATGGGAATTGCCTCTGGGACTTCCTGTGTACACCACATTGTCTATACCTGGCGCAGACTCTGGACTGCCTGGGGTGGGTGTAATTTTAACAACCCCCCCTCCCAGCAGAAAGACCTGCAGAGGAGACTCATCTCAGTGCAAATTTGCTCTTAAAAGCCCCACCCCAAAGTGCTGATTTGCGGCAGAGTCTCTCTTGGGCCGGCCGTAGGGCCAGTAGCCGAAGGGGGACTCCTCTTCCTCTTCCCCCCCCCCCCCGCTTTCCTTTCTGGGAGAGAAGCTGCGGAGGGACTGGGAAAGGCCCAGCAAGCTGCCCGGGGTCGGCTGCTGCATCTCCTGGCAGGTTTTTTGGGGGGGGAGCCCGATTCCGAGCGGGGGGCTTGGGTTTCAACTCTGACCAGCCGCTCCGAGGCTCCTCTCTCTTTCTGGAGCACACGGCCGAATAAAACATTTTTTCATAAATTTAACGCCAGCATGTCTGTGTTTGGAAACTCTTGAAAATCCATGTTGTATGGTTTACTGCGCTGGAAAAGGTGCCAGCAAGAGTTTCAAAGGAAGGGAAGTGTATAACTGTTTCCTTTCAAAATGCTTTTTGTTTTTTTCCAATGGGATCCATTGAGGGAAAAGGGCTGGAACTAACTAAAACATTATTAAAAACTGTTACGAAGAGAGACAGAGAGATGGAAAAAGATAGACTGGGGGGGGGGAGAGAGAGAGAGAAAAAAAAGAGAGGATGGGGTGGGGGAGAAAACCCCAGTGTGGAATTGAGGAGGACTGCTGGGGGGGAAGCACAAAAGGGAGGGCAGATGCCACTAGGAGGAGAAATAAGTAAAAGGGGCATTTCTCTTGGCACTGGCACCCATGGCTCAAGGATGCCAGCACAGGGCCAAGCAGAAGGCTGGCGGGGAGGCCCCTCTGGCAGGCACTTCTGACCAAAAGTGCATTTCTTTTCTGCAGGAGGGAAAGGCTCCCCTGCTACCCTAACCCCCCCCCCCCACCTGGTGCAGGAGATCCAGTCAGCTTTACCAAGTGTGGACGTGCCAGGCACCCCCCCCCCCAAACAACCCCCCGTTAACTCACAAGCACAATGCCAAGGCTCACCTAGTTCCAGCTGCTAGAACTGTAGAGTTGGCAGGGTTCCCCAAAGGTCATCCAGCCCAGCCCACTGCAATGCAGGGAGCACAGCTCAAGAATCCCTGATGGGTGGCCGTCCGACCTCTGCTTAAAAACTCTTCCCCCCCCCCCCGTTCCAGCTTTGAGACTCCCCCCACTCGGGAGAGCATCAGACTGTAGTCAAGGAAACAGACCCGCCTGGTCTGTGGCAAGAACTTCTTGAAGGAGTCAGAATCCTGCGCCGCGAGAATCCTCGCTCTGCCGCCTTGCCAGAATGACGGCTCTCTCTCTCTCTTGTGCCGCTTTTCAGGGATGGGCTTATTCTGAGATGGAATTCAGGGCTCCAAAGTCCTTTGGGCACACACACACACACTGATACACACAGAGCTTGCTGCCCGCCTGCCTGCCTGTGTGCCATCGCTGTTGCAGACTGAGCAATGTCTTTGATCCACCCACTTTGGCATTGGGGGTTTCTTGCAGAGTTGGAAGGGACCCCAAGGACCATCTAGTCCCACCTTGCAGTCCCAGCTCAAGCATCCCTGGCGGACGGCCACCTGTCCTCTGCTTAGAAAACTCTAAGGAAGTAGCGCCCACCGCCTTCCGCCTTTTGCTAAGCCTTTCTTCCCAGCTTCTGCCCTCATCTTCCCCTGAAGACAGAGGGGGTCCACATCCCAGGACTCAGGAGGACACTTGCCTTCCACAAGCCTGACTGGCAGCTGCTATTCATGCAGCCGGTGTTGCATTTGGGCTGGTGCACAGACCGCTGCACCCCGGAGCAGAGCAGGCTTCAAAGGCCAAGTTCCTAGTCCTCATGGGATGGCACTGCAGCATCCAGCTCAGTCCCCCTGTCCTTCCCTCTGATCACGGAGCTTCCTATGTTTGTTACTGGGGCTGCGGATTAAGTCTCAGCCTCCACCAGCCTGGTGTTTTGGACTGCTCCCTGGGTGACCCCGGGGGCCGATCACTCACTCTCAGCCTCTCCTACCTGGCAGGGCTGTTGTGGGGATTAAAGGAGGGCCAGAACTGTGTACCTTGAGCGCCACTGAGCAAAAGGTGGGGTGTAAATGCAATGGATCATTATTACTTTTTTAATTGATTCACGCTGGAGGCTGGGAGTTGTAGTGCAAGCACACCTGGAGGGTGCCTTGTTGGCAAAGGCTGGCGCAACAGTCCTGGGCACTTGGGTCAGGGTTAGGGACCTTTCCTGGGCCTGTTACAGTTAACAGACATTGACAGACCGATTCCCCACCAGCGTGTAAGAAGAGCCCGGCTGCTGGATGAGGCCCAGAGGCTGGGGGGCCGATGGCAGCCTGCACTCAAAAACATCTCCGCTTGGCAGAGCCTTGACCCTTCCCAAGATTAAACCTCAGCTGAGCCGGCCTCCACTGCCCCATCCTCCTCACTTGGAGCCTTGGGAGCTGCTGCCCGGCTGCGGAAAGAGGGGGTCCTGGCACAGTCTCCGCACCACGTTTTCCCAGCCTCCGGGTCTTGGGGGTGCCTCATCCGTGGGCTGCCGAGCACATGTGGAGGGATGAGGGGAAAAATAAACAGGCAGACAAAAGAATGAGGACACCCTGCCAATTCCAATCGAGCGGAGTTGCGTTCAAATGCTTATCAAGCTGAGAAAGAGCAGAGTTCTCGGAAAAAACGGGGCGGCCTTTCTTCTGGTGCCAGCGTCAGCCACCTCTCAAGGATGGGTACAGGCCAGGCACAGCGGCCGGCGGGCCCACCCTTGCCAAACAGCCCCTCCAGGGGGGGCTGGTAAGCATGCATTAAAAAAAAAGCTAACTAAAGGGGTGGGGGGCACACACATTTTTTAGTGTTTCGAATCTCGGATCCTGCTGCTGGAGGAGAGCCAAACAGCCCGCCATCAGTTTGTGCAAGAAAAAGATTTTATCCCCCCCTTTTTTGCTAGCCCCCCTAATTAATGGGAGGGATGTCTGCCCTGCACCAGATGTCAGCCCAGGGGGCTTGGGGATGTTTGCCGTGGGCCAGTGGCTGCCTCTGCCACTGTAGCCCATAGCCCAGTGTATCCTGGGTGACCGTTCCTGAGCGCCAGAGTTTCTCCACACCTCCTCTGAGCCACACAAGAGCCACAGGAAAGCATCCCAGGGAGCCACACGCACATGTAATGGGTTTAAAAAAGAAAAAAGGGGGGGGGAATGTGCCTTTTCTGGAAAGGAGTTGCACGAGCTTCTGAGAAATCTTCCCCCCAAAAGGGGCAAAAGACCTAATGCTCCATTACTAGGCTGGCAGTGGAACGGACTCCCCTGGCAGCCCTGTATAGGGAAGTTTTCAATGTCTGATGTTTTATTGTGTTCTTAATATTTGGTTGGGAGCAGCTCAGAGTGATGGGGGCAAGGATAGGCGGCTAATACTAATACTAATATGAATACTAATTCCTTGGGGGCTTTTAAGCAGAGGGAGGGCGGCCATCTATCAGGGAATATTCAGTTGCGGTTTCTGTATTGCGGGGGTTGGACTAGATGACCCCTGGGACCCCTTCCAACTCTACAATTCTATGGCAACCTAGGGTGGTGCAGAGGAAGATCCCTTCTGATCATCCAGAGGGAAGGAAGGAGTCTGGAGGCAGGGGAAGCGGCTGCCCTCCATGCCCCTCTGCTCCAGCCCCAGAGATGGCTATCTTGGAAAAGGAAAGAAGGGGGGCCCAGCCCACGCTCGCTGCCCTCCTTCGCACACATCCTGGACGCAGGGCCCAGGGCACCGTTCATCTTGACCAGGATTACTTCAATTTGCAAGCTAACCGTCTCCAGCTGCGAGAGGGGCAGGAAATTTAACAGTAGTGCAAAGGCGACCCTCTAAGCGCTGGTGTGAAGGCTGCCGAAACCACACACAGGCACGCACGCACGCACGCACACACACACACACACACAAAAGGAGGGTGTGCTATAAAAAGAACAGGCACAGCCATTGCAGCCCCTGTTAATTCAAGCCCTGAAGACGCAGGTCTTTGCAGAGCTGTCTCTTTCTTCCCTCAAACCACCCACCCCAAAATATTCTGGCTTCTCCAGTGCCTTTGGGTGGGTGTCTTTTTTTTTTGATGGTCAGAGGGAAGAGCAAAAAAACAAAACAAAAACAAAGCACGCCCCCCCCCCCGGTTGATAAAAGGAAACGAGGGAGACGCGGACAATTGAAAACTACCTAAAAGCTCGGGGAGAGGTTTATTTTATTAGTTCTTAATAAATATCTTGCAGATTTCCTGCAGGAAACACACCAGATCACATGTAGAATAGTTTGATACTGATGTCAACGGCATCGACATATGAAATCTATTAGGGGCGAAGCCACAGCAGGGCGATCAGCGAGCAGAAAAGCTTCGCGGCACCAAGGCGAAAAGGGGGGGGGGAGGAGGGACTCTCACGGCCCTTCCAAATTCTTCGAGAGGTAAAAAAGTCAGCCAAGACACAGAGAGAGAGAGAGAGAAAGAGAGAGAAAAATCCCACATCCTGCTTTGGGCTGCCAGCAATCTGAAGTGCCCAGAGATTAATTCTATGTCTGGCCTGGAAATGTGACTTTAAAGCATCAGTTGGGGGGTGGGGGGGGAAGGTTGGGGGGAGGCCAGGCTAACTGGGGCTGGCATGGTGCCACCGGCTCCCCCCCAGCCCATTCTGAGCCCCCCACCCCCACCCCCAGCCATGTTTCAATGTAGACAGCAGTAAACCCCAACAGACAGCAGATCTGGCCCCCTCCCTCCCCCCTCCCTCCCTCTTGCGCTGCGCCAGCGACTCGGAGCAACAGCAGCTGCGCTGCGTCTCCCTCGGCAGGCGCAGATGGGCCGGAGTGCAGGGCTTCCGCTTGCTGGCTGCTGCAGGCTTTTAAGAGGCAGGCGGGCAGGCTCAGCGGCCTGGGACGCAGCTCCCTCCCTCCCCAGCCCACGTCCCCGCCGGAGAGCTCCCCTCACGCTGCCCAGAGGATGCTCCGCGCAGGCCACGGCTCAGGCAGAAAAACGGAGGGAGGAAAAGTTCAGGGGAGGCAGGCTGGATGGATGCTGCAAGGACAGGAGGGCCTGATCCAGGGGGACTCTAATCTTCTTACAGAACCTCCAGGCCCAGAGGCAGTCTATCTAGACCCCCCAGGTTCGAAGGAGCATTTGGGCACTGTGAGACGAGGGTGCTGGGCCAGGTGGGCCCCCTTGGGCCTGATCCAGCTGCTGTAGGGCTCATGTGGGTAGTGGTCCTAGGTTCTAATCCTGGCCCAGTTCTGAAGCTTGCTGAGTGAGGGATCAGGCAATAACACACACACACACACACGAGAGCATGGGATGGTGGTGAGAGAAACTCCCTCCCAGGTCCTCCTCTGACACACTAACCAGACGGGGCTTGCAAGGCAATCTGCCGTGGCTTTCCAAGGGGGCCACCACAGTTCAGGCTCTTCTCTGCCTAGCCCAGCATTGCAGGCTCTGACTGGCAGCGGCCCACCAGGTTTCCTCAGGCAGAAAAGACCCCTTTCCCCACTGTCAGCTGCAGGAGTCCCTTTCGGGCCGGAAACGGTAGGACTCAAACTCAGGAGCTTCCATGTGCTGGATCAGGCCAAAGGGGACCCAGCGCCTAGTCCAGCTTCCTGCCCCATGGGGAAGCCCACAAGCGGGAGCAGACCACCACAGCAGGGCTTGGCCCCCCCTCTTGCTCTGCTCAGCAAGACGTGAGATGATAACAAAGGGTGGCCCAGGAGGATTCTGGGAAACAGGCCCCGACAGACAAGGCAGGATTTAAGGGAGTCGGCCTGGCTGCTTTGCGGACCCCAAAGGGGCTGCTGCCCACCACCAGCTAGCAAGCGGGCTCAGGGGACACCCCCTTCTTACAGCCACACAATGCAGGCTTACTCCTCCCAGACAAATGTAGAAAACGGCCTTCCTACTGAGACCGGCCGCCAGCACATTTAGCTTGCAAGCGCTTGCGCTCCTATTTCTCAGCTCTACCTGGAGAGGCAGAGGACTGAACTGACGACTCCCCCCCTCCCAATTATCTTTTTAAAGCCATCTAAACTGGTGCCCATCACGAACTCTCATGGGATTCAATTCCATAGCTTAACTACCCAAGCGCTGCAACAGGGAAGGGACTTCCAGAGGGGTGGTTGGTCCAGCCCACCCCAGTCTGAACAACTGATGGCCTTGCGGGCACCTTAAAAGACGGTGGCATGAGCCTCTGTGGGAACAGCAGGCGCAAGAGAGGAACCTCCGCAAATAGAGCCTTTCCTTCCATCACCCAAACAAGCAAGGAAACCTTCGTTGGTATTTTTTTAATGCATCCTGCCTTTAAAAAAAATGGTTTCAAGGTAGCTCAGACCTTGAAAAATGAGATGCAACCTAGAAAGCAAGGAATAAATGAAAATGCAGCAGGCTTTGCCGCCCTGGTGAGCTGCCCTTTCAGATATACTGAATGGAGACTTCCCTGTTCTGGCAACCCCGAGAATTTAACTGATGAATCAGCCTTTGTCAGCCTGGTGCTGTTTGCCCTGGGCTAAGGCACTGCTGGCCAGGGCTGGCCAGAGGTCATTTGGGGGGCACAAGGATCAAAACTACATGCAGAAGGTCCCAAGCTCAACCACCAGCACCAGCAGTTTAAAAAGGATCTTGAGCACATAGGAAGCCGCCTGATGCAGAGTCCATCTAGCTCAGGGTGATCTTAGAATCCTAGAGTTGGAAGAGACCACCAGGGCCATCCAGTCCAACCCCCTGCCAAGCAGGAAACACCATCAAAGCATTCTTGACATATGCCTGTCAAGCCTCTGCTTAAAGACCTCCAGAGAAGGAGACTCCACCACACTCCTTGGCAGCAAATTCCACTGCCGAACAGCTCTTACTGTCAGGAAGTTCTTCCTAATGTTTAGGTGGAATCTTCTTTCTTGTAGCTTGAATCCATTGCTCTGTGTCCGCTTCTCTGGAGCAGCAGAAAACAACCTTTCTCCCTCCTCTATATGACATCCTTTGATATATTTGAACATGGCTATCATATCACCCCTTCACCTTCTCTTCTCCAGGCTAAACATACCCAGCTCCCTAAGCCGTTCCTCATAAGGCATTGTTTCCAGGCCTTTGACCATTTTGGTTGCCCTCCTCTGGACACGTTCCAGCTTGTCAGTATCCTTCTTGAACTGTGGTGCCCAGAACTGGACACAGTACTCCAGGTGAGGTCTGACCAGAGCAGAATACAGTGGTACTATTACTTCCCTTGATCTAGATGCTATACTCCTATTGATGCAGCCCAGAATTGCATTGGCTTTTTTAGCTGCTGCATCACACTGTTGACACACAGTTTGTGGTCTACCAAGACTCCTGGATCCTTTTCACATGTACTGCTCTCAAGCCAGGTGTCTCCCACCCTGTATTTGTGCCTTTCAATTTTTTTGCCCAATCTTCATGGACTGGCAGCAATAGCTCTCCAGGGTTTTAGCCAGGAGTATTTTCTTCAAATGCAGGGATGGAACCTGGGACCTTCTGTATGCAAAGCAGGTGCACTACCGCTGAGCTACGGCTGAGCAAGCTTCCAGGCCTCATGGTTCTCAATCAAGATCGTTGGCTCCCTTTAGCTCAGTGCTGTCTTCACTGGCCGGCAGCAATGGCTCTCCAAGGTTTCAGGCAGAGGACCATTCCCAGCCCTGCCTGGAGATGCTGATGGGGATGGAACAGGGGACCTTCTGCATGCAAGGCAGATACTCTGCCATGGAGCTTCCCCAGTGATGGAAGGGTCCTCCTCCCCAGCCTGAGACCCCTGGGGACCAGCTGCCAGTTGGAGCAGAGAACAGGGGGCTGGATGGACAAATAGCCCAACCAGGTACAAAGCAGCTGCCTCCTCTGCCGGCTGCAAGCAGGCGGCCCCGATCCCTGGCTACCTGCAAACACTCGGCACTACCTGCAAACACTGCTCCCACCCCAGCCCCACTTTGTCACTGCAGCTTTTCTGGTCCCCCACCCCCACCCTCTAGGGCTCACCTGGGGTGTGGGGGAAGAGGTGCAGCCTGGAGACTGAGGTCTGAGAGTGGGGTTGGGGGCCACTTCCCCATGCGGCTCTTTCTGCTCCCAGGAGCCTGAGGTTACGCTCAAATACTCAGGAGGGGCTAATTTTAAAAGGCCACTAAACCAAGGCTGCAGCAGATGAGCCGGCGTTATTTTTAGAGGCGGCTGAGAAAACTGGACCTGGCTTGGGGCTTTCCGGTCCTGGTCGATGCCGCGTGGTTTGCTCATCGAGGCGGCATTGGTAAAGAGGTTGCCGACAGGCTTTGGAGGAGCTCTGGGGAACCGCAAGGGCCCTTCTAAAAGGGTCCAGGAGCCAGGCCCCGTTTGGTGGGAGGGCTGTTGATTTATTTCATAAAATTTATGCACAGCTTAACTTAAAGGAAAAAATCCCTCAAAGCTGTTTGCAAAAGAAATGTTATCGGTAAAAATAGTTAAAACAAACTCTTTAGTTCAAAGAATAAAACCAGCAATGAACTGAGATTAAAACATAAATCAACGTTCTATATGCCTGGCATTACAGGAAGATGCCCACACGGGGGCAGTTGAACTGCGGAACTCACTGCCACAGGAGGCAAGGATGGCCACCAACCAGGATGGCTTTAAAAGACAAGTCATGGAGGCAGCAACAATCCCAAACGCCAGTTGCTGCAAACCGCAAGAGGGGTGTGTTGCTGTGGAGCACAGGCTTTCCACGGGGACACCTGGCTGGCCCGTGAGAACAGGCTGCTGGGCTGGACAGACCCACCTTGGCCTGTCCAGCAGCTGCTCTTCAGAGGCTCCTTCTCCACGTACTACAACACCGAGGGAGGGAGTCACCTGCTAATCCCCATCGCCAGAAGGCCAGCGCAAGGCCTGCCATTTGCGCAACAGGGCTCCCCACCCCTGACCTCCCAAAATTGGCTCAGGGGAGAACCTTCAGAGGAGTGTATGGGGGGGGGGAGAGGGGGTTGTTCTGCCCAGCAGGCCACAAAGCTCGTGTGGACAGAGCATCTGCACCAGCACTATGCTGAATTCCACCCTGGGAGTCGCTTAAGAGCAGCCAGATGGAGCCACAGCCTGAAGTTGGCTGGTGGGGGGGGGGCACCTCTTGCCCTGCCCAGCTGGGAAGGGCACAAAAAGGCCAGAAGACAAACTGCCTTGATATGTGTGTAAGACGTGCCGGGGGGGGGGGGGGTGCGGTGAAGGGAAGTGATCCCGGCGGTGGCCCTATGAACATCCCTCCAGTGATTTATAGGAAGTATAATCCAATAATATAGTAAAACAGAACAGTGTGTCTGAGATGGGTTTGATTCCAGGAATTATAAAACAAATTATTAAAAGGGGGAAAGAGAGAGAGAGAGAGAGAGAGAGAGAGAGAGAGAGAGAGAGAGAGAGAGGGAAAGGGGTGGGCTTGGGGGGTGGGAGAAAAGCCCCACCGAGACCAGATTGGAGTAAATTGGGCGCAGATGGGTGGGGGAGGGGGCTCACAATACTCCCCCCCACCGGAGATGCCCTGCCACAAGGCACGGCTTCAATTAGCTGGCTTGCAAACCAGGACTCTGTTCCAGCCACCCCTCTCTCCCTGTGCCCAAATTACAGATTTCCCCCCACTTAAAAACCCCCACCAACTACATTCTCCACGCGCCTGCGGTCAGGATAAAGGCACCCCCCCACTTCCCTGCCAGGCGGATGTGCAGCTGGCTACCAAAGCACCCAAGGAGGACACCTGGGGCAAGGTGTTGGGCTGGCCTCCTCCTGGTCCTCCTGGGGGCAAAGGGAGCCCGCCAGCACCTCCTTCTGGAGAGAGAGACGGCATGCAAGGGACAGAGATTGCAGCTTCGGGGTGTGTGTGTGTGGCACTGTTCCGGACTGCCAAGGAACTACCAAGAGGGGGCTGGCCAGGCATCACCTTCCCCTACAGCACTTCCAAGTGGGAGGACAGGATGAGACCATCAGTCAGCAAGATGCTAATGGAGGAGCAAGGAAGACCAAGGCTCAAAGGAAAGGAAAAGGTTGCGCCAGCAATACTTTCCGGGTGCCACAGAGGACGACACAGCAGGAGAGCCACAGATCTGATCTGCCAGCCCCAGGATCTGCCGGCGCTGCTCTCCCGTGAGGATGACCCCAAGTCCACGGCCACAGCAGGAGGGTTGCAGGGGGAGAATTTAGGGGAGGCCCAGGCTCGATCCCCAGCATCTCCAGGCAGGGCTGAGAAAGACTCTTTCGATGTGTCAGAGACAAACACTGAAGGGGGCAGGGGGAGAAAAGGGGGCCCTTCCTTGGACCAAACCCACAAAGGCAGCCGGCCTAGAGGTACCACTCATTGGGAATAGCAAGTGGGGAGTGCCCTGCTGTAACCCTCAGGTCCTGCTGCCAGCTTCTTCCCCCTGGGGGCATCTGGTTGGCCATTGAAAGAACAGGATGCTGAAACTAGGTGAGCCCCCTTTTGGCAGCAGGGTCAACTGCGATAGCAGAACCTCCATGCCCAGGGACAGTCTACCTCTGAGTACCGGATGACGGGGAACAACAACCGGAGAGCTGCTGTAGTGCTCAGGTCCTGCTTGCAGGCTTCTTATTCCCATTGGCTGGCCACTGAGAAAACAGGCTGGTAAACAAGCTGGACTGATCCAGCTGGCGCAGGGCTCTCCTTAGGCTCTTACAAGCTCCTCTCCACACAGGAAGCAAATGGTCCCATGGGAACCCTGAGCTGGATGCTAACCAGCAGGAGTTGCTCTCAAGTCTCAATTCTGCCCACTGGGGTTCTGGAATTCAGCAGTTTTCTCAACCTGTGACTTCCAAAGGGCCTCCTGGGCACAAGAGTTGAGCCCCCCCCCTGCCCCCCACAACCCAGTGCCTGAGGAACGGAGGCCTGAGGCTCCTTCCTGACAGTTTTGGGGGCTCCCCTGGCTCCTCCACCCCTCCCTCTCCAGTACCTTTGGGCTGGGAGTTGTAGACGGCGAACATGTTGATGGCCATGAGTTGCAGCAGGCGGGTGCTTCCGATGGGCGAGGGGCTATGCCCCAGCAGCACCCGGAACTCGCTCAGGACCTCGGCAGCCACGGCAGGGAAGGTCTCCATCCTGAAGGAATTGGCATGGTTGGCATTGTTCATTATTTGCATTGCATTATTAACAAAATCGTGTTTCTGGAAGACCATCTTACTCGGCTACGAGTGATCACCAAAGAAGAAGATGAAGAAAGACTCTTCCATTGCAATTGCAAACACACGATAATTATAGCAACGACAAGCACAAGCGAGATGATAAAAAAGGGGCAGGAAACGTTTGAGGGAGTTGGGGGATGTTTAGCCTGGAGAAGAGGAGATTGAGAGGAGGAAGGAGAGCCATCTTCAAACATCTCAAGGGCTGCCACATAGAAGAGGGAACAAGCTGGTTTCCTCCTGCTCTGGAGGAGCATGGCTTCAAGTTACTAGAAAGGAGATTCCGACTCAACATCAGGAATAACTTTCTGATGGTAAGAGCCAGACGACAGATGGGAATTGTAGTCCAAAACATCTGGAGGGCCGCAGGTTTGACATGCCTGGACTAGATGAACCTCGGGGGTCCCTTCCATCTCTACAATTCTATGGGGGATGAAAGAGAACGGCAGAATCTGCTAGAGAGCCAGCGGTTGTGGAGAGGTGAGAGACCAAGGTTCAAGTCCCCACTCAGACACAAAACTCCCTGGGTGGCCTTGGGCCAGTCACTGCCTCTCAGCCTAACCTGTTGGTAAAATGGGGAGAAGGGCCATGTACGCCCCCTTGAGCTCCTTGGCGGTAAGGCGGAATATAAATGTAATAAATAATAATAATGGGGTGGGAGGCAAGCAGGAGAGGCTGTGTGGGATTGAGAAAAGCCGCTATTTCTCAGCAACACCGGCCTAGTTTATGGGGCTGCCGTCGAGGTTTGCCGAGCGTAAGGAGACCAAGTACTTTGGTGAAGAGAAATTACCACTTTGACCCTACGTGTGGTTGCCACTGGAAAGTGTGTGTGTGTGTGTGTGTGTGTGTGTGTGTGTGTGTCTCAGTGAGTGAAATCGCTTCCGTTGTTTTGTCACAGGAAACATGAGCACCTGCCGTCTCATTCACAGCAGAGGGAGCTCTGCAGGTCGCCCAGTTATGAAGCCAACTCTCTGATGTGAACCCATGGCCCTGCAGGGGCCGTTGTTTGGACTCCAACTCCCAGCAGCCCCCAGCAAGGCCAGTGGTCAGGGATGGTGGGAGTCCAAGAGAGAGGCCACAGACTGGAGCCGACTTCTTGGGCATCTTATGGGCGGCTTCTTCTTCCTCCCACCCAGGGAGGCTTCCCAAGAGGGGCAATGCCAACTCCTCTGCCGCCACCCAAGGGAAAACTTGGGAGCCAAATGCTGTCCGGGGACAGCAGAATGAGTGCTTGGCAGGGGGGGAGGTTCAACCCCCAGGCTTGCTACCCAGAATTCGGTAGCAAGTGAAAATGGGGGAGAAAGACGCTTCTCTGCCAGAGATCCTGGGGAGGCTCAGCCGGTCAGAGTGGAACGCGCTGGGCTAGATGGACAAGACAAAGCCCACGGCAGAAGAGCCTGGTGGATCAGGGCCCTTCTGGTCCAGCATCCTCTTCTCACAGAGGCCAGCTAGATGTTCCCCTGGGAAACCTACAAGCCCAAGGGCAGCAGCCTCCCTTCCTGTGGTTCCCAGGAACAGGGACTCAGAAGCATCCCGATCTCCGGCTGTGGAGGAAGAGCAAAGCCCTCGATAGCCTCCTCCTCCTCCATGAATTTGCCTAACCCCTTTAAAAAGCCGCCCAAGCTGTTGGCCATCATGGCCTCCTGTGGGAGGGAGTTCCACAGTTTAACTCTGCGCTGCACTAAGAGGGACTTCCTTTTCTCTGACAATCTGCCTCAGTTTGTCAAGAGCCAATCCCTGGAGGACACAGTTTAGATCTCAATGCTAAACAGAACCTCCACAGGCAGAGGCAGTCTAGCCCTGAACTCCGCGGCAGCGGGAAAATGGCACTAATGGGACTTGGCTGGGGACGGAATTGTTCTGATAAAGGAGGGCAGCTGTTGCGCTGGACGAGGAGGGCCAGACCTGCGTCGCTGCTGCAGTGGCGCTCCCAGCCCCAGCCGGAGTGCTGACCCTCTCCCTCGCCCCCACCCGCCCCACCCTCCAGAGCCGGCCTGGGAGGGGGGAGGGAGGAGGAGGAGGAGGCGGCTTCACACCCCGTGCCCTCCGCTCCAAACACAAGCCCAGTTGCTAACAATATTGGAATTCCAAAAGGCCTCGTAATGTAGGAAAAATAAAACAAACATCCTGCAGCCTTACCCAATCCTGGTAAACAGCTTCCCATGGGCATGGAGAAAACTCAGGACGAACCTTTTGTTCAGCTGCATGGGAAAGAGGGGGGGAAAGCAGAGAGAAAAGATGATGTTGAAGAAGATGAGAAAACAATTCGAACGCTCCCTTTTCCTGTGAACGAGCCCAGAGTCCCGGGTGACAGGATAACCTGGCCTGGGATGTGCAGGGGGGTGGAGGGGCGGCAGATGGGAACCAAATGTCTGTGCCCCGGCCCTCCAAGCGCGAGGGCAAGTGCCAGACAGCTGCATTTCTGGAGGGGGGAGCCGTGCTAGGCCCACGGCACCCTCTGCTGGCGGACAAGGTTCTCTGCAAGCAATGGGAGTGTGTGCGCAGGGGCATTGGGCAAGGAATCCCAGGGGTGCCCACCTACCGCCACCTTCAAGAGGGGAACACGAGGGCAACACGTAAGGACCTAAGAGGAGCCTTGAAGCTGGGTCAGGCCAGGCCAGCATCCTGTCCTCAGTGGCCAAAGCAGGACCTGAGCCCAACAGCAGCAACTCTCCAGTTGTCCCCATCCTCTGGTTTTCCTGTTCCTGCCCATGGATGGAGGTTCTGCTTTCACCATAGAGCTTCCTAAGGGCCCAGCTGGAGCAGGCCAAGGGGGGCTCATCCAATCCTGCCTTCCCAGTGTCCTTCCAGATACCCCAAAGGGAAGCCGGAGAGTGGGGCCTGAGCAACGACAACGCTCCCCCTCCTGTGATTCACACCATCCCCGTAAAGCATTCCTAGGCCACTTGAACAGTCACGGCTTCCCCCAACGTATCCCGGGAACTACAGTTTGCTGGAGCGCATCCTACAGGGTTGGCCTGAGGCGAAGATCATTCTTAGGCTGAATGGGAGGTAGAGTTGGAAGGGAGCCGAGGCTCATCTAGTCCAGCCCCTGGCATTTTGCCCAACATGGGGCTCAAACCCACAACCCTGAGATTTAAGAGCCTCGTGCTCTATCAACTGAGCTACACAGAGCAATGCATTAAAACCAATACATTCACTGGAATTGCAAGGAAGTGCACATGGAGGAAACGCTGCCAGACAGAGGGAAACAAGGGGTCCCCCCCCCCGTTTTTGACATATTCTACCACCACCCAACTCTCCTGCACTGACCCAACTGTGGCACAAATCCATTTCCAAGAGAGTAACTGGCCCAGGAATCCCATATCCTGCCCCTCCTCGATTTTGCAAACAGGTTGCCATGCAATGCTTGGAGCATGGTGGCAGAGGGTCAGACCCAACCAATTCCTCCAATATAGGGAGGAACACACACAGAGCAGGGGAATTCAAGAATTCAAGTATTGGTAAGCTTTTAATGTTTGATGCTTTAGTATGGTTTTTTTATGTGTTGGAAGCTGCCCAAAGTGGCTGGGGTAATCCAGGCAGATGGGTGAGGTGGTATTATTATTAATTATTATTATTATTATTATTATTATTATTATTATTATTATTATTATTATTATTATTAACAACAACAACAACAACTCCCCATTACTCCTGAATGCTGGCCATTCTGGCTGAGTTGCAGTCCTAAACAGCTGGAGCGCACCACTGGGTTAGCGCACTGGGCTAGGATCGGGGGGGGGGGCAGAGTCCCAAATCCCCTGGTGCTCAGCCCTCCTGAAGTTCCCCTGGGCAGACACTGCCTCTCTCTCAGCCCAGCCTGCCTCACAGGGTTGTTGGGAGGATAACATGAAAACTTGTGGACATCCAACAAAGCGAAATGTTGGAAGATTCAGGGCAGATGGAAGGAAGTCCTCTCTGCTGCAGGACGCAGCAGCGATGGCCGCTGCCTTGGGTGCTTTTAAGAGAGGATTGATGGCAGATTCACGCAAGAGAAGACGGCTATCGATGGCAACCAGCCATGAGGCTTCCGGACAGCGGTTGCTGAAAAGTGCAGGAGGGGAGAGGGCTCGTGCGGTGGGGTCCTGCTTGGGGGCTTCCCCTGTGAGAAGAGGAGGCTGGGCTCGGGGGGGGGGGCACTGACCTGATCCTCTTCTTATATTCCTACGCTAGTGGGGGGGGGAGAATTGCACACACTTGAGCTGCTTGGAGGAAAAGCAGAATATAAATGTTGTGATGATGATGATGCTCTGGGGTGGGAAAGCCCCTTCCTGGCTCCCTCCGAGCGTGTGTGCCTGCTGCCTCTTGCCTCCCGGGTGACCCCGATGAGCTCAGCCCTGGGAAGAGGCCGGTGGGAAGGTTCAAGGGCAGGCCAGCGGCTGCTCTCCAAATGACTCTCTGCGTGGTTGGGCTCTTGGCGTGACTCACCTGCCTGCAGGGCCCCCCCCTGGGAACCTCCTGCTTCTCACAGCCAGAGGGAAACGGAGCCCCCGGGAGAGGAAGTGGCACCACCTGCTGGTTGCAGCGGCTGCGCGAGGGGAGGGGGGGGCAAACGTGCACTTCCCCAAAGCGGCGGTGGGATGAGAAATGCACCTCCGGTGCCCCCCCTCCACAAAACACGTCGAGCAAAGAAGACAGCCCAGTGGCTGCCCTTCCTCACTGCCTCAACAACCCATTTATGGAGAGGGGTTTCCCCCATCTCCTGCTACCCCATACAGAACACACCAAAGCAGACTAGTCCTCAGTGAGGAAGAGGTCTCGGGCAGCACTTGCTGTTTGGGCGGGGCGTACGGAGGGGCAGCTCGGCTGAGCCCAGGCCTGGAGATTCGTGTGGCTTTTTGTTGACACCGTGCTCTGCTTTGCAACTGCTAATGCATTATTATCTTGAAATGTTGTTTTATTTTAAATCTGTGCGTTCTCATAGAGCTGCTTGCCATGGGAAAGCAGCATGCAAATAAAGTCACAATAAAGACAAATAAAGCTGGAGCTTGTTCACGCATTTCGATCTGAAACACTCGGGTGCCGCCCTGCAGCAAAACTTCCCAGGGAAAGCTGATGACGGGAGGTTTGTGAAGAGGGCACCCCGAGCTCCTTTTCTAAGTAACTCTGATTCTGGGGGTGGGGAAGCGCCCCAAAAGCGGGCAATATGAATAAAAGCAAGGCCATATCTATAGGAAGGACATAAGGACACAAGGTCATCCATCCATCACATTTAGAATTTACCGAATGGTGAAGTCGCTCCTGAATGTGGTATCTAAAACTCTTGCTAATAATAAGAATAATTTTATTAATTATATAGCCCACCCTTCTGACTTGGTTGCCCCAGCCACTCTGGGTGGCTTCCAACAAAAAATAAAAACACAGTAAAACTTCAAACATCAAAAGCTTCCCTGATAGCTAAATGGTTATCAGACTTCGAAAGGCTGGTTACGCAAGATTAGGTTCATCGGTTTTGTTGAAACAAATAATTAAACTAGCTAGCTGTAATTGGATTTCAAATAAATGCGCAAGCAATTGTTACTGCTTTGAATTTTATTGTGTAATAATTTTCCTGAGTGTGTTGTGCATATTGCTATTCTGAATCATGCTTCTTACGGGGTAGGGTAGGGGGCCTTGAGCTTGTGGAACAAAGGGGGCAGGAGCCCCCTCAAAATTTGGGAACCACCAGCCTAATCCTTTATAGGAACCTGCAGCAGATCCCCCAAAAGGGGGCCATCTAACGCAGCATCCTCTGCATCAACAACACTCTCCTCGCCTGCGACTCCCAGCAAGCAGGATCTGGAGGTGTTTGCAGTCTCCCCCAGGGGAAGCAGAGAACAGCTATCGTGCCGAGGAGCCACTGACAGCAACAGCCCCAGCTCTGAGCGCCAGTCCATCTGGCCCTGATCCGGGGGGCTGGGGCTCAGCGCTCGGCACCTGAGCCCCAGGATCCCTGGTGGGAATGAGGGCAGGCACCAAATAAGGGCAGGATTCCAGCACAGCTGCTCTGGTAGGGCTGGGATTAGGAGGCGGAGGAGGAGGAGGAGGAGAGGCTGCTTCCAGTTAAAAATGGTTACTTCAGGTTTGGAAGCAGCACTCTGGTATCTGTTCTTTATCAAGCGAGGAGGCAAACTTTCCCCTCGGCAGCCGCGGCGCATCTGCGGAGCAGAGAAGGGTCGGTGGAACCAGCACGGGGCAGCGGAAGGACAAGGCTTGTTTCTCTGCCAGGGGACCGGATGCGGGAGGGGAGGAAGCAGCGCCACGGATGTCATGATGGGGGGCAGTTTTGGTGGCGGCTAAAAAAAAAAGGAAGACGGAGGAGCGGAGGGAGCAGATGCACCCAGGGACAAACCCAGCAGGGCTCAGAAGAGGCATGTCTGCCTGACCAGTTGGCACAGGAGCCCCCTCCAGGCGCCCTTTCCCGGGGCAGCCATCAGGCCTCCCTTGGGGAATGCGTGGGCCAGCCCCTGCCACGGAGAGCAGAGCTTCCTCCGACCTCCTGAACGCTCACAAACATCAGGAGAGGCCTGGAGCAGCAGCTGGATCAGGCCCTCTTGCTGAGCATCCTGTTCTCACAGTGGCCAGGCAGATGCCCCCATGGGGCCTGGGGAACCGGAGGCAACAGCCGCCGTGTTGTTCCCACTTGGAATTCCAAGCCAATTTTCATAAAGGATGTTTTGGGGGAAAATCAGAACATAGAATCATAGAATCATAGAATCATAGAGTTGGAAGAGACCACAAGGGCCATCCAGTCCAACCCCCTGCCAAGCAGGAAACACCATCAAAGCATTCTTGACATATGCCTGTCAAGCCTCTGCTTAAAGACCTCCAAAGAAGGAGACTCCACCACACTCCTTGGTAGCAAATTCCACTGCCGAACAGCTCTTACTGTCAGGAAGTTCTTCCTAATGTTTAGGTGGAATTTTCTTTCTTGTAGTTTGAATCCGTTGCTCCGTGTCTGCTTCTCTGGAGCAGCAGAAAACAACCGTTCTCCCTCCTCTATATGACATCCTTTTATATATTTGAACATGGCTATCATATCACCCCTTAACCTTCTCTTCTCCAGGCTAAACATAACCAGCTCCCTAAGCCGTTCCTCATAAGGCATCGTTTCCAGGCCTTTGACCATTTTGGTTGCCCTCTTCTGGACACGTTCCAGCTTGTCAGTATCCTTCTTGAACTGTGGTGCCCAGAACTGGACACAGTACTCCAGGTGAGGTCTGACCAGAGCAGAATACAGTGGTACTATTACTTCCCTAGATCTAGATGCTATACTCCTATTGATGCAGCCCAGAATTGCATTGGCTTTTTAAGCTGCTGCATCACACTGTTGACTCATGTCAAGTCTGTGGAAATTTATTGTGCATTTATTGCCACCCATCCTGATAGCCTGTGATGAAGGGCGGGGTGCATATCTTTTAATACATAAATTAATAAAACCAATGTATTGTGATTTAGTTATTCACTTTTTAAAAATCAAACTGTAGCACAGCAGACTTAAGCAGAGAAACCTGGTGCTGGCCCTAGAATTCAATATCTTAAACCTCTTGGTTCCTTCTTTCAAAAGAAAAAAATAGGCTCCTAGTCCTGATGGTTATTGATAAACTGGGGTGCATGTGGGGAACACTGAGGGAGGGAATGGATTCAGAAGCCAGAGAGGGAATGGGGAGGATCCTGAGTGGCTGTGGCTACAGAGGGGAGAAGAAACAAGCAAATATACCAGGAAGCCAATAAGCAGGGCACAAAAATGGGGCAGTTTCTCAGTTTGCACACACACAAGCACAACACAACCACAATGCAACTGGCTGCAAATGCCTGCAAAGCCCTTGGAGCTGAGGGCCTCTGCAGAATGGGATCCTGCCTGGTCCTCTCCTGGGTCAAGGGAGCCTGGCACCCTCTTGCCATGCCCAGCGGCCCACCTCTCCAGCCAACCAACTACCCAGAAGTCACAGCAACCTGCTTTCTCTCCTCTCTTTTGAAATTATGACGCTGAGCCTCTTTTCTCTCTTTTTTTGGCCTTTGCGTGCCTGGAAACTCTCGCTTCACCTCGCCCCGGCCTCCTTGTGGGTGGCAGCGAAAGGTCAAGTGGGGCCGGAAGGAAGGGGAAGGGGGGCAGGCTCCACGCAAGGCTGCCCTGAAGAGGGCTGCAGGCAGCAAGGAGCTCAGCCCCAGCAGGAGCAGCACTCGGTGGGACAGTTTCCCCAAAAGCCTGTTTCGCTCCCGAGACGCAGAGAAGCAGAGAGGAGGGGTGGGTGCAGCTGGTGGCTGGGAGGCGGAAGAGGATGGGGGGTGAGCCAGGCGCTGCCTCCAGCGCAAGGCGCTGCGTGCCGAGAGTCACGTCCCCAAGCCCGCGGGGGCTGGGCATGTGGTTTCCACGTCTAACCAGCCCAACTGCAGCCTGGCACCCGCGGCTTCCTCCTCGGAGAACTTCTCTCTCCGTTAGAGGAAAGAGATCAAACCTCAGGGCTCGAAAAAAACACGCGCCTGGCGTAAGAATAAAAGCTGAGGGGTGGTTTTGGTGACCGGGTCAAAGGAGCTCGAGGAGGTGGAGGGAGAGAGAGATGCGGCACACACAGCAGCGCTCTGGGTTGCCCGTCACGGCACCAGCGAAGGAGGCTGGGGGGAGTGGAGCCCCCCCCCTCTCGCCTGGGAACCTGCTTCAGAAACAGAAAGGAGGGGGGAACCCCCCAGCGCTCGCTGAGTCAACCTCCAGGGCTTTTGGCAATTGCTCTCTGCAGGCCTGGCACAGCAGGCCAAAAGGACAGTGCTGTCCCTGCCGGCAGGGCACCCCCAGGGTGACCCCGAGTCAGTGGGATTCCAGGGACGTGCAAGTCTGGGCAGGTGGGGTGTGTGTGAAAAGGAGCCCCCCCCCCCGAGGCCAGGCTCCAGTGCTATGAAGTAAGAGCTGTTTGAGTGTGGAAGGGACTCCCCTTGGGAGGTGGTCGACTCTCCTTCAACAGAGCTTGGATGGCCATCTGTCAGGGATGCTTTAGCTGAGATTCCTGCATTGCAGGGGGTTGGACTAGATGACCACAAGTGGTACCTTCCTACACTACAATTCTATTGTTCTATGAAAGCCCACTTGCCAAGGCATCCCTGGGAACCTCCATGAGCCCAACAGGCAAATGGCTTAAAGGAACAGTTGCGCACCAACTCCCGTGTGACACTGATTGGCAGAAGAAGGGCTAGAGGTCAGGGGCAGAGAGCACCTGCTGGGCATGCAGAAGGTCCCCGGCTCAATCCTTGGCAGCATCTCCAAGAAAGGCTGGGAAATGCTCCTTGCCCGACACCCTGCTGCCAGCCTGTGTAGGTAACACAGAGCTAGTTTGACTTGGAATAGGAGCCACCAACCCTTCTTCTTGCCCAGCTCAGCCTCCCTTGACCCTCTGCTGGCCTCCTTCCTGCCAAGCTGCCCCTTTGCTTCTGCCCAGATGCTTCCTTGGAAGAGGGCAACATATGGGCAAGGGCCCCGGATCTCTCAGCCCAAAGCACCCACCGCAAAGCAGCCCACCTACCCAGCACCCAAAATGTCGTTCCAAAGGCTGGAAGGGCCAAGGTACTCCCCCCCCAACCCCCATCACTGCAAGTTGTATCATCATATTACATTGACATCCCACCTTCTTTCCTCCAAAGAGCTCAAGGTGGTCATACAGTTCTCCTTCCCACCTCCCATTTTATTCACACAACAACCCTGTGAGGTAGGGTCAGACCGAAACGGAGTGATTATCTTCCAAAGTCACCCGGTGAGCTTCATGACAGAGGGCGGATTTGAACCCGGGTCTCTCCCAGGTCCTGGTCCAATACTGCTGTTGTTATTATTGCTACTACTGAATTGTACATTAAATGCTTCTCTGTGCCGTGAGCCACCTCAAACATTTATTGGGAAGAAACTCCATTAGCAAAGGAAGTTATTCTGAGCTGTGCCTGAAGGCCGTACATGTCCCAGTTGACTGGGGTTGGCCTAATCCTGCAGACAGCCTGCCTCCTCTGCACCTTGGAGCCCCTCCTGCCCCAGCGGGGACCAGAGCACCCGCATGACTTTGGGCGTGTGAGAGTGGAGGCAAGGCCTTGTCCCCACGTGCTCCACAAGACACTCTCCCAAGGCGGCTCCGGACGGGGGTGGGTGGGAAGGGAGAAGTGGCCAGGGACACCCCTGCCACAGACAGACCCGCCTCTGCATTCTGCTGGCTCCAGTTCCCCAGTGAGCTGCACAGGGCAGAGCATCTCAGCGGAAGAGGGTTGCCCCCCCACCCAACATATCAGCCTGTCCTGCATAGCAAGAAGAACAGCGCCATCCAGTGGCCAGAGGGAGCCCGGCGGCAGAAGCTCCTCTCGGCCGACTTGTACACGTATGTATACACACTCATCTATCCCTCCTGGGAAGTCGTGCGGTGCAGCGGTGAGAGTGCCAGCAGACGAGGGCCTGGGAGAGACCAGGGTTCAAGTCCCCACCCAGCCACAAAGCTCAGCCCAAGTCCCTCAGCCTAACCCACCTCATGGGGTTGCTGCGGGGATTAAACGAGGAGGGCGGGGAATGTTGGGAGCTCCTGGGAGGAAAAGGTGGGGCATAAAGGCAATCACCAAACCAACGCTCTTTACATGATGCTACACGGATTTCAGCCACACGGCCGGTACTCACATCGCTGGGGCTGAGGCTGCCGAGGCCGTTGTCCTGCTCCGAGTCTCGCCCGGACTCATGCCCCTGGCTGGTGCGGGGGTGCGAGGGGTGGATCCAGAGCTCCAGGCGGGTGGCATCATCCCCGGAAGGCCGGAAGGCCGACTTCTTGCCTTTACTCTGCCGACTGGGGCTCTTCTTCTGCTCCACCTGCTCCACCTGCACAGGGAGGGAGAGGCGCTGCGGGTCAGGCTGGGGGCTCCTGGGCAGAGAGGGAGCCTGGGGGCGAGGAAAGGGGTCCGGAGCCCTCAGCCCACCCCTTACCTTCCGCTTGGTCTCCTCAAAGAGGCTCATGAGGCTCTCCTTGGCAGTCAGGATGGGGTTGCTGGCCGCAAGACTGCGCATGTAATAGTAGACGGCATCCAGCTTCCTCCTCTGCAGAGACAACAACAGGAAGATCCCCTTACAGGATAGTACCCTACAGAGGGGCAATTGGGGGGGGAGATACAAAGGGACCACCCTCCTTCTTGCTGAGAAAGGGGAGGTGGCAATGGAAGGCGAGGGGCAGATGAAGCTTCTAGGTCTGCAACAAACATAAGCCCCACAGGATTAAGGTCTTTGCCAGGGGCCAAACTCTCAGAACATAAGAGCCTGCGGGATCAAGCCAATGGCCCAGCATCCTGTTCTCGCAGTGGCTGAACAAGTTGCCTGTAGGGAACCAGCAGACAGGATTCAAAGACGAGAGCCCCCTCCCCTCCTGTAATCTCCAGCAAGTGGCAGTCAGAAGCATTGCTGCCTCTGACCGTGGAGGCAGAGCAGAACCACTGGAGCCAGTGAGCGGCCTGATACTGAAAGTTGTGCTGCTATTTCTTTCAGCTACATTGGTCTGTATTTACAATTCTGAGTTATCATAAGATGGCCAAGGATTGGCAATTTTCCTATGCCTTAGTTACCGTATGTCTGTGGTAGGTGAAGCTTTGTGCTTGTTTGGTGAATAATTACCAGTGTTTCTCCGAAAATAAGACACCGTCTTATATTAATTTTTCCTCAAAAAAAACAAAACAAAAACACACACATACACACACACACACTATGGCTTATTTTCAGGGGATGTCTCATTTTTTTCCTCCTCCTCCTGCCGCGGCCGGCATTGCTGCTGCGCCTATCACTATGTCTTATTTTTTGGGGTATGGCTTATATTCCTTGAATACTTAAAAATCCTGCTATGGCTTATTTTATGGCTACGTCTTATTTTTTGGAGAAACGGGGTATATAGAAATACTTTATGCTATAAATGTTCTTGTAAGGATGCGTAAAAAATATTTTTCACATTGATATTCTTCAGTAAATTGCATTGTGTTATTATCTTCCTTAGTGGGTGGTGCAAATTCTGAATGATGATTTATGAGGTAGGGGGTCCTGAGAATACGTTTTAGAACCAAGGGCTTGGGGCCCTGAAAAAGTTTGGGAACCACTGCTCTAGACTCTCTTACAAAGGAACTCCTGCTAGCTCACAGAATGGAGAGTAGCCTCTCCCAACCCTGCAACCTTAACACGTTTTTGGACTACAACGCCCATCAGTCCCATCCACCGCTGATGGGAGTTGTAGTCCAAAACATCAAAAGGTACGCCAGGTTGGGGAAGACCAACACAGTCAAGTATTTTCCAGTGGTGCTAATAAGGACCTCAATCAGAACTGAAGTGTGTGGCTCCTAATAAATGGCACATATATTTCTGGGCACCTTACGCTGATCGAGGGAGGGGGAGCAGGACGCCCCGTTTCTGACAAAGTCACACAGATGTGACTCAGCCGCATCTAGGGCTGCATCCTTTAGAGCTGGGTCTGCTTAGCTCAGTGCTGTCTATGCTGACTGGCAGCCGTGGCTCTCGAAGGTCTCAGGCAGGGAGCCCTTCCCAGTCTTGCCAGGCATGGAGCCCAAGACATTCTGCACACAAACCTGGCACCTTGGCTACCCGGCAGCTGGTCTAGCTGGTTTAATTAATTTAATAACATTTAGATATTCCTTGCTTTAAAAAAAACAAAGAGATTTATAAAAAAAGGAAAAAAACCAACAAGAAAAAAATAGCAACAGTAAGTACAGACTTTTTGAAGTTAAAATAACGACAGACTAAAACCGCATGAAAACTCGTGCCAACTTTCAAAAATCAATTTAATCATTGGTTAGCCATCCACCAGAACAAGGACACGCCTTCCTAGCACCATGGTCTATCTACACAATGTACGATTTGGCCATGATAACCCTCACCCAGCGAACGTCCTCATGCCAAGGCACTTGCAATGGGTTTTAAGTACAGGGGCCTGAAAATAAACGAGGAACTTGCAGCACCCTCAGATCTTTGGACCAGAAGCTGTGCTGTATGGTCACACTGCAGGAATAAAAAGCGAGCAGCCCCCCGCCCAGGGGAAAAACAAAAAGGTTGTTACCCCAGTGAGAGAGGGGGAGAAGGAAGCAGGTGGGGGGCAGAAAGAGAATGAGATTGAAGATAAAATGTTGGGAATACAGCAGGGGGGGGGGAAAGGGTTGAGTAAAATTTAGAATGGGACAGAGCAGGAGTGGGGTGAGGAGGAACTGAGATGACTTTTATAGGTGGATAAAACACGGTTTGAACTCGGAATGCATTAAGGAGCTGGCTGAAATCTCTGGAGACATCGATTCCAAGGAAAGGGGGTAGATTTAGTCTTGAGGGTGGGAATAAAATGGGGGGGGGAAGGTCTTGAAAATTAATTATGAATATTTTTGGGTAAAAGGGTAGAGAATATTGGGCAATAAAGGTAAAGAGAAGTATGAAGGGTAAACGGTTAAAAAGAAGTTGTAAATTGGAAGAAAGAAGGTAATCTTAGATTTGGAAACTGCAATAATTAGTGATTAATAAGGAACTAAAGAAGGGGAAATGAGGAAGTCCGAAATGTTTAGATTAGAAATTGGAAAATATGATTAAGTCTTATGTCTTTTTATTTTTATTTTGGGTTTTTTCTTTCTATTTTTCCTTCACTCTTCTATACAAAATGAATAAGAATTATTTAAGAATAAGGTCATGAAATGGGAGACAAGACGTAATTTCATGATGTCTAGCTAAGATTTGGAAATGGTAAGAGTTAATTATTAATAAGGACTGTAAGAAGGGGAAGTGAAGAAGTTTGAAGAAATAAGATGTGCTAATATTGTCATTTTTGTTTTTTGTATTTCTTTTTAAAAATTTTCTCTTTTTCTTTTTTTCTCTATGTAAAATTCAATAAAAAATATTTTAAAAAATATAAATAAATAAAAAGCGAGCAAACTCCGTACACCTAAGGAACCTTATTGACAGATGTTTGAGGAATTATCCATTTCTGTCAGTAAGTGAAAAAGAAGTGATGCCCACAGTTTCATAAACGCTTATAAAGTCTGCTAATAATTATTTTTGACAGCTGAATTCATTCGTCTAATGAAATATTAGCAATTTGGGAAAGAGCTGCCATGCATCTGAAACACTGGCAAAATAATTAAGAAATGTGAGCATTTTTCATGTGTGAAGGCAGCCGATGGCTCTCCTGGTGCCGTGAGGCTCACAACCCTCCTGTGCCTGGTTTCCCGGAGACATTACAACCCCAGCTCCCTCCCTCCCTCCCTCCCTCCCTCCCTCCCTGCATCTCTCTTACCGTGTAGACAGCCAAGAGGGCCAGCTGGTTGTACGGGCGTCCGTTCTTGGGGGCGATGTGCTGGGCCTTCAAATACCAGCTGGGGAGGCAAGAGAGCAGAGTGACCGGCAGGCTAGGCTGCATCGGGGCAGGAGACCCTGGAGCGGAGAGGCTCTCCGAGGTCCTGCCAGTGGCTGTGGCAGAGACGGGGACACCGTGACCCTTCAGGCAGCCCAAGGCTCAGACCTCAGCTCCGGCAGGGCCAATCGTCAAGGGTGGCAGAAGCACAGGGAGCTGCCCGATTCCCAGCCAGACCCAGACTCTAACTAACTCAGCATCATCGCACTGACTGGCAGCAGCTTTCCAGGGTTTCAGGAAGGAGTCTCTTTCCCCCTACCTGGAGAGGCCACTGGGGATTGAACCTGGGGAGTTGGGAATTCCAGCCATATCTGAAGTGTGGCCCATGCAAGGAAGCTCCCCAAGAACCCCTCTGGGGTGCCATGGTCCTCTCTCCTTTCAAAACCGACGTTGGTTATCCAGCCCTTGACTTAACTCCTTCCCCACCACTGGCACAACGTCCCCAAAGTATGTTGTAACTGCACCTGCTCACAGCAACCCCTTTGCCCCTTCCCTTCCGTCTACTCAACTTTCTCAACGTTTAGACTGCAGGCTCCTGGAAGGAGGGCGGGAGTGGCTCTCCAGGACGGTCTCAGGCAGGGGAACAACCGCAGCCCTGACTGGAGATTGAACCTGGGGCCTTCTGCATGCAAAGCAGGTGCTCTGCAACTGAGCTACAGCCCTTTCCTGAAGACAGAGAATTGGAGGAAGCTGCCTTGTACTGAGTCGGACCAGCTGAGTATTGACCACATTCACTCTCCAGGGTTTCTGAATTGGGACCTGAACTTGGGACCTTCTCGACACAAAGGAGGTGCTCTATCCCATGAAGCGACGCAGTTCCTTCCCCTCCAGAGGGGCCTGGCATATGACGCAGAGAGGCAGATGCCCCCCAGGACTTCCTCCCTCCCTACCTGCGTGCCTTTCCGTAGTTGGCCGTGTCGCTGCTTTGCTCTCGGTATCTGCAGATGTCTCCTTGGCAGATCAGGCTCCTCTGGGCACTGATGAGGGCGTATTTCACCTGGGGGGAGAGGACACAAGCCCATCAGTTGCTGGTTAACAACCCAGGAGCAAAGGAGGGAGGGAGGGAGGGAGGGAGGGAGGGAGGGAGGGAGGGAGAGGCCTTTGCCTGAATCCAAAAACTCTTCCCTTGTATTTTAGATGGAGGCTGTGAGTGGCAAGTCTAGTGTTCCAAAGGATATTTGCAACCCAAACAACACACACACATTTTAGAAATGAAGCCAATCTCCTCTTTACAGGTCTCGGCTGCACACACAGCCAGGCTTCAGCATGCCTGCTTCCTTCCCCAGGGAAGACTGCTGAGCTCACCTGTGCCCAAAGAGAGGGGGGGGGTCTCCTTTACCGTCCGCCTTCCAGGGACACCTGAGGGTCTGGTCAACAAAGCTTCCCTCTGACATGCCCAGGCCCTAGCCAGGACTCACCACCTTCCGCAGGGGTTTGCTGCGCACAGCCATGCCGTCCATGTAGTCCTCCAGCTTGAACTGGTACGTCCCTTGCAGCTTCTGCAGCAAACCGTCGAAGAAATCGCTGCCCTGAGACCCGGGAGAGAGAAAGTGAAGAGGGATGCGGGAGAGAGAGAGAGAGAGTGGACGTGGCAGGAGTACTTGAAGAATACATGCCCCGGATTCAGAATCTTCTGATGGAATAATAGCACCCAAAAGAAGAGCTCTGCTGGATTTGACGCAAAGCCTGTCTAGCTCAGCATCCAATGCACCTGCGCTTCTTGCATTGCAGGGGGCTGGACTAGATGACCACTGGGTTGCTTTCCAACTCTATTAGCCTATGATTCTACCTCCAGTTCAGAGCAATCCTAACCTCCTTGGGTCCCCCCCACCCCACCCCCACCAAGAATAGACTTGGGAAGAAGCTGGTTCACTAACCAACTCCTGGGATTCCACTACGGTCCTTCTGGGGGCCCACAAGCAAGAGTGCAGCCTTGGGATCACCCAACACAGGCTGTTTATGCCATAAAGTGGGGAGGGATCCAGAGCCTTGGTGCGCTCAGCACTCGTCTGTGGGCCACAAGCAGCTTTGTGAACAGCCTGAAGCAGGAGTCATGAGAACGTCAGAAATCCATGCAGCTGGATCTGGCGCCCAGCATCCTACTCAGAGCAGACAACCGGATGCCCCCAAAGCAAAGTCCACAAGCAAGACTCCCTGCAACTGGATTCAGACGCCTCCTGCCTCCAACAGGGGAGGGAGAAGGCAGGCTTAGCCACCCCCATGAAGGTGTCTTGTTTTTATTTATTTATCAAAGCCATCAGTACAAATGTAATAGGAGCCCCACAGCAGCCAGATCGGGCCAAAGGGGGCCCATCTAGTCCAGCCTCCTGTCCTCACGGTGGCCAATCAGACGCCCCAGCGGGAAGTGTGCAAGCAGGAGCTGAGGGCAACAGCTGAGCTCTCGCCACTTGTGCTTCCCAGGAGAGGCTGGCTGCTGGTGACAGAGCAGAAGGCGCACCAGGAGGTTTTGCTTGGGCTACCACAGCCTGGCCTGGCCTGGCCTGTTGCCCTCCAGACAGTTTGGGCTATGCTGGCGGGGGCTGATGGGAGTTGTAGTCCAAAATATCCAGAGGGCTGCCAGGTTGGGTAAGGCTAGGCTGCAAAACATTTCTGACTTTATACACCATTTGCTGTGTGTTGGGGGACAGACAAAGCTTTTTCTTCCTTACATAAGGGGGTCACCATGCTAACCTAAGCTTTTCATTTCTGTGTGCTTTTAAAACCACCACATTTGGGGCCAGGCGTATGACCCCGACCCTTGGGACAGTGCTTTCCCCCCACCCCTGGCGCCAGGCCGGAGGGCTCAGTCTCAGGCATCCTTACCTCGTCCAGGATCTGGAGCAGCTTGGTGCGGATCTCCTGGGCGTTCTCCCCAAGGGGATCCTTGAGCAGCTGCCGGAACTTCTCGATCACCTGGTAGAAGGCGTTCTTCCACAGCAGCTGGTCCACGTTCTGGGCGTCAGCAAACTCGATGTCGGTCAGCAGGCAGCGCTTGTACAGCTGCAGCATCTCCACCCTGGAAAAGGGCACAGCTAAGCCCAGGGGCTTCCGCCTCAAACACACACACCCCTTACAGTCCACCTCTTCCAGAGGACTCTACTCAGACCCACGATGAGACTTGGGGCAAATGCAAGAGGAGCTCGGTGGCTGAGTGGGACCAAAGACTCGCCTGAGTTCAGCACCCCATTTCCCCCAAAATGGCCAACCAGAGGCCTCTTCTGGGAAGTCCATAATATCACCCCCCCAACTGCTTTGACTCCCCAGGCAAAAGCAGCAGCTTGCTTCTCTATGATAGATTCCACAGACGGAACTTCTCGTCTTCTGCTATCCGGCTTAACCCCCTTTTAAAGCCTCCTTGGACATCTTCTGACAATGAACCCCATTAATTAGCAATGCCCTGTTTTGGAGTACAGGCAAAAGACATTATTTGCCTAGGCTTCTGGTTTTTAACTGGGAGGACAGCTGGATACGTCCATTATTACCTTGGTGGCTGTGCTCATCCTTTAAGAGGAGAGAAGAGGACTTGTTCCTTTTGAATGGATGTTTGGACCAGTATTATAGGTTTCGTTTACTGTTGTTTTTGATCTCAATGTCTTTGTTTTTGTTACAGGTAGGTAGCCGTGTTGGTCTGGGTCGAAGTAAAATAAAAAAATTCCTTCAGTAGCACCTTAAAGACCAACTAAGTTTTTATTTTGGTATGAGCTTTCGTGTGCATGCACACTTCTTCAGATACACTGAAATAGGAAAACACTGAAATTGTTTTTGTTGCGTAAGTCACTTTAAGACACGCAAATGCAAAATGCAACTAATGAATATAAAAGCAATAATGACCTGTGAAAAGGCCTTCCTTTCACTCCTTTCATGTTCTCATAAATGAATGGAGGGCAAGGCTACCAATGGCTGCTAGCCACCTTGACTATGTTACACCTCCGCTGCCCATCGATTTGCATTCTGCCTTTTCCTCCACGGAGTTCAAGGTGGCCTACATGGTTCTCCTGCTCATTTAATCCTCACAACAACCCTGTGAGGCAGGTTAGGCTGGGAGACAATGACTCGCAGAGTGACACAGCCAGTGAGCTTCATGGCTAAGAGGGGATTTGAACCCTGTTCTCCCAGGTCTAGTCCGATGCCACAATGGCTCTTTCCTAAGCGCCTGGAGGTCAGTTGCTGGGAATCTGAAATGGGGAGAACGCTGCTGTTGTGCTCAGGTCCCGCTTGCTTTTGGCCTTCCCTTGGTGGCATCTGGGGGGCCACTGTGAGGAGAGGATGGCGGACACGATGGAGCCCTTTTGGCATGACCCAGCAGCTAGGCTGCATCCTCATGGCGAAAGTTGAAGAGCACCCACTGTGGTTTCCCCGGCAAGCTGCCTGGCTCTTACAGCGGGAGGTGAAAGCAGCTGTGGTGCCAAGACCCCTCCGCAAACCCACCTCTGGCCAACCAGCTCCCTCCCTCTCCGCCAGCACCCACCCTCATCCAAGCCCTCGCACCTGAGCTGCCCCATCTTCTCCAGGCCCTCAGGGCTGAGCCGGTCCCTGGACAGGAGGTTGCTTAGCTGCTGCTCCAGGTTGCTGGCTTCGCGGAGGACCTTGCTGAGATCCTGCTGCTGCAGGCTGCGCACCTGCTGCTCCATCTCGGGGCTGAGAGGCCCAGCCAGGAGGGGGCTGCACAGGTAGGGCTCGGCCTGCCCTGGGTAGCCTGGCGGGTAATAGGTGCCCGGGTAAACCCCGTTAATGGCACCGACCTGATAGGGCAGGGAGTACCCGGCGTAGGGATAGGAGGGGGCTTGGCCTGCCGCCCGCCCGTAGTAGTAGGGGTTGTCCGAGTTCTGGAAGCGGTAGTAGGAGGCCTGGGCCTGGCGGGTGTCCCCCCGGGGTGGAGGGGCCGCCTCGTCGTCCGTGTCGAGGAAGTGCAGCTGGGAAGCCTGGCTCTTCAGGGCCGGCTTCTGCTCGGGGTTGTTGGGGTCCCATAGCCGGCGGGCAGTGCCCCCTCTGCCCCTCCCCCTGGTCCCTTTGCCCAGGCCACCGCTGAAGAGGAGCCGGGGCCCTGAGTGGGGGGCTTCGGGGGAGCCAGCACCACTGGCGGTGAGGTCCGTGTTGGCCGGGAGGACCAGGATGCCGCGCCCCCTGCCCTGGGGCTCCCGGCTGGAAGAGCCCTTCCCGACTTCGGCTGCCTCCGTAGAATCGCTCAGGCTGGCTTCCGAGGGCTTCCGCTTGCGCCACTCTGCCTCGGGGGGCTCCCCCCGCCCACCCCCCCTGCTGCCCTTGGCTTCCCGCCCGCTGGCGCCCCGGGAGAGCCAGCCGTGCTCCAGGCGTCTCTTGGCTGCCTCCGAGTCCCTGCTGGAGCCACGGGCTGCCTCGGCCTCCTCCTCTTCCGCCTTGTCCTCATCCAGGGAGTCTGTGGAGGAAGCAGAGAGCTGCTTCCGGGGACGGGGCCTCTCCTTGGGTGGCTCCTGGCGCTTCCGCCCGGCCTCTGCCTCCCCGCGGGCCCCATCGGCGCTGTTGTTGCTCCCGGCCGAGCTGGTGCTGCAGGTGCGGTAGCGGTTTCGCCGCTTGTCCGAGCGCGAGTAGCGCTTTGGGGTGCTCTGGACCTTGCTCTGGGCAGCTGCCTCCTCGCTGCCTCCTTTCCGGACCCGCTCGGCCCGCCTGCCCTTCTCCCCGCCACGGAGAGGCTTGGCCCCCTCCCGGCTCAGGCCCCCTTCCTGCCCCTCAGGGGCTGCTGGCTTCCTGCAGCCCTTCCCAGCGTCCCTTTCGGGCTCTTCGCCCCGCTCCCCCTTTGCGGGGGGCTCCTCGGCCGCCAGCTGGGGGGCAGCAGGCTCCTTGGAGGGGACCTGCAGGCGCTTCCCTGGCTGGTAGATCTGCTGGTCAGGCTTCTTGGCTCGCCGGATGATGCGAGGACACCACTCCTCAGGGGAGACCCCTGGATCTTGCGGAGCCCCAGCCTCGCCAGGCCCTTCCAAGAGGCCGTTGGGCTGCTGCTGCTGGCTGCTTGCTCTGGGAGGGTCCTGAGGGGCCGGGGGCTCTTCCCTGCTGGGAGCAAGGGGAGCTCCCTTGGCCTCCTCCTGCTTGGCTGAGAAGCTGAGCTTGTTCCGCAGGCGGGAGAGGCCCGGCTTGTAGATCTCGAGGTCAGGGCGCCGATTGTCCTTGCGGTGGCGAGGCTCCTTTGTGGTCTCTGCAGAGAAGGAAAAACACAAGGAGATGGTCAGCCTCAGAGCGGATAAGAAGCACCAGTGGAAATCAGGGAGAAGGGACTGGGACATGGTTAGGGGCTTTGCCTAGGGAGCACGAGAGCCAAAGAGGCAGGGGAAACAGTGAGCTGGGACCAACACATAGCAGGACCAGCACAGGCTCAGGAGGAAGATGTCTGACTAGCAGACCTGGTGCCAATTGGCTTCCCATCGGAGCCAGACCGCTGGCTCAACTCAGTACTACTAACACATACTGGAAGAGCCTCTAGAGCAGTGATGGCCAAACCGGGCCGTTCAGCTGTTTTGAGACTACAATTCCCATCATCCCTGACCACTGGTCCTGCTACCTAGGGATGATGGAAGTTGTAGTCCAAAAACAGCTGGAGGGCCCAATTTGGCCGTCACTGCTCTGGAGCATTTCAAGCAGGACTCTCTCATAGGGCAGAGAGCGGGAATGTTATTTCTCAAGTAGCACAGCTCCCCATCACTCAGGGAGAACTGGAAGCATCCTGGAGAGCTGCTGCCAGACAATGTCGGCAATACTGAGCTGGGTGGACATTTCCCTACGGACGTGAGTGTGTTTACTTCTGACCCACCCGCTTGGCCCCCACAGGCCTCCCCACCACTTCTTTGGGGTTCACCAAGTGGCTGCTTGGCCACCTCACAAAACTGACATTGACAGTTACAAACTTGGGTTTCTCTTTTAATTTGCCCCCCCCCCCCCGTGCGTGGCGCTTCCCACCCCATTCCACCCAAACGGCCACTTCCATGGAGACGTATTGTCATAAAGCTTCCCATCTGGATGCCGCCTCTGCCCTGCCAGGTGCTCTTTTTTCCAGACACAAAGTATTTTTCACAGGCTTCTCCCCACATGCGGCCCCCGCCCCATAGGAACCTCTTTGTGCCAATTCATTCAGGAAGCCAGAACGGACCTCCCACGGGGGAGAACATCCGGAGAGTAGCAGGGGGCTCCCACTGGTTGGCTCCCTGTGCCATTGCCAGCTCAAAGGCTGCCAGGAATGCCAGGTGGCCCTGCTCAGGTGTTCTGGGCTGGCAGGGATCGGAACCCCGGAGGAAGCAGTGCCCGTGGCAACAGAGCCTTGGTGGGGCGGGGTTCCAGAACCTTCCGGCCAAGGGGAACACTGGGAAAAACAGGACTGCTGGGGGGGAAAGCTGAATGTGAGCGCGCAAGACCATAAGAACAGCCTAGGGGGGCCAGGTGAGTGGCTCATCTAGTCCAGTATCACCTTCTCATAGCAGCCAACCAGATGCCCCCAAACAGGATCTGAGCCAGGAACCCTCTCTCTCCTCCTGTGGTTTCCAACCACTGGTGTTCAGAACCATTGCTGCCTCCAACTGTGGAGGCAGAGCATAACCATCATGGCAAGCAGCCCTCTTCTCCATGAACTTGTCTAATGAAAACATAAGAAGAGTCTGCTGGATCAGGCCAAGGGTGGTCCATGTAGTACAGCAACTCAGAAGCTACTTCTTCTGGATCAGCTCAAAGGCCCACCCAGGATCTGATTTCTAGCTACAGCCAGCCAAGGCAACTCCAGAAAGCTCAAAAGTAGGTCGTGATGGGCAAACCTTTTCCCTATTAGTCCCTAGATCTGGGTGCTTAGAGCTATACTGCCTCTAAACAGAGAGGCGCCATTTGCTGCTAAGGGCCACCACCACCAGGCCCTTAGACTTACAAGTGAAGTGTAAGAAAACATTTGTAAACCAGCACGAAGCAAGCAGCCAAGTCGGTAGCAATATACTGTACTACGATTCTTGTTTTAATGGATGTAGGATTTGATTTCTTTTGTTCCGTACTGTTCTTTTCTCAACTTTAGTTTTTATACTAATAGGAAAAAGCGGGATGCAAACAATAGACTAAAATGAACAGTCTCCCCAACTCCAGCATTTCCAACCGCAAATGGAAAAAGTACCGTACTTTTCCGTCTATAGGTCGCCCCCATGTATAAGACGCCCCCTATTTTGGGGGCCTCAAAATTTAGAAAATAGGGGGATTAAGCTTTGGGGGAGGATTATTTGGGGGGGGAATGCTGAAAATCGCTCACCCACCAGAATGCAGCATACAACTGCTTGCGTTGCTGACAATTGCCGCTTCAAATCTTGGGCTCGCGCTTCGTTCCAGTGGGTGAGCGGTATCAGCTGCCCGATCGCAGCCAGCGGCTGCCAATCACACTCTCACTTGCTACAACAAGGGCAGCTGTCTATTGGCTCCCGCAGCGGAATCAGGCAGGCTAATGGCGGCGATTGGGCAGCTGCGACGTGAGCGGCTGTGTGCTGTGTTCCGGCGGGTGAGCAATTTTCGGCATCCCAACAATCAAGTGGCCAATCGCCGCTTACAAGCTCGGGCTCACGCCAAAAAAAATTTCACCTGTCCCCCCTCAGCACTACCCGTGTATAAGACTATCCTAAAATTTGAACCTCATTTTTGGGTCAAAAAAGCTCGTCTTATACATAGAAAAATATGGGGAATAAAAAGCAAAAGCCCAGCAAGGCACCCAGGCTTCCCATCATCCCATCCTCAAGGAACGGTAAGGTGAGTACACAACCCACTCCACAGAAACTGGCCCCCTGAATGTCAGGAACTTTAGGATGACAGCTGAGCTTTGTATTCCAGGCAGGACTTCGCTATAGACTGCAGAGGGGAGAAGCAATGTGGTCCACAGGCTGGAGAGCTGGATTCAAGTTCTACCAGCTCTTCAGAGGAGTTCCTGGCTGGCTGTGAGCAACGTCTCCGTCTCTCTGCCTCAGTTTGCTGTGAGCCACCATCCACAATGAGAGAATCCTGCTTGCAGCCAGCTTCCATCATATTTTCTTGAAAATCAGATTTACAGCCCAAACAATGGAAGTCCGGCTCTATATGTGTCTATCACCAGTTTAAATACAGACTGCAGCCTTAATGAAACTTATGTGAGAGGAAACAGCCACAACCCAATGCAAGAACTAAATGTTCGCTGTCTTGGGATGGTGGACAAAAAAGTGCATTATATATCAGGGAGGGTCTTGATCAGGGGTTCCCAAACTAAGGCCCAGGGGCCGGATGCGGCCCAATCGCCTTCTAAATCCGGCCCGCGGACGGTCTGGAAATCAGCATGTTTTTACATGAGTAGAATGTATCCTTTTATTTAAAATGCATTCTCTGGGTTATATGTGGGGCCTGCCTGGTATTTTTACATGAGTAGAATGTGTCCTTTTATTTTAAATGCATCTTTGGGTTATTTGTGGGGCATAAGAATTTGTTCATATTTTTTTTCCAAAATATAGTCCGGCCCCCCACAAGGTCTTAAGGACAGTGGACCGGCCCCCTGCTGAAAAAGTTTGCTGACCACAGGACCTCGTCTCAAGCCCGATATATGACAAAAGCCCACTGTGCAGTCTCATTCTGTGCCAGCCTGTTTTCCACCCAACCTGTTTGTTTCACTTCCATGCCTGCACCCCATCTTAGGGGGAGGCCCTTCTCTTGATCCTGCCACCCTCACAGGCACGCTTTGTGTGGACGCAGGAGAGGGGCTTTCCAGTGGCTGCTGCTCCCCCAGACAACTCTGGAGCTCCCTTCCTAGAGAGATTAAAGCTGGTTTCCTCCTTGCTGTCCTCCGGAGGGTGGGTGAAGCCCTTTCTCCACAGGCCTTTGGGGAACTGACTGCTTTTGGTATCTGAAAAAGTGTGCATGCACACGAAAGCTCATACCAATGACAAACTTAGTTGGTCTCTAAGGTGCAACTGGAATAATTTTTTTTTTTTTGCTTTTAAGGAAACAGCTCTTAATACTTTTGACTGACTGTCCTTTCCCACAATGCCCCAGGGCGAATCACAACTTCAAAACTACTTGCAATTTGCTTTGCTTTGTTACTGCTTGTAGTATAATAGATCAAGTTTCTTTCAAACATAGCTCTAATTCCATTGATGTTTTAATCATTAAAAAACCCCAATTATGGCCTTTTATGTTTTTCAAACATGATGCATGTATTTTATGCATTGGCAAGTTTTTAAAGTTTTATTATGTTGTTATATGTGTTGGAAGTCATCCAGAGTGGGTGGGGTATAAATAATAAAAAAATATTATTATTACTATCATTATCTTCACGTATTCTTTGCTTCCCCGCTGTGTTTTGTTTTCAATCTTTCGTGAGCCGCCTTGAGGGAAAGGCGGGCTGCCAATGAATAAATAGAATAAAAACGAAAAACCCCACGAAGATAAAATTAAATGTATAATAACGAGGAGGACGAGGGTGACAATGGGGGCGATAACGATCCCCTCACGGTAAGAATAACGGCCGAGAGGTGAAAACCGCGACAACCACCACCACGCGGTGGTAACGACAACAAGCTCCCCGCAAACTCGCGTGTCGGCGGGCCGTGAGGAAGCGCCCCCGCCCGGCGCGCGTCTCCTCTCCTCTCCTCTCCCCGCCACGCCCCCTCGGGCCCGTTCCCACGGAGCGAAGCCCCGGACGCGCGCCTCCCCTCCCGCAGCGCGCCCCCGCCCGACGCGCCCACCTGGTCCTCCGCTGCCCCTGGCCGCCCCCGCGGAGGCCGCCGCCTCCGCCGCCGCCAGGACGCCCCTCCTCAGCTCCGCCGCCGAGACGCGGACCCGCTCCAGCTCCGCCGCCGCCGCCATTTTGGCTCCCCGGGAAACAAAACGGGCGGACGGCGGCCGACGCGGGACAAGCCGCGGCGCGGGCGAAAGCGAGAGCGAGGGGCGGAACGGAACGCGCAGGCGCAGCCTCTACAGAGGGAAGGAGGGGCGGGAAGCAGCTCTCGGGTCTCGAAAGCGCTTCGCCTTTGCCACGCCCACTGGACCACGTGGCCTGCCAGGATGCGTAGAGAAAATAAAGGGTAGAGTAGCAACTCAGTTCTCAGGGTGGACGAAGAACGGGACGCCGGAGTCTACGGTTAAAGTTCCGGCCTCTCTCGCTTCCTAGCCTGCAATCCGGGAGAGCCTTTTTGCTGCCAGCCGGTGCGGGAAATACTGTGCTAGACGGCCTCAGTATAAGGCAGCATCCTGCGCTCCTGTTTAAACCAACCTTGTATCTAGAACATTGAGGACTAGATTCCTATTTCATCCCCCACCCCCCAAGAAAAAAAAAAACATGAAATGAGATTTTTGGGCAGCAGCACGTTCAACTGGTTTAATTTTTAAAAGGTGGTCGCAAAGAGAGGAATTCCTGCTCTGTCTAGAGGAATAACGAAGGAGGAATGGAAAAACGAGGATTTAAAATGGCGTTGCACCTGTTTCCCCTTCTAGCGGGGTGCATGCTCTCTCAAGCCAGCCAAAAGGTTCTGGTGATGGCTCCCATCCCCCCTGGCAGAAAACAGGCTAGGCTGACTGGGGCCAATGAGCTGAAGGCCCAAACAGCTGTAGAGTAGCAAGGGAGAGCCCTCTCCTCCATGCATTTGCCTGAGCCTCTTTGAAAGCCACCCCGTTGGAGGCCCTCACTGCCTCTGGTGGGAGAGAGTTCCGTAGTTTAACTATTCAGCGCAGCTGAAACGCAATTTTGGAAAACCTCGAGGGCTGATATTTTTACAGAGATTTGAGCTAAAAGAGTTTTGCTCTTACTTTTTGCAGGGGAAGGGAGTGTGGTGTGGAGATACATGCTGCTACCATCTGAAGGCAGCCCTGTTTAGGAAAGTTTTTAATGTTTGAAGTTTTATTCTGTTTTAATATTCTGTTGGGAGCTGCCCAGAGTGGCTGGGGAAACCCAGCCAGATGAGCGGGCTATAAATATTATTATTATCATTATCATCATCATTACCACATCCCATCCCCGGATGCCCCCATTGCTCTCTCTAGCCAAGAAAGAAACAACATGGTGTCGGAAGGAGCTGACAAAATCTGGGACATAAAGACATTGGGGCTGGAGCAACTCCCTGTGCTGCATTCATGCACACTAAGGACCACACTGGAAAGGCTAGTCTACTTAGGGCAGGTCATTTCCAAGCTTTTCAGATCCAGGACTGTTTTACTCAAAACATGCATTTAGAGACTGGTTTCTTTTATCTTATGCCATATATTGGCATGGCAATAGCGATCCTGTTGCAACCCATCACAGAATCCTAGAGTTGGAAGAGACCACAAGGGCCATCCAGTCCAACCCCCTGCCAAGCAGGAAACACCATTAAAGCATTCCCTCCAGATGGCTGTCAAGCCTCCGCTTAAAGCAGGCATCCCCAAACTTCGGCCCTCCAGATGTTTTGGACTACAATTCCCATCTTCCCCAACCACTGGTCCTGTTAGCTAGGGATCATGGGAGTTGTAGGCCAAAACATCTGGAGGGCCGCAGTTTGGGAATGCCTGGCTTAAAGCCTCCATTTGAAGACCAGTGGCCTGGGGACCCCCACGACACCAGGGCACACGGATTACTTCAACACTTTTTATTTAATAGCTGTTTTTGTGTTTGGTTTTTTTTACAGTTATTTACATGACACACCCAGCTTCTCTGCCAGAGTCTGGAAGCACTAACGAGGCTAAGGAGAGGATTGCCTCGTCTCTTTTAGACGTGGGTGGGGAAAGTCTGCCACAAACACAAGTCCCCTCAGTCCCAGGAGATCTGACTGTGCCCTCTGCCAAAAAATGTAACCACCGCCCCTGACACTTGGCAGGAGCCCCCTCATTTCATGGCACTGCTGCCTCTCCTGGTATGCCCCGCGGAGGACCTTAAGGTCCACAAACAATAATATTCTGGAGATCCCGAGTCATAAGATGGCTAGATTGGCCTCTACTAGAGCCAGGGCCTTTTCAGTACTGGCCCCAACCTGGTGGAACGCTCTTTCCCAGGAGACCAGGGCCCTGCGGGATTTGTCATCTTTCCGCAGGGCCTGCAAGACAGAGCTGTTCCGCCTGGCCTTTGGGTTAGACTCAGCCTGACCCCTGTGTTTTTCTCCCTCATGGCTTGGATTTATGGCCTACTTGAAATGAGGCTGCACTTTAAATTTTAATACTGTATTTTAATCTGTATTTTAACTAATTGTTTTTATGTTTTATTGTGGTTCTGTTGGTGTCAGCCACTTATGGCCTACTTGAAATGAGGCTGCACTTTAAATTTTAATACTGTATTTTAATCTGTATTTTAATTAATTGTTTTTATGTTTTATTGTGGTTCTGTTGGTGTCAGCCGCCCTGAGCCCGGTTTTTGACTGGGGAGGGCGGGGTATAAATAAAAAATTATTATTATTATTATTATTATTATTATTATTATTCAACACCTTCCCACAGCCAGGAAGGGGGGCAATTGCCCCAAGGGACTGTGCTTTGCTCCAGTTCTGAGCCTCGGTGGGGTTTTGTTTTGGGGTTTGAACGAAGGTCAGTTGGCAGGCAGAAAAAATTAAAGAGCAGCAGGATCGAAAGCAAGTGGGTGGTGTGGAGGTGGCTGGACTCCCCCTCCCCCTTTGGCATTTACCATCAGCCCTTTGGTAGTTGGGAGGGTGTTAATTACACCTGCAAAATATATAAAACCAGTTGAAGAAATGGGGGGGGGGAGAGAATGGCAAGGAACAGCCCCAAACCTGACCTGCCACCACCCAGTCTCCACCGCATGGGGCTTGGCCTTGCTCAATACAGCATGACTGCTTCTGATGTGTGTTTAACCTGCACAATTTCAACCATCCATGGCTGAAGGAAGGCTCGTTGAAATTGCACAACTGAAACCCAAGCAAGGCAGAGAGCTTATAAGCTATTTAGGTGCCAGGTCCGCTTGGGGTTAGCTGGTGCCTAAAGAGATTTTAAGGTTTCTGCCTTGCTTGGGGGGGGGGGACAAGGCTGGCTCAGTGTGTCTGCTCTGGGACGCTTTCGCAGGGCCAGCCAAGTTCCTGTGAGATCTTGCGTGAGCATCTTTAGCTTCCCAGAGCCCGCAAAGCTCTGGCTCAGCAAGCAAAGCGGAGAGTTTAAAAGCTCCTTTGGATCAGGTCCACTTGGCACAAAAGCCTTGTGAGGATTGGGGGTTCTCTCTCTCTCTCTCTCTCTCTCTTCCCACTCTTACCTGCTAGCTACAGGGCAGAACCAACGTTTGGGTAGATGCATGTAAACATGGAAACATTGGAACTGAACTCTCATTAAGGTGCAATCCTACTTTCCTCTCCTCCAGAGATCAAAGAGGAGCTCTAAAGCAGCTCCTGCTTTCACAGCTTAAAAACAGCCTTTGCCAACCTTGGGCGCTACAGGTGTTTGGGACCGAACCTCCTGTCAGTCTGTGCCCCAAGGTGGCTCAGAAACAATTAACCTTCCACAGGTGGGACTGTCCCTGCCAGGGAAAGCAGCACCAGGAGTGCTGTAGCTATGCATCAGCAGAACGAGACAGTTGGCAGCTGCCAAGCGGGAGGGGACAACAACAGGTTGTGGCTTTAACAGGGCAAGATGACGCAGCATCACCCAGACTGGCGCTGCTGCAGCTCTCTGGCCTGGTTCTCATCTTTGGCCTTTGATTCGGAGAAGACCTCTTGCCATTTCTGTTCTGCTCCTAGCAGGGAGGGGACCAGAGCAGGCCGGATCCCGAGAGGAGCACCCCTGAGGCTGCAAACCGACCTGTGGCCCAAGCCCCTGGGGTTGGGAGCCCCCAACATAAATGGCTCTGGAGAAGGGAGGCGAGGCCAGATGGAAATGGGATCTAGAGGAAGCAACACAGCTGGAGGAGGGGACAAAACATATGATCTGCAACACACACCATCGCTTGAGGGCCAGAGGACAAGGACATGGAGCCTGTGGGGGACCCTCCAGGTATTGCCAAACTCCAACTTCCAGTAGTTCAGTGAGAAAAGAGGATGGAGAATCATAGCCTCATGACAACCAGAGGGCCATAAGCTCCTGGCAGAGGCTGCAGGACAGAGCCCTCCCCGCACTCCCCTCCTGCTCTGGCCTTTGCCCAAAAGGGAGGCAGGCTCACTGCTGGGAGGGGCCAGGCCTGGGATGGATGTAAAGCAGGGCAAGAATGATGGCGGGCGGGATGGTGAGGATACAAAAGGAAGACGGGCAGTTCGCTGGGGAGGGCCTGTTTTATTCAGAGAAAAACACACACTACCTCGCATTTGGGGGAGGACGACTCCATGCGACAGTCAGCAGAGACCCTCCCCGTGGGCTCCATCAACAGCAGGTTTGTCCCAGGTGGCCCGGTACTCTTGAGTCCCTGGGGAGGGGGGCTGATGGCGCCAAGAGGCCATGAAACAAGCCAGGTTTGAATTCCAAGCAAACTCTCCAGATTCTGGCCATTGTGAAAAAGAAACCGGGGGGGGGGTGTAGGTTCCAAGTTTTTGTGTTTTCTTAAAAGAAAAACCAGAACTAGCTTCAGCCCCTGAGAGAGGAAGAAAAGGGGGCCGTTTGTTTGTGGGTAAGTTGGGGGGCAAGCCAAGCTGTCCTGAGGGCTGCTCTACCAGTGGAGGCCAGAAGGGGGCGTCTTCTCATCCTTATTGCTTTCCAGGGAAAAGGGTGGGATCCGGACGTCGAAGTGGGAGCCGTCGGGCCGCTCAAAGCGGAAAGTGCCCCTATGGAGCAAAAGCAGAGCTCAGAGTGAGGGGTGACCCAGAGCAGGTTAGGGGGCAGGCGGGGGGGGGGGGACACAATGAAGTCACTCTACTTGGGGTCACACCCATTTATTATTTCTTAAAACCTGTTAGCTCAGGAAGACTGCAGTGGCCACGATAGGCAAGAGAAAATATACAGTATGAGAACTGCTATTTTAACTACACCAGGCATCCCCAAGCTTCGGCCCTCCAGATGTTTTGGACTACAATTCCCATCTTCCCTGACCACTGGTCCTGTTAGCTAGGGATCATGGGAGTTGTAGGCCAAAACATCTGGAGGGCCGCAGTTTGGGGATGCCTGAACTACACCTTTTTCTTTCAACAAGGCCATAAAGAGAGCTCTGCTGGGACAAGCCCAAAAGGGCCCATCTATTCCAGCATCCTGTTCTCACAGTGGCCGACCAAATACCCCAAAGGCAAACCCACAAGCCCTCTCCCCTCCTGGGATTTCCAGCAACTCTTAGAAGCATTTCTGCCTCCGACCGTGGCAGCAGAGAGTAGCCATCGATAGTCCTTGTTACCCATTAGCTCTTCTCCTCTCCCTCCTCCAATACTTTCCATCTTTCCTTCCTTAACGCTTCCCAACGAGTCTCTTTTCAAAGCAGCTCATCAGAGCCAAGGGGGGTTGGAGGAACTGGGTTCCATCCAGCTGAATTTTACTCAGTGAAATTAACAGACCTCATTCCAGCCAGCCTGCTCTGAGTAGGACAAACCTCAGATAAAACCTATTATTGCCAGAGACATCTAACAGCAAAGCTCTTCTGTTTATGAACACATTTCATAAACGTGCCAGGCAGGAAAAGGGGAAGCTTCCAATTGTGTGGCGGTTAACGTAAGAATGTAAGTAGCGCCTGCTGGGTCAGGCCAAAGGGGGCCCCAAACAGTCCAGGCTCCTGTTCTCCCCCTCCCGAGGGCAGAGCCATCGTGGCTGGTAGTAGCTGATATGTACTGTGTTAAGATTTGATGATCAGAAGCGGCCAGGGCCAACCTGAGGGGCCTTTTAAACACCAGCCTTCGGATTCAAGACACTCCCAAGGCTAGCTTCTAACCCCACCTTGCCGCCACCCCCTGGGGGAGGCTGCCCCCAGGGAAGCTGGCTCCCCCCCCCTCCTCTGGTTCCTTACCACATGTGACCGCTGGATGCTTGCAGGGAGACATGGCTGCTGTACTGGAAGGCTGGCTGTTCTTTGGACAGGACTGGCTCCTGTGGAGAGAAAAGGAAGCGTTACTGGAGAGCCGTCTCCCGCCTCACCTCCGGCTCTGCAATAAGAACAGCCTTCACCAACCATCTGGCGGCTGGTGGGAGTTGTTCATGCTAAACTGCTTTGTTCTGTTTGAGACGTCTTCCAGGAAGAAGAACATAAGACTGGCTGCGAGACCTGGAAGACCTTGCAGCAGGGTGGATAAAAATCAATGGTTTTTTTTTTATTTAAATCAGATTTTTTTAAAAAATGCTTTTTGAGGAAAATATATTACCATCCAAAGGTTATTCCATCATGAAATAAAGATTAGTTTTTTTAATTATGTAGAATAAGGTTGTATATGTTTAATTTTGGGGGTAAATAAATTCCATTAATCCATTCACAATGTCATGCTCTTCCAGAGGTTTTTTGCAAGATTCTTGGGCAGTTTCTCTGCCTATAAGATATTATCACAGGTGCTTGGTTTACTTTTGCAGTTCTCAAAACTGAATTTGACTCAACAGAGATCACATGCCTCTTCTTCACAGCAAAAATGTTATAACATGAACAGAGTTGAGAAAAAGACCTTAATCCTATTGTTCTACAAACCTATGAATACAGAATCAACCCCTTCAGTGCTAAGTTTCAAGAAGTTCAGTGAATAGAATAGAAACAATATTTTTCTGATTGTTTGGAGTGGACAGTATTTAGGTTTTTCATGTGTAGGCTGGGCTGACAGTCTAAGTTTCTTAAAATATATATATTTTGTTTCTGTTTAGTCAAATTAGTTAACAAACATGGATGTTTCTTTAAGCAAATAACATATGCTGTAATGTTATTGTTTCAGTTGAATAAATCTATTTAAATTGTTATTATTAAGGTAATGATTATTTTTCTCCTTCCTAAGTACAACAGAAAAGTTGTCCAAATATGAATGATTAACCTATTAAACTGGGGATAAAAAACTGATATGAAAAATTGTTCTTCTAAAAATCTTCATCTACTTGCATATTAAAGTTATACCAGCAAGAATTAGTCTTTATGTAGAAAACTATGATTTAAATCAAGCCTTACTGATTAGTGATTTGAATCGTGATTTAAATCAGTTTGATTTAAATCAAATCCCCCCTGCCTTGCAGGCCTTTTCCCACCTGGCCTGGGTGGGTGGGGACCTGGCTGACTCCAGCTCCAAAAGCTGAGGCCAGAGACCATCTTGACTGTCTTTCAGAGCAGACCCACCTCTTCCAGCCTGAGCTTCCACAGCCGCTGCCTGCCATGAACCACCATGGGGCAGGATTGGCAGCAACAGCAGCAGACACGTTCTACGCTTAAGAGAATATTTCATTCTCTTGCCAATTATGCTGTTTTAAATGAGCATTTTATAGCTGACTTCCTTCAGTCATGTTTTCTTTGATATGCTTAAGATTTTTGTTGTTGACTTTGCTGCCTTAAATGTGCACCCTGCAGCTGACCTCTTTTGCAATATTTCATTTTGAAATCTTTTAAGATAATATCTCAGCTTCCTGTATTATGTTGCTTTGAATGTATACTTTATATTTGCCTTTCTTCAGCAATGTTTTCTTTGATGTTTTCATGTAGGGTTGTTAAACCACTTTGAGATTCTGTGTTCTTAAAAATATCGAGACAGAAACGAAATGAATATTGACAATCATGGTAGGAGGCCTGCGGCTGCATCAACCCAATGGCCCAACCTGTTGTCCCAGTGGCCCACCAGAAGCCCCAGTGAGTAGACCTTTAGCAAAACCCGAGCACAAGAGCCCCCTCCCTCCTGCAGAGCCAGCCACTGGTACCCAGAAGCAAGCGATCAAAGGCCAGCTTTAACCCTCCTCCAGCAGGGGGCACTTACTCTCCCCACGACCCCTCGACCCCGGACTGTCTCCAGCGTGCCCGACAAGCTGAATATCCTCCAGTGCCGTTCCCGGAGCTGCACAACTTCGTTGTTGAGGTTCTCCAGGCGGATGCAGTAGCGCCACTTGATGCAAGGAGTGAGAAGTCACAGTCAGAGCAGGAGAGCCAACAAAGGGCAAAAGGGCTTCCCAGCCGGAAGGTGGGCTCCCCACAGAGGCCTAGACACCCTTGCAAGGCCACTCCACCCTTAGCATGCAAGCCCAGGAGAAAGAGCACTCACCCAGTAGACGTGGGAATTCTGGGCTTCCTGCAGGAGAGAAGAAGAGAAGGCAGCCTTTGTCATAGACAGACAAGGAAGGGCTGGCCAACAGAGAAATGAGAGGAGCCTGCGATGGGCACTACAATCTTACTCGGCTACGAGCGACCTCCAAAGAGAAAGAAGATTGCCTTAGTGGCTTTTCAAGAAGACAGGAGGGACCTCACTCACAGCAGGTTTCTGTTTAGCCATGACAACTACTGGGAATCTCTGTCTAGAGCCCTGACAACGGATATTGAGAAGACCCCTCCCCTGCACTCCTTTTGGTGCCTGCTAAAAGCATTCCTGTTTAGACAAGCCATAGGGAATGGCCAGTGCATTGAAGCCCAACTTTGTTTTCTGCTGCTCCAGAGAAGCAGACACGGAGCAATGGATTCAAACTTCAAGAAAGAAGATTCCACCTAAACATTAGGAAGAGCTTCCTGACAGTAAGAGCTGTTCGGCAGTGGAATTTGCTGCCAAGGAGTGTGGTGGAGTCTCCTTCTTTGGAGGTCTTTAAGCAGAGGCTTGACAGCCATCTGTCAGGAATGCTTTGATGGTGTTTCCTGCTTGGCAGGTGCTTGGACTGGATGGCCCTTGTGGTCTCTTCCAACTCTAGGATTCTATGATTCTGACCCTTTGGCCTGACCTAGCACAACAACCCTTTCTCCTTGCAACCCTGGGACAGGTTGGGAGAGAACCAGCCACACAGGATGATTCCCTAAAGATCTGGACCCCTTCGCTTTGCGACACAAGATACAGGCCAGGGGATGGCGTACGAAACCTGCAGGGTCTGCAAGACCTTCCCCTGGAAGGGCTACCCAACCAGCTGCTCCCGTTTCAAGGTCCCCGAGGATTTGGTGGCACCACGACTTGTGTCGGAAACAATGGCTGCTGCTGCTGACACGCGTACCCACAGCGAGGCCTCCAAGGGACCCCAAGAGGCAGGGGGCCAGGCACCTACCCGCATGCCCATGTAGAAGGGGATCACGGTGACCCGGATGTTCTCTGTGGTTTCCCGGTGCACGTCGGACAGCTCTAGCCATGGGTGGTTCTTCTCCTGCCACGCACACAATGTGTCCCTTGCCACAAAGGGTGGAACTGGAGGGGCAGGAGAGAGAGAAAAGGGGATTTCCAAGGGAAAGTATTTCAGCACAGAAACTGCTTACCCACAGAAAGCAACGCGGACAAGACTTTTGGGGAAGCAAGTTGAAGTGGGAATTACAGTATGCGCGTGAATTAATTCCTATGTGCTAACCTAAGGTGAGGGAATGCCTTTTTTTTTAAGCCTGCGCAATTTACAGGCCCAGGGACTCCACCTTTGGGGTTCCCCAGTGGCCACTGTTGTTCTGACCAAGTACAGCTGTCTCAAACGTCACAATGGTGTGTTTGTTCAACCAAAATCTGCCACAAAAGGTTTTTAGAAATGTATCATTCGCCTTGCATAAGAAAAAGGGGGAAATCAGGAAAAAAAGGCCACATTTACTGCAGCTTCTGGCTGAGCTGGTGCACCACCGAAAGCACTGAGCTGTGCTTCAGCCCATGTCTGCCTCTCTTAGAGGGGGGAGAGCCTATCGGCCTTTGCAGCCTTTCCCCCCCAAGTAAGAACTCACCTTTCGTCTGATCGTACAGGAGGAACCGTTCGAACAACTCGTGCTGGATGGGCACCTGGTCGGTGGAGGTATATGGAAGGATGTCTTCGTGGCTTACATAGTCAAGTCCTAGAAGAGGACCCCAGAGAAAAAGGACACATCCAGGTATTTGCAGAGGACAGGCAGCAGCAGCCAAGTGCATCAGTTCTTATCCTCAGCTTCAGAATCAGAACACAATCCTGTCCAGAAGCCCCAGGTGACACTACCACAAAAGGCAACAAATTATCCCACGTGTAGGAACACGGGAAGCTGCCTTTTGAAGTAGCGGCTCTAAAGAGAAAGATTCTAGTCCTCATGGTTCCAAAGAAAGACCAGGTTTCAAACGTTACATAGGAAACTGCCTTATACAGAGTCAGACCATTGACTACCATCCACACTGATGGGCAGCAGCTCTCAAGGCCCTTCCCGGTCCTGCCTGGGGACTGAACCCAGGACCTTCTGCATGCAAAGCAGACGCTCTACCATTGAGCGACAGGCTGCCCGCTGATCTAGGTGCCTGATCAGACGGGGGCCTATTTGCCGAGTTGAATGAGATTTCTATATGTTTGCATTATATAGAACTGACCATAAGCACACAAGTCAGATAAATATGGAATGAGATTATAAAAAACCAGTCCAGTAGAAGATGGTTGAATAAAACCCTAAGAGAGCACGTTTTACCGCTTTGCTCTTTGCCCCACCCTGGAAGTGCGGGGAATAAATTCAGTGAATAATAAAACCGGCTTCCCACTCCCTTGCATGAACCCTTCAGGGATTTACACCCAGAGCCTGGGGAAATGTTGGGCGGCCTCCTAGACCCTCCCCAGGCAGCCACAGGGACAGCTGGCTCACCTGGGATTGCATAGAGAGCTCTGCTGTCGTCATGGTTTGCTAAGAAAGTCACTGCTTCCGTCTGCGATCTCTGAGACTGAGGAAGAAATGGCAAAGACAGCACTTGAGAGCTGCAATTATTATTAGCTAATAATAATAGGAATAATAACAACAACAACAATAATAATATACCACCCTTAATCTAAGAATCACAGAATGGTTCACAGTTTAAAAACACAAAAATACATACCACAATAAGAAATAGAACAGTAACACCCACACAGTTTAAAAGGCCCTGGATTGTTTAATTAGCTAAAGGCATGGAAGAAGAGGAATGCTTTGGCCTGCCGTCTAAATTTACGTAATGATGGTGTGCCTGGCAAGCCTCCCTGGGGAGGGTCGACTACAAATGGGAAGCCAGCACAGCAAAGGCCATCTCTCATGTTGCCACCCTCCAGGATGCATAGAGAAGGACATTGGATGAAGATGACATGTTCCAAGTCTGGATCAGGCCAATGACCCATCTAGTCCAGCATCCTGCATAGAGAAGGACATTGGATGAAGATGACATGTTCCAAGTCTGGATCAGGCCAATGACCCATCTAGTCCAGCATCCTGCATAGAGAAGGACATTGGATGAAGATGACATGTTCCAAGTCTGGATCAGGCCAATGACCCATCTAGTCCAGCATCCTGCATAGAGAAGGACATTGGATGAAGATGACATGTTCCAAGTCTGGATCAGGCCAATGACCCATCTAGTCCAGCAGGATTCGACCACAAGAGCAGCACTTTTCCCTCCCATGGTTTCCAGCAGCTGGCATTCAGAAACATTGCTGCCTCTGACTGGGGAATCAGGGCATAGTCTTCCTGGCTAGTAGCTAACAATAGCCCTCCCCTCCTCCTTGAATTTGCCTCACCCTCTTTTAAAGCCATCTAGGTTGGTGGCCGTCGCTGCCTCCTGTGGGAGGGAGTTCCACAGTTTAACTCTTTGGAGGAAGGGCAGGATATAAATTTAACCAACACAAGAATTAATAACAAAGGCCATGTTTTAACCACCTCTGATGTAAGGCACCCTTAGATGGATCCTATGACTGGCCCCCTCCCTACTCTGTATGGCATCCTAGTCGTGTATGGAGGGGGGGCAAGGGGAGGAAGGCTGAAGCACTTACTATATGTGGGCAGTCCCGAGCATCTATGAGAACCTGGTAGTATGTGTGTGTCTTGCCTTTCACTTCCTTGGATCCGTGCCCAGCTGCGTTCTCACCCCTGAATCAAGACACACAGCCTGTTTTTAGAACCTCTTGTTAATATTATTACCATTGTTATTGTTATTATTATTATTATTAAAATTTGTGTACTGCCCTTCATCCGAAGATCACAGGGTGGGTCACAACATAAAAATACAAAATGAGAACACAAAATACATAAAAAAGCAAAAACCAAACCAATAACGCCCCCTCCCACAAACACATTAAAAAGGCTACAGAACGCTCAATCAAGCAAAGGCTTGGTTATATGCTAAATCCACCACAGATTTCACATTTCACAGAGCAAGTGCGGATGGGCCGTCTCTGACACGGGGGGCAGCTCAGCCTCATTGGGGAAAAAAAAGGCCTCCTGTACTAGGAAGAGAGGAAATGTACAAACCGGAAAATCCCAAAAGCCACATACAGATTCCACTACCTTGGTGGACACAGCATGCTTTCAGCTCAGAACTGCATGTCTGCAGCTTTCTTAATGAACTTCCTTTATTTTAAATAGGTGTGTTTTTACCGTGCTAATGAAATTATTTTTATTGCTTATGTTAACTGTGTGTAAATATGTCAGCATTGTTTTTATACTTTTAAACTGGTTAGAAGCTATTTTGGCATAAATAAATAAATGCAAAAAACACCCAACAAAAACCAAAATAAAAATACCAAATAAAAACTTAGTTGGTCTTTAAGGTGCTACTGAAGGAATTTTTTTATTTTCCAACAAAAACCAGTCCTTTAATATGGCAGCAAATACAGTTTGGAACTTAGTTCTTGAACGTTTTGGCTCCCGAATGCTGTGAACGTTCTTTGGAACTCAAACGTCTGACAGGGCTCCTGATTGAGTGCAGGATGCTTCTGCAACTAATCAGAAGCCGCGCCTTGCTTTTTGAACGTTTTTGGAAGTTGAACGGACTTCCGGAACGGATTCCGTTCGAGAACCAAGGTACAACTGTATTTTCCAATGACTTAAAAAAATTGTTTACTGTACTGTAAACCACTCGGAGTAAGCTGTATATCAATTACATGCAATAAAATGATTAAATAAATCAGGGCAAGGTCTGCCCACTGCTCACTCTAAATACCAACCACAACTTCTTAAAGCGCACTGAGCTTCTTAACATGCTCCTCTCCCTCCCCAATTCTGTCTGCCTTTGAGCGAAAGACATATCCTTCCTTACTTTTCAGGCACCGGGGAAGCCACGTCTCTGTCATACAGCCTGGCTTGCCAAGGAAAGAGGACTATCCCCCGGTATCCAAATACACTGTGGAGAAATAGCTGAAAGAAAAGAGCACAGGGGGCAGGAGGAGAAAGCGTCAAGCAAGGCAGAAGAGAAAGCGGAACTTGCTCCAACCATCATGGTGAGAAATGGCAGCTCCAAGGAACCAGCTTCGGGAGGGAGGGAGGTGGGCAGCTTCATGGCATCTATTGCTACTAATCCAGAGCCTAAGGCGGGGGGCGGGGCGGGGGGGGGGGTCAAAACAAATGACAAAGGCTCCAGTAAAGGTGGGTGTTAAGGGGTGATATGATAGCCATGTTCAAATATATAAAAGGATGTCATATAGAGGGTGAAAGGTTGTTTTCTGCTGCTCCAGAGAAGCGGACACGGAGCAATGGATTCAAGCTACAAGAAAGAAGATTCCACCTAAACATTAGGAAGAACTTCCTGACAGTAAGAGCTGTTCGACAGTGGAATTTGCTACCAAGGAGTGTGGTGGAGTCTCCTTCTTTGGAGGTCTTTAAGTGGAGGCTTGACAGCCATCTGTCAGGAATGCTTTGATGGTGTTTCCTGCTTGGCAGGGGGTTGGACTGGATGGCCCTTGTGGTCTCTTCCAACTCTATGATTCTATGATTCTATGTGAAGGAAGCCAGAAATGCAGTTGTGGACAGGACCAAAAAATTGCTACAAGTCCTGACAGTCTTCACACATCCATACTGTCACAGGAACATTTACAAGAGCCAACATTCTCTGCCTGGTTGCCTTGAAGCAAAAAAATCTGCGGGCTCCTGTGGGCAGGCAGACAAGGATCCCTTTATAAGGCTGGGCTTGCAGAATATGGTCCGGTGTCGTCCCTTTATAGTAGCACCGACTGCAACAGAGAGGGGGGCACTAACAAGAGAGGGTCCCAAGCTGGCCCAGCCCAGTGTAGAGCAAGAGGCTTCCAATGCCTCTGATTCCACCCCGCCACACAAAAAACCCACTTACCTGACCCGTGTCATATTTCCCATGCTGCTTTGGCACTTCAAATACACCCACCGTCTCCAGCACTTTGCCCTCAGGGCGGTTCCTAGGGTGAGGACAGAGAGAAGGCAGGGAGGGCGTGAGGCTCGCCCAGAGTGTTGGTCACTGAGTCGCAAAGTCTGAACTGGCTTTGGATGTCGCCCCCCCCTTTCTCACAACCACAGCTCAGCTTTCAGACTCCTATTCAGCTGGCAGTCCAGTGGAGCTGCTCTGCCCCACGCACAACAAATACAACAAGAAAGTAACAATGAATAAAGCTTCTTGTTTAAAGTTTAACTCCAGAGGTAACTGCAGTCACAATGGCCAAGAGCTCAGAAAGGAACCGATAAACTCGGGAGGGAGGGAAGTCCACCGATGGATGTTTGTCGCAATAGTTAAAAGGAGTCTTGCACGTCCCGAAGCAGCATAGCTCTGGGGAGAAGAACGCAGGGGAGTGTGCCTGTGGGTCCTGTTTTTGAAGGCTGAATTAGGGGCCAAAGGGAAATCTCATCTTGCACTGGCAAAGTCAGGCAGCAGTAAGCAGGCCTCAAAATGATTTGCGGCAGGCCAACAAGGTTCCTGACTACAAATGCTTTAAACCAGACCTCTCCAACCTGGTGCCTGGCAAATGTTTCGGACTACAACTCCCATCAGCCCCCAGCATCCTACAGCCATGTTGGATGAGAGTTGTGGTTTAAAACACCTGGAGGGCCCTTGGTTGGAGAAGGCCAAGTTAAACAATAGCAAGAGGGTAGTGGCATCAATGACCAATGATACGTCATTCTAATGAGACTGGGAGGACTTCTCTCTCAAGGCACCTTTATGCATTGGGCTCCACCCCCACAAGCCACTATTTTGCCTCTTGGTGTGGTCGGTAAAATTGCACACACCCAGGGATTGAAACTCCCATTGTTCTAGGCACATTAGCACCAGCGGTTTCGGAGCTCTGGTCGCAGTACTGTGCCTAAGATTTCAGATTAAACTGTCACTGCTGAAAGAAAACGAGGGCCTTTTTCTTCCTCCCCACCTCCAGCCACTTTCTGAAGACTGGAGAAGAGACCCTCTTAAGAATATTGGGAGGGGGGGTGGGCAGGGGAAGGGCACTAGACCATTTGAAAAATGAACAAAAGATTTTAGCTGCAGCTCATTCATTTTCAGCTTTGCATTCTTGTTATAAAAAAGCGCGCCTAGACATTTTGTTGTTGCTCCCATAACTTCAGTATAAGGTGCCATTTAGCTCCAGCTTTCATATTTCCGTTTCTAACACTGCACCCTCCCCCACAAAGCAGAGCCTGCAAGCAGATTTAGGAACTGTTAACCTCCAGGGACAGCTTGTTGTTGCTGTTTAGTTGTGTCCGACTCTTCATGATCCCATGGACCATAGCACGCCAGGCACTCCTGTCTTCCACTGCCTCCCGCAGTTTGGTCAAACTCATGTTCGTAGCTTCGAGAACACTGTCCAACCATCTCATCCTCTGTCGTCCCCTTCTCCTAGTGCCCTCCATCTTTCCCAGCATCAGGGTCTTTTCCAGGGAGTCTTCTCTTCTCATGAGGTGGCCAAAGTATTGGAGCCTCAGCTTCACGATCTGTCCTTCCAGTGAGCACTCAGGGCTGATTTCCTTCAGAATGGATGTTGTTTGATCTTCTTGCAGTCCATGGGACTCTCAAGAGTCTCCTCCAGCACCGTAATTCAAAAGCATCAATTATTTGGCGATCAGCCTTCTTTATGGTCCAGCTCTCACTTCCATACATCATTACTGGGAAAACCATAGCTTGAACTATACGGACCTTTGTCGGCAAGGTGATGTCTCTGCTTTTTAAGATGCTGTCTAGGTTTGTCATTGCTTTTCTCCCAAGAAGCAGGCGTCTTTTAATTTCATGACTGCTGTCACCTTCTGCAGTGATCATGGAGCCCAAGAAAGTAAAATCTCTCACTGCCTCCATTTCTTCCCCTTCTACTTGCCAGGAGGTGATGGGACCAGTGGCCATGATATTGGTTTTTTTATATATTGAGCTTCATACCATATTTTGCGCTCTCCTCTTTCATCCTCATTAAAAGGTTCTTTAATTCCTCCTCACTTTCTGCCATCAAGGTTGTGTCATCTGCATATCTGAGGTTGCTGATATTTCTTCCGGCAATCTTAATTCCTGCTTTGGATTCATCTAGTCCAGCCTTTCGCATGATGAATTCTGCATATAAGTTAAATAAGCAGGGAGACAATATACAACCTTGTCGTACTCCTTTCCCAATTTTGAACCAGTCAGTTATTCCGTATCCGGTTCTAACTGTAGCTTCTTGTCCCACATAGAGATCTCTCAGGAGACAGATGAGGTGATCAGGCACTCCCATTTCTTTAAGAACTTGCCATAGTTTGCTGTGGTCGACACAGTCAAAGGCTTTTGCATAGTCAATGAAGCAGAAGTAGACGTTTTTCTGGAACTCTCTAGCTTTCTCCATAATCCAGCGCATGTTTGCTATTTGGTCTCTGGTTCCTCTGCCCTTTCGAAATCCAGCTTGCACTTCTGGGAGTTCTCGGTCCACATACTGCCTAAGCCTGCCTTGTAGAATTTTTAAGCATAACCTTGCTAGCGTGTGAAATGAGCGCAATTGTGCGGTAGTTGGAGCATTCTTTGGCACTGCCCTTCTTTGGAATTGGGATGTAGACTGATCTTCTCCAATCCTCTGGCCATTGCTGAGTTTTCCAAACTTGCTGGCATATTGGGTGTAGCACCTTAACAGCATCATCTTTTAAAATTTTAAATAGTTCAGCTGGAATATCATCACTTCCACTGGCCTTGTTATTAGCAGTGCTTTCTAAGGCCCATTTGACGTCACTCTCCAGGATGTCTGGCTCAAGGTCAGCAACCACACTACCTGGGGTGTACGAGACATACCTATGAGCAGCTTAACAGGGTATACCCATTTGGCAACTGTTCATGCGAGAATTTTGGGGGGATCCCGATCAGAGCCCTTGTGGAATTTCCTAGGCCTCAATGGATACCCTCACCTCCACTTTGGATACAGCCAGAAATCGTTGGAATGTGGGGGAGGGGGTCATCCTGAAAAGGTAAGACCCCTCCCCCCATTCCCCACCAGTACCCTCAAGCCCCTCTTCCCAGCTGTGCCCCCGACCCCACACAAGCCCCTCCCCTCCCACAAGCCCCTCCCCCTCCCACAAGCCCCTCCCTCCTCGAAGCCCCTCCCTCTGCCGTGGCCCCTCCTCCTCTCCGCTCACCGTGAGGAAAGGGCCCTCCTGGGGATCAGGCCAGGCCACGCCCACAGGCTCGTCCCGCGCGCCGCCCCTCGCAGCGCCGCCGCTCCTCCGCAGGGCAGCCCTGAGCCGCACGAAGACGACGACGACGACGACGAGGAGGCCCTGGCCCGGCTTAGCGCCACGGCCGCCCAGCACCGGCTTCGGGCCGCTGCCGCCGCGCAGGCCGCTGATGCCATCCCGCGGCCCTGGCGCAAGAGAGGCTTCAGGAGGCGCCCACAATGCACCTCGCGCCCGCGCCGCAGCCCCACTTCGTCGTCGTCGCCTGAGAGGAGGAGACGGCGGGGTCGCTCTGGCCCGCGCGTATGCCATGGAGAGGGGAAGGCTTCCGGGTCACTCGCTCGGCGCCGCTTTCTCCACCACAGAGATAAGAACGTGTAGAAGGAGCCCGAATGGGAGTTTCCGGGGTTGTTCCTCACTCAACCCTCCAACTTCCACCCGGGTTTAAATGATGATAAACAATTGTGTTTTCGGGAAATAGACCGGAGTTTGGAAAAGGGTTTGGATGACACAGGCCGCGGAGTGAACCCGGAATATGCTTCTCAGGGCGACGAGGCGTCCTCTCTTCCCTTTTGTTACCTCTGTGTTCACCTCCTTCTTCGGGTCTCCGCGGTAACCCCAGTCAGATTCTTCCCCGCCCACTTCAGGCAACGAGCGGTCATATGACCAGCGACACTTCCAAGATGGCGACCTCCCTGAAGGTGGGACCTGCGCTGCGGCGGCTCCTGCGGGGCTCCGAGGTGCAGCGGCTGCCGGAGGAGCTGCGGGCCGAGCTGGAGGCGGCCCTCGCCGAAGAGGAGCCCCGCTTGTCATTCCACTTCGTCCGAAAGCTCCACCGAGCTCTGCGGGAGGCGGGTGAGGAGAGCGGGTGACCTTCGGGGCAGGGCAGGGAGTTCACCCCGCACCCCCGCTTGTGACTTTCCCCTCTAATGCTTGTCCGAAAGAAGCTGCCTTCTTTCCTCCACCCCTGTGTGCTTCCTCTCGAGTAAACTAACCAATGCTTAGAAGGGGCTCCTGCATATAGATATAATTGTAGTCATGTCACGTGTTTTCATAAAGGAGCTCAAGATAATCTACATGGTTCTTCTCCCCCACCCCACCCTGGTTATTTTATCCACAGAACACTCATGTGAGGTTGTTTAGAGAGAGAGAGAGCGACAGAGAGAGAATGTGACTGAGCCAGGGCCACCCAGTGAACTTCATGGCTGAGTCGGCATTTGATCCTTGATCTGCTTGGTCTCTCTGCCCAAGACTCTTAAGCACTACACCACACCGACTCTACACTCAAAACACTACTACACCCTACATAGCATAGGGTGCACCATGGTGTACACACTTATTGGGGAACAAAATATGTTGACATGGGGGTGAATCGTAAAGGGAAACAGGGTGGTCCTCCTCAAAAACCTTTAAAGAGCCCATGTGATGCCCTAGCCTGGAGGGTGCGGGGTGAGCGAGGCAGGACCTCGATTCAAAACTCTTGCTTAGTTTTGAAGCTCTCACCGGGGGGGGGGGGGGCTTGAGTCAGCTGCACTGTCTCCCTTTACCACACCTTACATGCTTGTTAGGATACAAGTGTTCACATTTCCAACCAGTTATGAAGGGCTTGCTTGGTGACCTTGGAGCCAGTCACTATCTCTCAGCCTATCCTACCGTACAGGTTTGTCATGAAGGTGAACCGGTTTCCCTGCTGTGCACATGTGGAAGGGCAGGACTTCAATCCTAAATTCTCCAGTGAATCAAGGTGAAAACCTTCCCCACACCGGAGACCCTGGAGCGCAGCTACCAGTCAAAGCAGATAGTACTGGCCTAAATGGACAAAGAATCCGACCTAGGATAAGGCCATTATCTATGTGCATAACATATCTTTCAAATTCCTTTGGCCCAGAATTCTTATTGGTGACACACCTTTTTTTTAACTCCTAGGTTCTCAGGTATATCTTCATGAACTGCTGGAAGGCAGTGAGATCTTCCTTCCTGAAGAGAAAAAGCCTCCCAGGGTTTGTATGAAGCACTTACCTTTTTAATAAAAATAACTAGGTGGTTGGAATCTTTGTGGCTTCTGATGTATAAAAGGCTTTGATAAGGAGATAACTTTGCTTCTCCAAACACACACACATGTCTAGTTACATGTATCTTAGGAAGCCTAAATCTCTCCACTCTCCCAACAAATATTTGACATAAAACAGTGAAATTGCTGTTCCATTGCAAGTTTGTCTTCTGTTTCAGAATCCAGAATTAGTAGCCCGGTTAGAAAAGATCAAGGCCAGGCTAGCCAATGAGGAATACAAGAAGATAACAAGGAACATCAACTGCCAGGTGAGGGGAAAATATAAACCTCAACCGTCCCATCCTTAGCAAAGATCAGCCTGATCTTACTTAAGACATCTGCAGATATCTACGTGATACGGCTCTGCTTTGAGGAAGGGTTGGTGGATGTGGATACCGACCCTTAGTGAAGGGCACAGGGGTTCTGGAATGAAGAATTTGTGGTAAGAATGCAAAGGAACATAATAAAGATTAAGCTTCAGGGTGAGGCCCTTTCCTTTGGGGAGGGAGCCGGAGCTCAGTGGTAGAGCCCCTGCTTTGCATGCAGAAGGTTCCAGGTACAACCCCCAATGACTCTCGGTAGGGCTGGGAGGACTCCCTGCCTGAAACCCTGGAGAGCCTCTGCCAGCGTATGCAGTATTGAACTAGATCAGGCATCCCCAGACTTCGGCCCTCCAGATGTTTTGGACTACAATTCCCATCATCCCTGACTACTGGTCCTCTTAGCTAGGGATCATGGGAGTTGTAGGCGAAAACATCTGGAGGGCCGCAGTTTGGGGATGCCTGAACTAGATGGACCACAGATGTGAGTCAGTACTGTATAAGGCAGCTTCCTATTTTCCTGTTCATAGAGTTGCTATATAGGCAGCTAATCTCTGGTTAGCATTAAGTATATGTGGTGTGACTTGCACAGTTACTGTAGTTTCTGCCGTGGGATTTGGGATTAGAGCTCCACATTTTATATCTGACGGCCTAGGTGACATTTTCACACTACACCTGGGAAGAAGGGAAGGCCTTTCTTTGCCTTGGTCCTGAAGCTGCTTTGTTGCCAAGCAGAACAGAGGAAAGCCCTGTAAGAAGCTCTTTTCTCTCTCTTTCTTTTAGGAACTGAACCGATACGGCACTTTGGCTGACCTTGGAAGGCAAGGTGGGTTTCTGTGTTAAGAGCAGGTGGCATGTTGAGGCAAGGAGAGGACCGATGGATGGGTGGTTGTGAGAGAGGGAAAGTAAGGCATATCCATTAAAGGTGACAGAAAGGGTGGGGAGGGAACTGCGGGAAGGGGAGAGGAGAGTCCCAAGGGAGGGAGAACCTTCGTTAAATTGATAGCAGCTCCTATGCATGTCTTTTCGGAAGTAAGGCCCATTCATTAGAATGGGACGTATCTCAAGTAAGTATGCAACTTTAGTATTTCAGCCTTGATTTGAAATTTATTCAATAAAATCTCTACACCATTTGATTGTGAAAAAAAAAACTTTACAGCAGTTTACAAAAAAGGTGAAAATACAAAGAAAAAAATAGCAATAAGCACTTTTAAGAAGTTAAATTAACAATTAGGAGCAGATTAAAACTCACATCAACTTTCTTAATGCCCAAGTAGACTCTGGAATGAATTTTGCTTTTATTTAGCCGTTTTAAAAATCAGATAAAGTACAAGTCTCCGCAAACTAAGAGGGAAAACAACCCTTTTCATTTTAGAACCACGAAAATATGTCACTTCAATGTGGAAGAATCTGAGGAGTTTCTTCAAGCTTCATCATCCCAAAAAGGGGCAACAAAGTCCAACTGCCACCTATGTTAGGTTCTGAGGGGGATGAACTTTCCCCAGAAATCCTGCTCATTTTAATTTCAGGCAAGTTGATATTGTGGGGGGGGGGGCAAGAGTCACAGAGAGAAGGGAGTTGAAGAGACAGCACAAGGTAGAAGAAAGAGCAGAGCAAAAAAGGAAAGGGAGACAGAGAAGATGCTGAGAGAAAGGGCAGAAATGTTTGAGGAGATAAAGAGGGCCTAAATAGGAGATAAAGAGCCTGATGGATCAGGTCAGTGCCCATCTAGCCCAGGATCCTGCTCTCAGAGTCGCCAGCCAGATGCCTGTGAGAAACCAGCCAGCAGGATTCAAACACAAGAGCAACTCTCCTCTCCTGTGGTTTCCCGCAACTGGTATTCGGAAGCATTGTTGCTTGTGACAGCGAAGGCAGATCCTAGCCACCCTGGCTAATAACCCTCAATACCCCTCTATGAGGATGCGGGTGGCGCTGTGGGCTAAACCACTGAGCCCAGGGCTTGCCGATCAGAAGGTCGGCGGTTTGAATCCCTGCGACGGGGTGAGCTCTTGTTGTTCGGTCCCTCCTCCTGCCAACCTAGCAGTTTGATAGCTCGTCAAAGTGCAAGTAGATAAATAGGTACTGCTCCAGTGGGAAGGTAAACGGCGTTTCCGTGCACTGCTCTGGTTCGCCAGAAGCAGCTTAGTCATGCTGGCCACGTGACCCGGAAGCTGCACGCCGGCTCCCTCGGCCAATAAAGCGAGATGAGCGCCACAACCCCAGAGTCGTCCGCGACTGGACCTAACAGTCAGGGGTCCCTTTACCTTTTAGCCCTCTATGAATTTGCTCAATTCTCTTTCAATGCCTTGTGGGAGGGAGTTCCATAGATTAGCTGTGTGCTGAATGAAGAAAGACGTTCTCTCATCTGTCCTGATTCTTCCAGCAGAAAGAAAGAAAGAGGCAAAAGGCAGGCAGCTGGTGATAGGACTGTGAAGGAAGACGAGATGAACGAGACAACAGATAAAGGATTGAGAAAGTGCAAGGAGGAGTCACAGATGGAGGGCAAAAAGTGCAAGGAAGAAGGTAGAGAGGAAAAGGCACCAGCAGGCGACAGATGGGTTGGTCTCTGGCTTTAGGGGTTGGACTAGATGACCCCAGAGGTCCCTTCCAACTCTGCAACTCCATGAGAAAGAAAGAAAGGCAGGGAAGGTTATGGAAAGAGAGAGAGAGAGAGAGAAGCTTTTTGTTGCTGTTAAGGAAAGGCAGACATAATGGTGGTGATGACTTGTCCTCTAGCTCAGTATCAACCACGGGCATAGAGAAGACGATAGAACTATGAAAAGGGTTCAGAGGTTTTGGCCAACTATTAAATGAAAGATGGGTTTACTTGGTTCCAACTACTACATATAATATTGGGGGGGAAAACAATAGCATGCCAGTACCGCAATGTGGGTAATATGTGGTGAAACTCCAGCACTGTTAAGTTAAAATTGAAAGTAAGAATGGGTCCAATGTTCCTGTTTGGGGGTCAGAGGTCTGGACTGGTCGGGTCTGGACTGGTTAAAGACCAACAGGTGTAGACAATACGAAGCTCTAGGGAACCATGTTCCAACTTGTATTGTGGCAGCTGCCTCTGTTCCTGTTGAAAGCCAGTCCCTTTGGTCAGAGCCATGAGGGCTGTTAGGGGAAGGGCTGCGTGTCCCTGGCAGAGCCCCCACTTTCCATGCCTATGGCCCCAGGTTCAATTCCACAACGTCCCCAGGTTGGGCTGGGAAGGAGCCCCTGCCTGAGCGCCTGGAGAGCCACTTCTGCCGGTCAGGGCAGGCCACACTGAACTGGATGGCCCTATTTGCTTATTTCATAACGTTTACACGCTGCTTGATTGTAAAAGAACCCCCAAATTCGCAAGTTAAAACTTTCAATAACAATTGACTAAAAACTAGCGTAGGCTTGTCTAAAGAATGTTTTTTAGCAGGCGCTGAAGAGAGCACAGGGAAGGCAAACTCCTTGATATCAACAGGCAGGGAGTTCCCAAGTTTCCAATGTTCTAACCCAGTATATAGCAGCTTCCTGTGATGCGCGAGGAGGAGTACAGCAGTGGGGTAATGAGGTGGGCAGAACTCATTTCAGAGGGGCAGGAGATTCCTTTTCCTTCTTTGGGTTTCAGTCATAGGGAATGGACCTTGCTGGGCCTGTGTCACACACACTGCCTCTGCTTTTCCCAGTGAGGTCCACCAAAGCCTTGGTTGTCACCATCGTCAACTTCCTGGTCACGGTGGGGGCCACATTTGCCTGCACCTACCTGGGCTCCCAGTACGTCTTCGTGGAAATGGCACCGGTGAGTGGCAGCTGGGCCAGGGGGGGGGACTGTGCAGGGGACAGGGAGAGACTTAAGGAAAACTCTGGGTATTCCATGGGTGGGGGTGAGGGGCAGCTCTCTTGAACAACGTAGAGGTCAACATTTCCAAGGACATTGAGAAGCTGGAACAGGGCAGCCAAGATGGTGAAGGGTCTGGAGACAAAGCCTGATGAGGAACAGTTGAAGGAGCTAAAATAAAAAAATTCCTTCAGTAGCACCTTAAAGACCAACTAAGTTTTTATTTTGGTATGAGCTTTCGTGTGCATGCACACTTCTTCAGATACAGTGAAATGGAAGTTGAAGGAGCTGGTGATGTGTAGCCTGGAGAAGAAGAGATAGGAGAGTCATCTTCAAATATCTCAAGGGCTATGGCACAGAAGAGGGAACAAGCTTGCTTTCTCCTCCTCTGGAGGGTAGGACTCGAACTCATGGCTTCAAGTTACAAGAAGGGAGATGG